>NC_090753.1:77655438-77680438 GCF_036898095.1 Palaemon carinicauda
ATAAACTTTCTACACCGCTTGCGTTCCATCTTTCTTTCTTCCATTTTTTCAGTCTAAACTCTTAAAAAATATTTGCCAAACAGTGCAACTGCTGGGGTTTCCCCTTGGTTCCCCTTTATTTTTAAGTATCCCACCTTATTATGTTTAAGGGTTTCCCATTGGTTCCCCTTTGTTTTTAAGTATCCCACCTTATTTCCCTTTATGTTTAAGGGTTTCCCATTGGTTCCGCTTATTTTCCCTTATTTTATGATTTCCACTTGTGTCCCCTTATTATGAATTATTCCCATTTGTTTCTCCTCATTTCCCCTTACTTATGAATTATTTCCCGGTTTCCCCTTAATTATGAATTATTTCCCGGTTTCCCCTTATTTTTTAATGATTCCCCGGCCCAAAACGCCAAATTTCACCTATCAGTACAACTCCCACCATCCCAAGTAGGTCCCCGCACGACCAGGACCCTTAAAAAACTTAACATGTAATTCCTTCGAACATCCTCCTGCATCCTTGGGAGATAAATTTTCCACACACTCAGCATCCGCAGAATTGCTTTAGATCCTAAGGGCGCCTTGCTTCAGCTCTGTGCCGCAATGCGTTTTGCCGGATGATACATACGCCGAAGATGTATCCGGATTCGTGGGAGGCGAAGCGAGACGGTGAATAGGATGTTTTAGGGGGGGACGGTTGTCTCTGAATATTTGGGAGTTTTGATATTATTATGATTTCCCGATAGGGGGAGTTTGTAATTTATATTTCATGTGGTAGTGAATTTTGGCTTTATAAGCAAGCTCGCACGCGCGCACACGCACACAGACACACACACACACATATATATATATATATATATGTATATATATAAATATATATGTATATATATATATATATATATATATATATATATATATATATATATATATATGTGTGTGTGTGTGTATATATATGTGTGGTGTGTATATATATATATATATATATATATATATATATATATATATATATATATATATATATATATATATATATATATATATATATATATATATATATATAAAATTATCTATTCTGAGTGAGGACACCTTAACGTGAAAAAGGGTTTGCGTATCGCCATGATTGGTAAAGCTCTACTTGTCAGAGCCACCCATACTAAGTAGGTTTACTGTCAGTGATCACACAAAAGTCTCCCATCATCACCAATCCTTAGTGGCGAGTGTGGTGATGAAATCACAAATTCCCAAACTTTGACATGTCTGAGGTCTTTGTCCTGCAGCGGGACTGAAAATGGCTGCTGCATTTGTAGTACGTATGCATGCATGCATGCATGCATGCATGCATACATACATACATACATACATACATACATACAGTATGTGCACACACAATGTGTATCTATGATTAAGTTTCAAGATGAAATTTACAATTTGAAGTTCCCAACAATCTCTCTCTCTCTCTCTCTCTCTCTCTCTCTCTCTCTCTCTCATCTCTCTCATCTCTCTCTCTCTCTCTCTCCAAATCGCATACCTTTTATTGGAATTGATCTTTGGCTCCCAGACTCCATTAGGGTTACAAATGAAATTCTGACTTTCAAGATAAAGGAGTTTCCTTCACTCTCCTCTCTCCGTCTTTTATTGCCTTTGGTAGTTACAATATTTTATCTTTAATCATTTATGTTCTTTAAATCATTTGTATTCTTTAAATCCTTTATGTTCTTTAAATCTTTTGTGTTCTTTAAATCGTTTGTATTTTTTAAATCCTTTATGTTCTTTAAATCATTCGTGTTCTTTAAATCATTTGTATTTTTAAAATCATTTATGTTCTTTAAATCATTTGTGTTCTTCAGATCATTTATGTTCTTTAAATCATTTGTATTCTTTAAATCATTCATGTTCTTTAGTTCATTTCCATGCACGTGAAGTTTATTGTTTACCTCAGCCAACGACGTTGGAAGGAGGTTAATGTTTTCGCCCTTGTTTGTGTTTTTAATCATAGAATAAATGAAACTTGCAGGGATTTACTGCTATGTAAAAAGCAGGAAAATATTAAAGGTCAAAGTCAAAGGTCACGGTCAAGCAAAATGTCCAATTCACGCAATCATCCTTAATTTTGAACATCGTTATCACAGAGACTTCAAACTTGGTTCATATTCGAGTCTATGAAAATCCACGCCAAATTATTACATGTCGCGGCGGAGATCTGCGCTCTACTGAGTGTCGCAGTGGCAAAATTTAGATTTGGTGCATTAATTTTTTTATAACGTTTTCTTTTGGTGTAAAAAGAAAATATGTTTCATATATTTCCTTCATTCTTTCCAGTCCTATACCTGAAAGATTGTCTTAAGTCTGTCATTCTTTCCAGTCCTTTACCTGAAAGTGTTTTAAGGCTGTCGACAAAAGTGGAAAGGTTGATTGGCCTTGGCATATTGTGAAAAAGAAACAGTTTTGATTTTTGAACTTGTGGTTTCCCTCGGTTTGAAAATGTCATCCTTAGAAATGGTACAAGTATTTCACTTTTCCCTTTGGCTGTAATTAAGAATACAGATAGATTTTGTATTTATTTCGTGGCAATTTAAATTAAGTAAAAACAGATTTATTATTATTATTATTATCATCATTATTATTATTATTATTATTATTATTATTATTATTATTAAAAGCTAGGCTATGACCCATATTTGAAAAGCAAGATGCTATAAGCCCAAGGGGTCCAACAGGGAAAAATAGCCCAGTGAGGAAAGGAGACAAGGATATAAATAAACTACGAGAAGTAATAAACCATGAAAATAAAATATTTTAAGAACATTAACAACATTGAATTAACACACACACACACACACACACACACACACACACACACACACACACACACACATATATATATATATATATTATATATATATATATATAATATATATATATATATAATATATATATATATATATAGTGTGTGTGTAGATAATCTAATTACACGTATGTATGAAGTAAAAAAATCGGAATAATAGTTGACGTCATTATTGTTATTATTATTATTATTATTATTATTATTATTATTATTTATTAATGATACTTTTATTATTGATATCAAGAATATATACGTACAATATTATATCGTGTCCTTCTCTCTAAACGTAATTTTTTTTTAAATTATAAAGTAGCACTCTCTCTCTCTCTCTCTCTCTCTCTCTCTCTCTCTCTCTCTCTCTCTCTCTCTCTCTCTCTCTCTCTCTCTGTAGGCAGAATCTATTTGGGCCTTCGTTCATGAGGAGAATCATTCGTGCATGTAATTGTTATTTGATAGTTTCCAATACTCTCCAATTGTAAATTATGATTCTCTCTCTCTCTCTCTCTCTCTCTCTCTCTCTCTCTCTCTCTCTCTCTCTCTCTCTCTCTCTCTCCAGATAGTCAGAATCTATTTGAGCCTTTGTCATGAGGAGAGTCATTCGTGCAAGTAATTGATATTTGATAGTTTCCAATACTCTCCAATTTTAAATTATGATCTCTCTCTCTCTCTCTCTCTCTCTCTCTCTCTCTCTCTCTCTCCTCTCTCTCTCTCTCTCTCTCTCTCTCTCTCTCTCTCTCTCTCTTGTTGGTCTATAATTCTGAGTGATATATTTTTCTATGATTGTAACATTTCCTTAATGGAATTTTTTTTTTTTTTTTTTTTTTTTTTTTTGGAAATTTTCTTAATCTTATTCATTTCATAGTACGTTTGGTAGACTTTCTGAATTCTAGTTTTTAATTTACAGATTTGGTAAGTTGCATTTCGTAATTAAAATTAGTTGTTTAATCTTTAATAGATGTTTTATTGTTAATGCATATCTTATTTCAGTTAAGTTTTACGTATTCTAACAATTTTCTTTCATTGTTTTATATATGATTCTGTTCTTTCAAATATCTACAAAAAAGTCCAATTATTTAGTGTGTGTAAAAAACAAGAAAATATATGTATCCATTTAAAGAGAAACACATTGACTCAATAGATGAATCTTATGACGAGGAAATACATTAATGTGTCATATATTATGAACGAACATGCGAAGTAAATATATTTCTGCGTTTCTTGCATATTGCTGCGAGGTACAAGATACAAATTACTAAAAATATTCGGTATATTACATATAAATATATTTTCCAAAACTGATTTGTATTTTGATGGGAGAATGCTTAGGAAAAACATTATTAATATATCGCGAGCGATTATAGTTAAGAAACACATTTTTGAGCAATTAAGGACTACACTATTGAACAATTAGAAAATAATTTTTTTGAACAATAAAAAAAATAAACTTTTGAACAATCAAGAATTAAAATTTTAAACAATCAAGAAATACATTTTTTGAACAGTTTAGAAATACATTTTAACTGTTAAGAAATAAATTTTAACTGTTAAGAAATAAATTTTAACTGTTAAGAAATAAATTTTAACTGTTAAGAAACACATTTTAACTTAAGAAATACATTTTACTGTTAATAAATACATTTTTGAACAAGAAATACATTTTAACTGTTAAGAAATACATTTTTGAACAAGAAATACATTTTTGAACAATTAAGAAATACATTTTTGAACTTCCATCGAATAACGAAGTAACGGGGAAAATACATCGTTAATGATCCCACACAGCACAAGGAAATAAACTGGTAAAAAAAAAAGAAATGTATGACCTTAGAAATAATTATTTGAGCCTTGCAAAAACAGAGTAAATATATTGCGTGATAAACGCACCTCGCAAATCTTCCAAGTAAAGTATATATTCACCTCGTACGAGAATTTCCCGGAAAATTACTTATGAAAATCTTTACCTGGTAATGCGGTTAATGATAAGTTTCGTGTGTGTGTGTGTGGTGAAGGACAGTCACAGATTGTAGCTAGCCTAGGTACCAGGGAGTCTCCTAAAATTTCATTATGGCCTTAAGATATTAATTCCAAAAGGGGTTCAGGTGGTAAAGATAGAAGTGCGTAAATAATTATATATATATATATATATATATATATATATATATATATATATATATATATATATATATATACATTAAAAATTAATGTATATATATATATATATACACATTAAAAATTAATTTTTATATGTTAATTAGTAATTGAATTTAGTTATGGCTATTACTAATTTACCAAATTTGTCACATTCTTTTTTTTTTTTTTCATTCCTATCCTATTATGTCTCCATTTTTCCTATCCATTTGTGTCTTCAGTCTGTTTCTTCGTAGTTAATAAACCTTTCTTCCCATTGAAGTGGCCTTTCAGTTTCAACCCATTTTTGCATATCGGTGCCTTTCTTTCTTTCTTTTCTTTCTTTCTTTCTTTCTTCCTTCCTTCCTTCCTTCCTTCCTTTCTTTTTTTCTTTCTTTATTCCTTTCTTCCTTCCTTTCTCTTTTCCTTTCTCCTTTAAGTTCGAAGAAATGGCAGATTTTTTTTTAAACATTTCTGAGCGGGGATACCTTAACGTGGTGAAAAGATTTTGTGTATCACCATGATCAGCAAAGCTGTACTAGTTAGGGACACCCATGCTAAATTGGTTTGCTGTGAGCGATCAAACGAAAGTCACCCACCATCACCAATCTGCAGTTGGCCAAACCCCAAACATGAATAAGGACATGTCTGAGGCCCTTGTCCTGCAGTGGACTAGAAAGGGATGGTTTTGTTGTTTTGAGATGATGATTAAGATTATTATTATTACTAGCTAAGTTACAACCCTAGTTGGAAAAGTAAGAGGCTATAAGCCTAAGGTCTCCAACAGGGAAAAAATAGCCCAGTGAGGATAGGAAATAAGGAAATAAATAAACGATATAAGAAGTAATAAACAATTAGAATAAAATATTTTAAAAACCTTAACAATATTAAAAAAAGAATTTATCTTATCAGCTGTTATTTTCTCATGATATTTTTTTAGGTGTGATAGTTTATAGTCATATTTAATTCTTAATTTCGTGAAATTCACTTCTGATGAAACGGGCATCCAGGTGTTCTTTCTCTAGCCCAGACCCGAGAAAGCAATGAAACGGGATATATATATATATATATATATATATATATATATATATATATATATATATATATATATATATATATATATATAAAACAATTAAATATGAATATTGAGATTAATATAATGAAAAAGCCTCTCGATGATAAAATCAATATCAATTTATCCAGAAAATTTGAATTTTGTATCCTTGTGCCAGAGTAAATTTAATATTTCATTTTTACCGCCATATTTTTGTTATATGTGATATACCCACCAGACAATGATAAAATCCCTTTAATTGATTTACGTACCAAACAAAAAGTGGACCTGCCATGAAAGGCAGACAGGTTTAATTTAATTAGAGCACCGTCACATCAAACGCGTATTCGCCTGATCCATAAAAAAAAAATGGGTCCCCCCAAAAATAGTTGGTTTTATGAAGCATACCCTTGACACCATGGCTACCCTTGACAGTGACCACTCAGGTCAAGGTGTAGTGTTGATATTGCAATCAATGTAGATATCGCGTGTTGTGGTTGAATTCACCTGGTTTTAAGGCGCCAATCGGATTTTTACGTGTCGGGTGGGCGTTGGTGTAGAAGTTTTGGCTCTGTTTTTGTATTTTTCATTAGATTTGTCTTCATAAAGGTGCTAAGACTTGCATTTAGCTGATAACCTCCTGCCGTTTGGTTGGTAAGTCTTTAAGGGTTTAAAGGTCGCTCATGAATGGCAGAGGCAAGGGACAGTGACATTGCCCTATTAAGCAGAACAATGCCATAGACTAACCATATGATATATGATCAGCCTTCAAGCCCCTCTCCACCTAAGCTAAGACCAGGGAGGGCCAGGCAATAGCTGTTGATGACTCAGCAAGTAGACCTATAGGTTCCTCCAAAACCCCCACCCTTAGCCCACAAAGATGGTGAGGTTGCAGCGACCAAAGAAACTAACGAGCTTGAGCGGTGGGAATCAAACTCCAGTCTGGCGATCACCAGACAAGGACGTTACCAATTAGGCCACCGCAAACCTAGTTAATTGTGAACCTACTTTAGGATAAGTTGAAGAACTTTAATGTTAGGCTGGTAAGTACTGGAACGGTAGTACCGGTACTTTACTGCAATGTAGGTAAACTGCAGAAAATACTTTGGTCTTCTGTTAGACTTGTATTTTACCGGAGCAAGAGCCCGTGATGACACTAGAAAATCCTACATTACCAGGAACGACTATAAATCGATGATTCATTTTAACGCCGCTAGAGGCACTCGATTCCTAGAAGACCATGACGTCATACGTAAACATGAAGGTCATCTCCGTATTGATTACTCGATATCCGTTAGCGATAGCAAGCGCTTTTGCGTTTTGGATTTCAAGGTCACGATCGCGTAGGATTTTGTTACGCACGTGCATGAGCGAATTCATTGGTCTTTAGGGTCGAACTATACGGGCAGGAAGTCCATTGTTTTAGGCCTAAAGATGAGTGTAGGGCATTGTCAAGTAGAGGTTCCTAGGGAATTTATTATCATATTTTGCCCTTAAGAGTTTGGCGAGTTTTTTAAGTCATAGTCGGCTGTTTTTTTTTTATTTATTTTTTTTTTAGTTAATATTGTATTTGTTTCGTTATACCCGTTCAGAGTATTGTTGTGGCTTATTTGAACACACACACTCTCTCTCTCTCTCTCTCTCTCTCTCTCTCTCTCTCTCTCTCTCTCTCAGAGGTGTATATCTGAAAATCTATTGAATCGATATGGTATCTGTATAGAATTTATAAAGTTTTGAATTACTCTTGGAATAAATTTCTTACATTCTGCCTCTCATAATTTATGAAGTTCTTCATTTTTATTATCAGTGAATTACAGTAAGTCCTGGCGAATTATTTTACTCTTTAAGTAAACGACTAAAAAATGCTTGGACATCATTATGACCTTATAGTATAGATCAAGGTCATAAAATGCTGTGGATCTTTTGAAACAAGTTTACAGTTATTGACCTTGATGCCTTAACGCAGTGAATGTTTTTGCATATCGCCGTAAACAGCAAAGCTGTTCTAGTTAGGGCCACCCATACTAGGTTAGTTTTGTTGTACACGATCAGACGAAAATATTCCACCATCGCCAATTTGCACAGGCTAGCGTGGTGATGAAAACTGGCCAGACCCCAGACATAATGATATATCTGAGGCCTTTGTCCTGTAGTGGACTAGAAAGGGCTGTATTTATTATTGTGTATATATATAATATATATATATATATATATATATATATATATATATATATATATATATATATATATATATATATATATATATATGTGTGTGTATATGTGTGTGTGTGTGTGTGTGTGTGTGTATGTGTATGTGTATATATATATACATATACTGTACTGTATATATGTGGGTGTATGTAATAAATGGAAATATTGCTGTATTTTTCTTTCTGTTTATAGTTTATAAATGAAAGATCTAATTTAATGTTGTTACTGTTATTAGTATTTTTTATTTCCTTGTTTCCATTCCTCACTGGGCTATTTTTCCCTGTTGGAGCCCTTGGGCTTATAGCATCTTGCTTTTTCCAATTAGGGTTATAGCTTAGCTTGTAATAATAATAATAATAATAATAATAATAATAATAATAATAATAATAATAAATCAATTTATTTCAAGAATTGTTCCACTAATTCATATTCATCGCATATGGAAGACACCAAGCCTTTGGGAGCCTCTAGGTACTTTGATCCAGCCACAGCACGCAAAGGTCTCTCTCTCTCTCTCTCTCTCTCTCTCTCTCTCTCTCTCTCTCTCTCTCTCTCTCTCTCTCTCTGCGCTTGATAATTCATTCCTCAGTTATCAGGTTATTGGTTCATTACACGGAAGGTGCCCTATCGATAATAGATCTTTTGTCAATCTAGAATATAGTTCCCGTGTGTTCAATATGTATCAATCATAATACACGATACAGTAGTGCTGTATTTAGATTTATTTACATACAGTAGTGTTGTATTTAAATTTATTTCGATACAGTAGTGCTGTATTTAGATTTATTTCATGTATTGTAAATAGGCGAGAGGCGTAAACATTGTAATGGGGTGCCATTGACAGTCCGAATAGGGTGCTCGCTCTCTCTCTCTCTCTCTCTCTCTCTCTCTCTCTCTCTCTCTCTCTCTCTCTCTCTCTCTCAAATACGTATATAGAATATAACCAACTCAAATTCATAATTTCCAACCAACGTCATCAAATAGAGCATTTAAAGCAAGCGAACCGAAAGTAAATCAGACGTTGATGACAGGAAAGGGGTTTGTTTCTCCACAAGATAGCTTCTCTTTTTCTCCCCATCTCCCTCTCTCTCTCTCTCTCTTTCTCTTTCCATTTCCCTCCCACCCTCCATCGCGCGTGTGTAATATTCAGCGAGGTCGTCCCTTGCACCAGCGGCAGCAGAATGTCAGTTTGGTTGGACTTGTGTTCGGGAGGAGGCGTCCTGTCAGTCGTCTAGCACGCGTGGTGGAATATTCTCTCAGTGGCCGTGTTTGGCGATCCTTGGCTTGTGGGTTTTATAATGTGACGTCGTACCGCTTTTTTGTAGAATTCTCGTGCACCGCGCTTCGATCCAGAGAAATTATGTCTCGCTCTATTTTAGATGGAAAACACAACGTGGCTTTTGTTATTGTGTAGAATTCCATGTAACCTTAATTACGTCGATGTAAAGCCCCCCTTCTACCCTTTACACAACGGCCTCTCAGTAAACGCTGTGCTATAATTATAGTTATGATTATCGAATGTTTTTGTAGTCCCTGGTGTCGTTATAATTGTTGTTGTTTTTGTTGCTGTAATGTGATGCGCTAGGTATTGCTTTTATCGGAAGGGAGAGCTGGCTTTGTTTCAAAAGCGCTTTTTATCTCTTCGTCTTCCTTTGTAATTCTTAGCTTATTCTATGCTAATTACTTTTGATTGCTTCCGTATTTCATCGTGTTGGCTCATGTATCATTTATGGATTTGTTTATTTATTTATTTATTTAGCTATGAAAAATTAGATATGTTGGACTATTATGCAAAGTGTAGGTACCTATGGTGATGAGGGATATTTTAATTTCATGTGTAATTTTGCAAGTAAGGTATTTATGTAATCGTAAGACTTTAGATGATTGGACTCTTATTGATAAGTAATATGGACATTTATGTAGGTATATTTAGTTAATTTATATTTATATATATATAGTATATATATATATATATATATATATATATATATATATATATATATATATATATATATATATATATATATTATAGCCACGAAAGGAAAAATAAAAAGACTTGATTGGAGTCAGTTTTCCTTCCGTGGCTGAAACATATTTTATGCTCATCACGTGTCAGTTTTGGAGAATTTTATATATATATATATATATATATATATATATATATATATATATATATATATATATATAATAATAATAATAATAATAATAATAATAATGTTTATTGGACAAAAAATATTTACATTCAAAGATTTACAAAAAGAAAAAAAGACTCAGTCCAAGCCCATGTGGAGCAGAGCTCTTCGGGCAATAATACAACAAAATAATATCATCAATTAAGTAAAAATAAAAAATAAAGTAAATATGGATATAGATATACAAAATGTACGCATACATATACATAATCATATGTATACAAATAGATACATATAAATGAGAATCTTAGCCTAAAAACAAATGGAAATGCATATTTATATGATAAGGAAAGATGGTATATGAAAGCTAATGGTATATACATTGAAAAAATTGTAGATATTAAGCAAAAAACTCAGTAAAAGAACTAGTTTTACAAATAAAAAAATATTCTAAACAATGAAACATACTTGCGTTGTGGTTAGGTAGGCAAGTATAAATATTTATTAATAAAGCTTAATACCCAGATAACAGGAGATTTGTATATGATTTCTTAAAAGACCGAACGCTAAGCAGTGCCTTTAGATAAGCGGGCAGAGTATTCCAAAGTTTAATACCTTGGTATAGATACGATTGCTCGCATCTATTAATACGTATGAAAGGGAGAGTTAAGTTTGAATTTCTTGTTCCATATGGATGAACTGATTGTTCCTGAATTATTTTTCGTCTTAAATCTGGAAATTTGTTCAAAATAAGTGTTTGGAACATCATATTCATTAAGGAGAGCTTATAATTGTCTTCCAGCTTCAATATCGAGAGAGACCGGAAAAGTGGCGATGTATGAGCTAAGTAATCACTGGAGCTTATGATTCTTACCAGTCTTTTTTGAATTACAATTAATGGTTGCAAGACATTTCTACTACTACTCCCCCACGCCGTATTGCAGTAATTTAGGTGAGGAGATACTAACGAGTGATACAATTGTTTTATAATATATAAGGGGAAATACTCTTTTAATCTATATATGATACCCATTACTTTGGCAATTTTATTAACTGTCATATTTACATGCTCACAGAAAGTTAGTTTATTATCAAGAATTATCCCTAAAAATTTACCACTGGACTTCTGATCCAGAGTGTGATTTCCTATAGAAACCCTTATGTTATCAGGAACTCTTCGTAGAGAAAAGATTATGAAGTATGTCTTTCTTTCATTTAAGGTTAACTTATTTGCTAGTAGCCAGTTTTTTACATGAGTTAAATCATTGGTTAGTGTATCACAGAGGGAGTAGATATTTTTATGTCTAAAGTGAAGCGTAGTGTCATCGGCAAAGAGTATGGAGCTTAACCTACCTACTGATCGAGGTAGATCATTGATATAGGCGAGGAAAAATAACGGTCCTAGGACTGATCCCTGGGGAACACCTATTTTGACATCCATAACCTCTGAGAGATGGCCATCGAGGGTCACAAAATGTTTACGACTCGTTAAGTAGGATTTTAGTAAGAGTAATGCATTTCCACGTATTCCATAATGTTCGAGCTTTTTAAGCAGCACATCATGAGACACTGTGTCAAAGGCTTTACTCAAATCTAAAAAGACCGCACCAAGGTATTCATTTTTATTCATCGCATTGTAGATATTTTCAAGAAGGTCATTTACAGCATCACTTGTACTAACGCCACGCAGAAAGCCATACTGACAGGAAGAAAAGATATTACATCTAGTAAAGAAAGAGTAGAGTCGATTGTACAATAATTTTTCAAAAATTTTATTCAATAAGGGAAGGCAACTTATTGGTCTATAGTTATTGACATCCGATTTATCACCAGACTTATGTAGCACAGTAACGCATGCTATTTTTAAAATGTCAGGATAAATGCCAGAGGCAATACAACGGTTGAACAATAAGGATATAGGAAAGGCAAGTAAACTAGCATTATTCTTATATAGTTTAGTAGGGGGAGAATGAATATTTGCTTTTTTGTTCTTTAGTTTTTTTATAATGTTGATTACTTCAAGTGGAGAAGATGGGGTCAAATAAATAGAGTGCTGATTTGAAGGAGGCAAATAGGAATGAAAATCTAACTGATTATTTTGAGGCAGGGCATCTCGGAGAGTAATGCCAATTGTAGAGAAATGAAGATTAAAAGCATTTGCAATCTGTTGGCTGTCAGTAATAGTTTCGCCGTTACGACCAATGAGTTTTCTTAGCGAAGTGCGCTTTTTCTTTCCAGGCCTAAGGGACGAATTTATGAGATCCCAGGATTTTTTAGCATCATTTCGGAGTTGATCAAAAGTACTATCAAAATATTTTTTCTTTGCCACGCGAATTAATGTAAGCAACATATGTGTGTGTGTGTGTGTGTGTGTACACAATATATGCAGTATATGATTTGTGATATATTTATATGCTGCATGTGTAACTAATTTATATTATACAAAGGAAGGGTTGAGCCTTGCTACATTGCAAAATGTATTTTGGAGTTTTTCAATTAATATTAGAATAATATTTTCAATTCATACAGGCAATAACTGATACAGATGAATAATCACCCTATATAAACATATATGTACGTTTGTGTATATATGTACGGGCTGTGCATATTTTCAGTGATGAAAAATATAGCGGGTTTAATTTGTCATAAAATTGGGCAGTTGGTAACTCAAACTTTGGAAGATTTTTTTTTTCGTACACAAGCCTTCCTTGCAATCAAGTCAAACAGTTTATCTGTCGTTACAAGTAAAGTTTACTATTTGTAGGTTAATTTTCTCCCTTTAACTAATAGTCAATTTGATGGTTTCATCAAATTCGTGAAGTTTGATCAAAATCACCTTGAAAAATTTCAAGTGAATTTTTATTTTTTCATTTGAATGAATAAATTACGAAGGTTTTCAATTGATTTAAATACTTCGATGACTAGACGACTCTTTCGTTAGAATTAGATATATTCCTAGAACTCTGAAGACTTTCATGAATAGATTAAAGTAATACATATTCGCACTCAACTAAATGAAAGACCAGTTATCTCTCCTTTATAATATATATATATATATATATATATATATATATATATATATATATATATATATATATATATATATATATATATGTATATAGATATAGATATATATAAATATATATATATAGATATATTTATATATATATATATATATATATATATATATATATATATAGATATATATATATATATATATAGATATATATATATATATATAGATATAGATATATATATATATATATATATATATATATATATATATATATATATATATATATAGTATGTATGTGTATGTATACACATATATATTTCCGGTCACGTGGAGGCATGGCCAGACGTATAACTACTCGATCTCTCTGTCGTGTTGTAGTTAGGAAAGGGGGAGGGTGTATGAACGGTTGAATCTGTGTACATATATATCAAAATATTTAGAAGTCATTTTTGACGGGTTGCATACACTAGTGCAAATATTATATAAGATATGAAAAAAAAATCTTAATTAGAGGAGCGATACTGAGTGATGGAATGAGTGCCGAGGGGAGTCGCCCACCCCACCCCCACCCCATTAAGAATCAACAATTGTGATGTTAATTAGAGTATAACTAAAATGTTATAATTAAACTTCCTGTTAAAGACAAGCTTAGCATCACAGCTAACTTCCAAGAACAAATAAGTAAACAAAGATCGAGTGGCAACAATAGTGAATGACTGAATGAATGACTCGTATCTCCCATTCGTTTTCAGTTCATTCATTGTTATTAAATGCTAGATTCCCCTAAAGAATTTATCATCAACTTCACTAAGCTCTTTCTGAGTGGGGATACCTTAACGTGGTGAAAGAGTTTGCGTATCGCCATGATCAGCAAAGCTGGAATAGTCAGGGACACCCATACGGGGTGAGCGATGAGACGAAAATCTCCCACCATCGCCAATCCACAGTAGCCAGCGTGGTGATGAAAACTGGCCAAACTCCAGACATGAATTGCTATTTCTAAGGCCTTTATCCTGCAGTGGACTAGAAACGGCTGCAGTTGATGTTGTTGTTGTTGTTGTTGTTGTTACTAAACTCAACCTAAAGTATTGTAGATATAACCTTTGTTTTGCAACGTCCAGTGGGTCCCTAACCGCACTCACTTTTCTTCCTTATACTGTACTTTCTCATTTCTATAGTTGGGGATTTTCCCCAATTGCACCTTGTTTCTGAACAGCCTCCCAAGGCCCAGCGTATAGCCATATTTCCGAATGCATAAAAAATAACTTGTATAGATAGAGAGTTGGAAGACCCTGGCCTACATGGCTGAGGACTATGAAGCGTGAAGTATGAAGTGATGATTGGAGAAGTGTCTTAAAAGCTCAAGATAGAGACGACTGGCAAAATCTAACCGAGGCCCTTTGCGTCAATAGGCGTAGGATGAGATGATGATGATGATGGTGATGATGATAGATAAAGAAAAAAATACCATAATTTCAATGAAAATGGAAAAACACGAAAAGGAAACTGACCGTCGAAATGAGAATCCATAATTTTTTATGGCCTTATTCGATGACCACGTTGGATTTTAAAAAAGTGGACCGGAATTTCACGCAAAAGAATAAAAGAATTGGAGCGTATTTTGGGGTGATATTGTAAGGACGTAAAAATACAATAGCTTGCATACGAAATTAGAAATGTAAATTCAGGGACTGTACTATACAGTATTTGACTTAGGACAGTTTACATGACATTGCAAGTACTATGTACAGTTGCCTTCATTAAACTGGTACACTGATATCTCCTTAACTTCCAGTGAAGTGTACCGGAATTAATGAAGCCAGCTGTACCATCTGGTACGAAAGTTTCTCTCTCTCTCTCTCTCTCTCTCTCTCTCTCTCTCTCTCTCTCTCTCTCTCTCTCTCTCTCCACTTTTAAGGGTTTTTGTATTTACTTTCAGTGAAGTGTACCGGAATTAATAAAGCCAACTGTACTATCTGGCACGAAAGTTCTCTCTCTCTCTCTCTCTCTCTCTCTCTCTCTCTCTCTCTCTCTCTCTCTCTCTCTCTCTCTCTCTCTCTCTCTCTAGTGTTTTTTTTTATATTTACTTTAGTCTGGGTTTATTTGCTTTAATCTGTCATAATTTTCGTTTCTGTTTTTCAATCTTTTTTTATTTCTTATTATGAAGTTTGCCAATTGTTTGATTATTAACATGAGTCATTAGCTAGTCATTATTTTGAGAATGCACTTTCTGATCAGATGAGTTCAAATTAATTGTGATATAAAATAAACAGCGTTTTTATCTATTAATTTTGAAGTAATTAGTGTTGCTATTACTGTTGATACCTCCGGGTGTTATTATTATTATTATTATTATTATTATTATTATTATTATTATTATTATTATTATTATTATTTTATTCATATTAATAAATTTATAATTCACTATGATTTTTAGAAGCATTGCGACTAATGTATTATATCCATCAGATTTATTAATATACAGCTGCCAAATGCAAAAAGTTATCAAATGCAAAAATATTCATTATTTATTACTTCTCATATAGTTTATTTCCTTATTTCCTTTCCTCACCTGGCTATTTTTGCCTGTTGGAGCCCTTGCGCTTATACCATCCTGTTTTCCCAACTGGGGTTCTAGCTTATCTAATAATGATAATAATAATAATAATAATACATACATACATACATACACACATATACCAAGGCACTTCCCCCAATTTTGGGGGGTAGCCGACATCAACAAATGAAAACAAAACAAAAAGGGGACCTCTACTCTCTACGTTCCTCCCAGCCTGACAAGGGACTCAACCGAGTTCAGCTGGTACTGCTAGGGTGCCACAGTCCACCCTCCCCCGTTAATAATAATAATAATAATAATAATAACCTCACAAATGCTCGTAAAAGCATAAAGAAATCCCTTTTATTTTCAGTCATTCAATTTATATTTAAAGAAAACTAAAAGGAAAGACACTTGGCTGGAGTTCTAGCTTAGCTAATAATAATAATAATAATAATAATAATAATAATAATAATAATAATAATAATAATAATAATAATAACCACTCACAAATGCTCGTAAAATCATAAAGAAATCTCTTATTTACAGTCAATCAATCCCTATTGAAAGAAAACTAAGAAGAAAGAAGCTTGGCGTATCTCAAAAAAAAAAAAAAAAAAAAATGCACTGAAATAGAGTAGGTTCCAGTTCCTCAAGTGACACTGGATCGTTCGTCAACCAACCGATCGATCCTCTCTAAGGAGTCTTCTCTGCTTCGTTCGAGAAGTCGGTGATACAGTATTGCATTCCAAGGTTGGCTTCTTTTATGCATTCACCTATCTGTCTGTCTCTGTGTATGTCGGTCCTTGAGGTGTCTTGAAAGGGCTTTTGAAGGCTTTCAATGGTATTGTGTCGTGTGGAAGAATGCATGGCTGGTTGAGGTCGGTGGGATCGATTCGATTTTGGAATTGGGTTCCAATTTTGGAATTGGGTTCAATTTTGGAATTGGGTTCCGATTTTGGAATTGGGTTCCAATTTTGGAATTGGGTTCAATTTTGGAATGGGATTCAATTTTGGAATTGGGTTCGATTTTGGAATTGGGTTTAGGAGTCTTTCTTTTATCTCGAAAACCTTTTGATGGATTTGATAGAAATATCCTAACTCGAAGGTCTATGGAACAAAGTAATATTTCGAAATTGTTGAAGGAATTTCTACTATTTATAGATACGTACTGATAGATTGGGATGATTTTTTATAGAAGGATCATCCAGGGAAGAGATGCTACGATTTAGGAAATTGGGCCCAATTAATAATTTTCCATTTTACCCTTAGCTATATACTGATAAATATGGATTGAATTTAGTTGACCAATATGAATATAATAAAATTGGAGGCTTTATGTCTTTCGTCTGATCTCTTAAAGTATTTTATATTAGATATTTTGAATGACGACCTTTTTTAGAATGAGTTATTTTTTTGTTAGAATGACTTTATTTTTTCTAGACGTTCATCCCCCGGTTTTTTTTTTCTGATAGGTAAGATGTATGAAAGAAAAGGGAGAGTACGCTGTTAAAAATTTGGATTTAAAGAACGGTAAATGCCTGGCAGCATTTATTCCAGTTTTTTTTACCGTTTTAAAAACTAATATATTGACGTAAAGGAGGGATATTACGATCACCAACCCGTAAAAGATAATAACAAAATTAGGTAAAATTACGGTCCCATGTATTTTACTGAAATACGGCTGAGAATAGTATATTTTTACGGAGAATTTACGAATAGAATTACGTTTTTTTTTAACAGTGTAGTTAGCTATCTAACCATGGTATAGAATAGTTTTAAAACTTAAAATATTATTAGGAGTATTGATTAAAATTATCCAAAATTGTAGTGTCACCCGTAGTGTCATCTCTTCCCACCTGGTATTAAAGTTATATTCCCATGTGAGAATAGTGATGAAAATCCTATTGTTGCACCTTAGCCCTTGGCTAAGGGACTGACTGACGCTTCCGCTCATCTCCAGCAGCTTTTTATGCCAGGTTTTTTCCCTTTAAGGGGCTGGATGTATAATGAGTACTCTTCTATACCTTCCACTCTTGTTCCCATCTGGGTCAGGTCATATCTACTCTTTCCCCATCCATTTAATTTTGTTTTTTTTTTTTTTTCATCCTGTGATCACATCAGTGGCTACTCAGCTCTTCGTGACCAATTAGTGTACGTGACCCGTCAAAAATTATGGTTAAATATTAAGATAGATGTACACACACATGTACGTAAGCAACTCCTCTCACCTGTGTATGACTATTTTCTCTCCTACCCAAGGGACGGAGAGACCGAATAGTTATACGTCTGTCAGTGCCTCTGAGCATGTGTGTATATATATATATATATATATATATATATATATATATATATATATATATATATATATATATATATATATATATATATATATATATATATATATATATATATATATATGTATGTATGTATATTTGCTCTTTATTATATAGGGGAGATTACTGTTGGTTGTTTTTTCATTCAAGTTTCAACTTCTCCCTTTATTTACGAACTTCCATTATTGACAAACAATTTCAAGTTTCTTCCTAATTGCCCGTGTCTGCTACGTTGACCTTATTATTCATGTTCCATAACTTTTTGTTTCATATTTACGGTCGGGTAATTCTCTCTCTCTCTCTCTCTCTCTCTCTCTCTCTCTCTCTCTCTCTCTCTCTCTCTCTCTCTCTCTCTCTCTTTTCCGTTTCCTCTCCCACTTTCGTTCGCGCTTCCTCCTTTGCCTCTTCTGTTTCATTTACCTATTATCATCATCTTCTTTTTCCTCCCCTTCCTCGATGATATAGTATCATATATATATTTTGGCCTTCTTCCTATATACATATATATTCTCCTAAATATTTTATTTTGATGTTTACTACTTCTCTTATCGTTAATTTCCTTATTTCCTTTCCTCACTGGATTATTTTTTTCCTGTTGGTTTCCTTGGCCTTATAGCATCTTGCTTTTCCAACTAGGGTTGTAGCATGGCTTATAATAATAATAATAATAATAATAATAATAATAATAATAATCTTGCTTTGACGATCTCCTTTACTCACCTCCTTTGTATCCTGACTCCTAACATCTTCCTACGCGTTTCCTGTTAACACCAAGTCACCTATATGTGGGGGGGGGGGCGGTTGTGGGGGGGATAGGACCCCCTCTCAGCACTCCCCCAGTTACATCCTCCACTGCAGTAACAAGTAGAGGATTAGAACTAGGTGTCGATCCATATGGCACCTGCCACTGTGCATGACACGGTGCCATCGTCGTCACTGTTAAAAGTTTCCGACACCTTTGTGTAGGTTCCCTGGCAAATACGCTTTGAAGATTCAGGAATATGTTGCATTTAATGATACAAGAGGTTTTTAGATGACTTACGCTTAAGTTTATTTATCTATAGTAGTAATTTTTTATATGAATTTCTTTCTTATTGTGGATTTAACATCCTAAACGTTTTTTTTTTTTTTTGGGGGGGGGGGGGCATATGATCTTATAATTAGTATAATTCCCCCACAGACCATGCGCTAGAGTCGGGATATGTTATTGAAAAGCAAGTTACCTTAATCTGAGTTTCAAAAGGTGATATTGTTAATTGTTATGATCAGTTTAAATATTTTCATGGTCGAAATTGTTTTGTTTTTCCTGTAAAGTCATAAATTGTTGTAGGAAACGATTTATCATTTACACACACAAACATATATTGTGTGTGTGTATATATATATATATATATATATATAATATATATATATATATATATATATATATATATATACACATATATATATATATATATATATTTATATATATATATATATAACAGTATATATATACACATATATATACATATAAATATATTCATATATATATATTCATATATATATCTATATATATACATATATCTATATATCTATCTATCTATCTAGATAGATAGATAGATAAATTGATAAATATATATATATATATATATATATATATATATATATATATATATATATACATATATATATACACACATATGCACACTTGTGTGTGTGTGTGTGCTAGCGCGCCTGTCTTCTTTTGACCTCGCATTGTTGGTATGAAAAACAACGAATTTGTTTCTAAAAAGTTTTAGAAGGAAGTTTTCGGAAGTCCAAGTTTTTAGTCAGGGAAGAGAAACCCTTAAGCCACTCTAGACAAGTTTCTTTCAACAGGAACCTAAATCGAAAACTCTAAAACTGGATATAATTAAGAAACTAAAATATACCACAAAATAAATAAACTGTCTTCCATACTAAAACATAACTAAGGTGTTTAATTTTCTAATGATATGTATAAAGTCCGTAGACTTTTCGCACTTTATTATTATTATTATCATTATTATTATAAATATCCAAGTTACAACCCTTGTTGGAAAAGCAAGATGCTATAAGCCCAAGGGCTCCAACAGGGAAAGATAGCCCAGTGAGGAAAGGAAATAAGGAAATAAATAAATGAGAATAAATTAACTATATCATTCTAAAAACAGTAACAGCGTCATAGCAGATATGTCCTATATAAACTATTAACAACGTCAAAAACAGATATGTCATATATAAACAATAAAAAGACTCATGTCAGCCTGGTCAACATAAAAACATCTGCTCCAACTCTGAACTTTTGAAGTTCTACTGATTGTTGTTGTTGTTGTTGTTGTTGTTATTATACGGAAATATACTTCATCTAATTCTGACTAAGGAAATAATTTTACATTTCTATGAATGTCACCTTTATAAATTCCAATTATTTTTATAATATAATTATTGCTCCAGTTGGGTAAATTCTTTTTACCTCATGAGTTTAACTTGTAAAATTCCCGTAATTCCTTGCCCTGTCAGAATTTAATTCCACCATTAAGCCAAATAGCATTGTTTTGTGTCATAATTTGCAAATCTCATAACATGGTTTCGCATAACGTAATTCAATCTCTGCTTTTCCCGATAAAGAAGATCTATTTTGGGAATGAAAATTACATTACGTGCATTTGATTTTTTCTCTCTCTCTCTCTCTCTCTCTCTCTCTCTCTCTCTCTCTCTCTCATTTTTCTATATGAATTGGAATTGGTGAGACATCATAAAAGAAAATTATTATACTTGTTTATAGAAAACTAAATTTCTCTCTCTCTCTCTCTCTCTCTCTCTCTCTCTCTCTCTCTCTCTCTCTCTCATAGTAATTGGCGAGACAAAGATAATGAAAACGATATTTTCTACATTTTACAGAAAAGCTCTCTCTCTCTCTCTCTCTCTCTCTCTCTCTCTCTCTCTCTCTCTCTCTCTCTCTCTCTCTCTCTCTCAGTAAATTGGTGAAACAAAGATCATGAAAAGGATATTTTCTACATTTTATAGAAAAGCTCTCTCTCTCTCTCTCTCTCTCTCTCTCTCTCTCTCTCTCTCTCTCTCTCTCTCTCTCTCAGTAAATTGGTGAAACAAAGATCATGAAAAGGATATTTTCTACATTTTATAGAAAAGCTCTCTCTCTCTCTCTCTCTCTCTCTCTCTCTCTCTAGTAAATTAGTGAGACAAAGATCATGAAAAGAATATGTTCTACATTTTACAGAAAAGCTCTCTCTCTCTCTCTCTCTCTCTCTCTCTCTCTCTCTCTCTCTCTCTCTCTCTCTCTCTCTCTCTCTTTATAGTAATTGGCGAGACAGAGATCATGAAAAGGATATGTTCTACATTTTATAGAAAAGCTTTCTCTCTCTCTCTCTCTCTCTCTCTCTCTCTCTCTCTCTCTCTCCTCTCTCTCTCTCTCTCTCTCTTCTCTCCTCTCATAGTAAATGGTCGAGACAAAGCCATGAAAAGAATATTTTCTACATTTTACAGAAAAGCTCTCTCTCTCTCTCTCTCTCTCCTCTCTCTCTCTCTCTCTCTCTCTCTCTCTCTATAGTAATTGGCGAGACAAAGATCAAGAAAACGATATTTTCTACATTTTACAGAAAAGCTCTCTCTCTCTCTCTCTCTCTCTCTCTCTCCTCTCTCTCTCTCTCTCTATAGTAATTGGCGAGACAAAGATCAAGAAAACGATATTTTCTACATTTTACAGAAAAGCGCTCTCTCTCTCTCTCTCTCTCTCTCTCTCTCTCTCTCTCAGGATGGAAGGGGATTTGTTCTGCATGTTTGTAAGCTAGATCACTTTTGATGTTTGTATAGAAGAGTAAAGGAAACATGTTTGATTGATTGATTGGTTGAATTGCTAAGTAAAACTGGTTGAATTGCTAAGTAAAACTGGTTGAATTGCTAAGTAAAACTGGCGTCGTAGACGAACGCACTCTATATTATAATGTTTTAAGGAAGAATACATATACTTTGGTATAAAATATAAATATTAAATATTATTAGTATAATAAAATGTAGTTCATCTCATATCATTTACGCATACTGCAATATATTACAATATCAGTAGTATTCAATTTTTTTTTCCATTTCTTTCTACAATATATTACAATAACTGAAATATTCCAAATTTATAAAATTCTTTCTCAAAATGTTAAGTGTCGTGTGCATAACCTTAAGCTGTAAATATAATATGTGAGATTTCAATTCGATATTCTCCCAGAATATTCTATTTTAGGAGCAGCGCATCTCGAGAGAAAATAATACTGAATAAATATTTGCATTCGACATCCATGACTTCCCTAGGACCAGCCCATGTCAAGGGAAATAATGCTGATAGTCTATATTTACACACACACATACACACACACACACACACACACACACATATATATATATATATATATATAATGTATATGTATGTATATATATAAATTTATATATATATACACACACATATGTGTATATCTATATGTATTGTGTATATATATATATATATATATGTATGTATGTATGTATGTATGAGTATGTATATATATATATATATATATATGTGTGTGTGTGTGTGTGTGTGAGTATTATAGTGTATGTATTTATGTATTGAATGTATGTTGTATTATGTTTAATTGTAATGAAGAAAACTGCAATGTGCATTACAATTTTGGCCCTCCAGAGCTGAATCCCCAAGTGAGCGTTGTCATGTGCATGTATGTACTTATTCATGTTTGATGTAAACTTTTCAAATGTTCAATTTCCTCTGAATCACTGGATCGATTTCAGCCAAACTTACCACGACACGTTATTGGGTTAGAGTTCGTTCAAATGTTCAATTTTAATTTTTAATAATTAAGGTTGAATTTTGTTCACGCTAGGGTTTCAAAATTTAATTTAAAATACGTACGAAAAGGTTTTTAACAATTTTGTCTCAACCAAAAAAAAACCTATATTTTCAAATTGATAAATGATCTTCATTTTGTGTAGATTCAAATTAGTTCAAAACGTGATTAAAGCCAAAATAGGGGTCCTTAATTTAATACGACTACATGGGTATAGTCTTTTAAATATCTTGTTGGGACAATTCGTCTAATTGATAATCAATATTTGGACTTTGTGTGCAGATTCATGGTCGAAGGAGATATGGCCAACCCATAGTAAGGTTGCCAAAATTTTACATATGAATTTATTGGAAAAACGTGTTATTTTAAATGCAGAAGGTTGGCTCAAGTGAAAGGATATTATTTGTCTGGTACTTCTCGCGTTTTAATACTTCACGAGAGTAGATTTCGACTCGCCAGGGAGACAGGAAAGCTTTAACGGTCACTCATGAATGGCAGAAGCAAGGGAGAAAACAGTGCCCTAGAGACTGACCATAGGCTATATACTTATATTCAGCACCCAAGCAAGGACCGACCAGGGAGGGCTCCAATTCGTTCTACCAATGAGACAGTAGCTCCCCATAACCATATTATATATACTTAAAATTGGATTTTACTAAAAACAAAACTGAGAGAGAGAGAGAGAGAGAGAGAGAGAGAGAGAGAGAGAGAGAGAGAGAGAGAGAGAGAGAGAGTATGTCTGTTTGTCCGTCTGCGTACCATCCTGAAGCACTTAAAGAAGCATTGAATCAAGAAGTAACAAATTGAATCGTCGTGTTTGCAGACATGAGCATTACCGTCTCCTGACTTTACTTCCTCTTCACCTTCAAATGTCAACATACGTTCTCCAAAGGACTGACTGGAGTGTTGGGGGGGGGGGGGGTGTTTGCCCATATTCTCTCTCTCTCTCTCTCTCTCTCTCCTCTCTCTCTCTCTCTCTCCCTATGTCAAATGTCAACACGTACACCAAGACTAATTCTTTTGTTGAAAGTGAAATTGTCGTTGTTGCATTCAACTTGAAGCTTTTCAAGGCTTTTTATATTTTTTAAAAGCTCGAATAAAATCGACCTATTTTTATTAAAGATTTAAATAAACTAAGTAATTTGTTCAATGGATATAGTGTAGTTGAACATTATGCTTATAAAAAAGTGGCATTCTTTCATATATTTACAAAAAAAAAATATTGAAATATATTCGTCTATTTTTTATATTTATTTGTGCCTTATAAGAACTTGTTTCAGGTAGTTTTATTTCCCATTCACTTTGTGGTCTCAGGAATTAATCGATATTTGGCGATGTTGATGAGTGGAGGAGAATTGTGTGTATCTATATGTTGGTGGGTGTACTTCAATCATTTGATAAAAAAAGCCACATAGTAGGCGTGCTCTCGTGATATTATCAAGGCCAAAACCCTCTCTCTCTCTCTCTCTCCTCTCTCTCTCCTCTCTCCTCTCTCTCTTATCAATGGCGTAAATATTGCGCAAACGCAGTCAGGGGGCCTTTCGTAGTAACAACACAACCTCTCCTCTAGGTGTCAAAGAAAAGGGTGGCAACCAAGATCCTGTAATGTGAGATTTCTGTATTGGTAGGTAATGTCTACAGTGTCTTACTTCATTGTGCGTTTATTGGCTTGCCTTGTTTCATAATTGGAGTTGGGAAACACATGGAACAAGAAGGGAGATCAATTTTTTAAGTGTCTCCCCTCAGTACCGTTCCGAAGTCGGGCCTGTGTTGACGCCCCCAGTCAGAGTTAAATCCCTGATAACTCTTTGATTTGTATAGCTGTCTGTTTGCGTATAGACACATCCGTAAAGAGGAAATGTATTTCTTTCTCGAATATTGTTACTCA
>NC_090753.1:77690466-77705466 GCF_036898095.1 Palaemon carinicauda
AATGTGCCATTAAAGGCAGGGTCGTGTGATTTTGCAATCCAAAGACGAGACTTCGAGTTAATATTACCCATGACTCTCCAAGATGCCTTAGTTAATTTAACATGGTTAATTTTCTCTTGCTTGAAGGCATTCTTCCTACTTACATTAGTGGTAGCCTATTGGAAACGTCCCTGCCTGACGATCTGCTAGACTTGGGTTCGAATCTCGCTCAAGCTCGATAGTTTCATGCAGTGTCTGCAACCTCAATATCCTTGTCAGCTAAGGATGGGTAGTTTGGGCTTGCCTATAGGTATGCCTGCTTAGTCAACAATAGCCATTGTCTCGCCCTCCCTGTCCCCTAGCTTGGGCGATGATCATATATATATATATATATATATATATATATATATATATATATATATGTATGTATGTATGTGTATATATATTATATATATTATAATATTATATATATATATATATATATATATATATATAATATATACATATATATATATATATATATATATATATATATATATATAGTCAGTCTCTGTGCATTGTCCTGTTAATGTATTGACACTGCCCCTTGCCACTGCCGTTCATGAGCGCCCTTTTAAACTTTTAAAACATTCACCAAAGCCACGGAAGTAAATGGCCTTTAGACTTCCAGTAAAGTGTTTGATTAGATTTATCGAGTTGATAAGAGGCAGTATTGTCAAGGCCTCTCCATCGCCTCTGTCGGTAGAGTACGTCGTCTTAATGACCACAGCTGTTGTGCATTTTGGCGACTGGATTCAGGGATTTCAAGGTCGTGACCAAGGGTCTTCCTTATGTCCAGTTGCAGTTGAATTCCTTTTTTCCCTGGGGTATTTCCCTATTTTCCTTAAGGTGTTTTTCTTTCTTTGCCCTGGTGTATTTTCCTTTTTTCTGGGGTATTATTCTTTTTTCTTGAGGTATTTTCCTTTTTTCGGGGGTATTATCCTTTCTCCCCTGAGGTATTTTTCTAATTCCCCTAAGGTATTTTATATGGACATTTAAATGGTCCTCCGTGTTCACAAGGTCTTTTCTTTATTGCTCTCATAGATAAGAAACGTGTATTGATGGTGAATCACTGTGCCTAGACATATGGCATTTGTTTGTTGCTCCATCTTTTCCGTTATATGTCTGATGTAACGAGTTTTTTTTCTTTACGTTTTTTTTTATCGTTTCCTGTCCATGTTCCAAAAGAATGTTTTAAAAAAAAAAATTACTTTCAAGAAATTGACCCACATTAAGTTTTTATTCACGCAGTTGAACAATACAACTTTCTTATTTATGAAGGGAAATAAATATCATGAAACATATGACAAGAATGGGTTGGTAAAATTTAATTTCATGGAAACAGCCAAAAAAACACATGGAATAAGATCATGTATTTTCAGTACATGTATCAATGCTTTCAGTTTTAGACCCAGTCTATCCTAGGCAATGACGAAGCAGGTCTCGAATGGGAAGACAATTGAGGGTTTATACATTTATTGTGAATAATATTAAGTTGTGGGGGAACCAGTCCGCCCCCTACCAGGGCACTTACGGGGCCTTGGCATGACTGAGGGAAGGGGGTAGAGTTGGAGTTGACCCATCCCTACCCTAGTGCTTCCCTCCTAGGGTCATATCCCCTCCCGTAACAATATCCTTCGTAAAGAGTGTGGGCGAAGGAAGAGAGTAGGATTTTTCATGCCACTCCTACAATGAAACCTTGCCCACGTGTTGGAGAGGGAGAGGGGGCAGTTGAAGCGCGAATTTTGAGCTCCCGAGTCTTCTATATTTAGAATTCTGGATTATTTTTTGTTTTTCCTCTGTGATGATAAATTAATGGGATGAATCAAGTTGCCTGACATATCTTTTTATAGGGACAACTTCCCAGGGAAGGCGAAGCTGATAGTGAGTCACTCTTTAACATACCCGAACCACCACCTCTCTCTCTCTCTCGTACTATTCTCCTTGCAACTGCCCACACCACCTCCTCCTCCTCCTCCTCCTCCCTCACCTCTACTCCTTCCCCCACGTTCCCCAACTTCCATCCAATGTCAGCATCAACAGGCCAAACCAACATCATCATCGTCATCACTCGCCAGAGAGTGGTGCGTCATTCAGGTAGTTCTACTCGTGTGCAAGAGGACGTGTCCCTCTGATATTTAGCGTGTGCTCTGCCAACCCCCCTTCCCCCTCCACTCCCTCCTGTGACTGCCCCCTTTCCCCCTTCCCATTGCATCCATCTAGGTTATAGGTTTCTAGCTATATCGAGCTTAGAGAATCGTCTATTGATCCGTTAGATGTAAGTCGGGGAAGGACTATAGGAGTCGATAAACCAGTTTGATTGCGTTACGCTTGAAAGGTGTGATGTGCATATCCCATTTATTGTTTTTAAGTGCATTGTCATGTGAATCATTAACAGAGTTGGTGTGTTAATTTCACGACCTCGCAGGAACGGAGGTATTAAAAGCCTTCCAGGACAATTTGACGACTTCTCTGGAAAGGTGAAACTCCGGAGGTTTTAAAATTCTTCCAGGAATGGTGATGAAAGTTCTTCGTGGATAAACAAAGTCGTCGTCTTCTTCAGCAATCATGTCGAGAAAGCGCGACTCATCGAGTTCTTCGGCTCTATCTTCTGAGGAAAAACCCGCGAAGTCGACCCGAATGAGTGACAGGGACTCCCCCTCGACGTCAACCCCTAAGTGTAAGAGTACCAAGTCTCCTCCCGATGGTGCGGTGATTTCTCAATACTGTGAAGATGGGGTTACTTTCAAATCCCCTGGAGATGGAGTGTTTTCCGAATACCCTGTAGATAGTGAGTTTCCCAAATCCCCTGGAGATGGAGCATTTTCCGAATCCCCTGGAGATGGAGCATTTTTCGAATCCCCTGGAGATGGAGCGTTTTCCGAATTCCCCGGAGATGGAGCGTTTCTCAAATCCCCTGAAGATAGTGAGTTTCCCAAATCCCCTGGAGATAGTGTGTTTCCCAAATCTCCTGGAGATGGAGCGTTTTCCGAATCCCCTGAAGATGGAGCGTTTTCCGAATCCCCTGGAGATGGAGCGTTTTCCGAATCCCCTGGAGATGGAGCGTTTTCCGAATCCCCTGGAGATGGAGCATTTCTCAAATCCCCTGAAGATAGTGAGTTTCCCAAATCCCCTGAAGATAGCGAGTTTCCCAAATCCCCTGAAGATAGTGAGTTTCCCAAATCCCCTGGAGATGGAGCGTTTTCCGAATCTCCTGGAGAAGGAGCGTTTTCCGAATCCCCTGGAGATGGAGCGATTCTCAAATCCCCTGAAGATAGTGAGTTTCCCAAATCCCCTGGAGATAGTGAGTTTCCCAAATCCCCTGGAGATGGAGCGTTTTCCGAATCCCCTGGAGAAGGAGCGTTTTCTGAATCCCCTGGAGATGGAGCGATTTTCAAATCCCCTGAAGATGGAATGTTTTTTGAATCCCCCAAAGACAGAGGAGTTTCCCATTTCTCCGACGATGGGAGAGTTTCCCAATCTTCCAAAGATGGGGCAGTTTCCCAATCTTCCAAAGATGGGGCAGTTTCTCAATACCCCGAATACGGAGTAGTTTCCCAATCCCCTGAAGATGTAGTGGTTTCCCAATCCCCCGAAGACAGAGTAGTTTCCCAGTCCCCTGAAGATGTAGTGGTTTCCCAGTCCTCCGAAGACGGAGTAGTTTTCCAATCACCTGAAGATGTAGTGGTTTCCCAATCCCCCGAAGATGAAGTAGTTTCCCAATCGCCTGAAGAATTAGGGGTTTCCCAATCCCCGGAAGACGGAGTAGTTTCCCAATCCCCTGAAGAAGTAGTGGTTTCCCAATTCCTCGAAAATGTAGTACTTTCACAAAATCCTGAAGATGGAGCTGATTTCCACTCCCCTGAAGATGTAATGGTTTCCACTTCTGAAGAAGTAGGGGTTTCCCAATCTCCCAAAAATGATGCTTCTCAACCCCTCGAAGATGTGTTTTCCAAATCACCCGGGGATGAAATAGTATCACAATCCCCTAAAGATGGCGTAGTTTCCCAATCCCCTGATGATGGAGAACATTCTCAATTTCCCACAGAAGGAGTTGTTTCCCAATCCCCTGACGATGTAGAACATTCTCAATCTCCCAAAGATGGAGTTGTTTCCCAATCCCCCGATGATGGAGGAATTTCTCAATCCCCCGAAGATGCGATGATTTCTGTAACACCCGAAGATCAAGTGGTTACCAAATCACCTGAAGGTGAAACCGCTCCCAAATCACCCAATCGTGGAGCGGCTTCTAAGTCCCCCAAAGTTGAAGCTGTTTCAAAATCCCCAAAAGGTGGAGAGACTTCAAAATCACCCGGAGGTGGTTCCAAATCACGTAGAAGTAGAGAGGCTTCCAAATCCCCTGAAAGCACTAAGAATTCCAAACCGAGAAGAGAAACTACCGCCAAGCGCGAGAGACCAAAGGTATCTTCGCCTGCATCCCCACCCGCGCCCAGAACCAAAGCTAGCAGAACTTCTAGAGAGGATACCCGTAGGCCACCTGTGGCACCTCCTAGGGATCGAAGTAGCCCAGGTGGAGCTAAGGATGAAAGAAGAACGAGGAAACCACCTGTGCCGACGACTCCTAGTGGTAAAAGTAGCCCAGGTGGGGCTAGGGGTGAAAGAACGAGGAAACCACCTGTGCCGACGACCCCTAGAGATAAAAGTAGCCCAGGTGGGGCTAGGGGTGAAAGAACGAGGAAACCACCTGTGCCGACGACCCCTAGAGATAAAAGTAGCCCAGGTGGGGCTCGGGGTGAAAGAACGAGGAAACCACCTGTGCCGACGACCCCTAGAGATAAAAGTAGCCCAGGTGGAGCTCGGGGTGAAAGAACGAGGAAACCACCTGTGCCGACGACCCCTAGAGATAAAAGTAGCCCAGGTGGGGCTAGGGGTGAAAGAACGAGGAAACCACCTGTGCCGACGACCCCTATAGATAAAAGTAGCCCAGGTGGGGCTCGGGGTGAAAGAACGAGGAAACCACCTGTGCCGACGACCCCTAGAGATAAAAGTAGCCCAGGTGGGGCTCGGGGTGAAAGAACGAGGAAACCACCTGTGCCGACGACCCCTAGAGATAAAAGTAGCCCAGGTGGAGCTCGGGGTGAAAGAACGAGGAAACCACCTGTGCCGACGACTCCTAGAGATAAAAGTAGCCCAGGTGGGGCTCGGGGTGAAAGAACGAGGAAACCACCTGTGCCGACAACTCCTAGAGATAAAAGTAGCCCAGGTGGGGCTAGGGGCGAAAGTAGAACAAGGAAACCACCTGTACCGACGACTCCTAGGGGTAAAAGTAGCCCAGGTGGGGCTAGGGGCGAAAGTAGAACTAGGAAACCACCTGTACCTGGGCGAAGGTAACTCAAGTATTTTGATCTCGGCTCTATTGTCAAACTAACCAGGGCATGTGGAATGGTACTAACTAGGACGGACCAAATTTCAAGAACCAGTGAAGCCTATGACTTACATTAAGGTGTGCTCGTGAGGTATATGTAATGAATGTGACTTGCTACCTCTTAGTTATAAGTATATACATTGGTGTTTAGTCCTGGTATTTGCAGCGGGTGGAATGCTGTTATCGATTCAGATTGTCTTGGAAGCCTTGGCAGAGTATTATGTAATTGTGGTCGTCCTTGTTAATAAGATTTTAATGATAAACTGTGGATTTTTGGGTTGTGTTTTTTTATCATAAGGGGATTTTTGTTGGAAATTTAAATAGCATGAAATAAAGAAAAGATAATTCAACTGAAATTTTTTGATTTTGGAAAAGCCCGTGTTTATTTATTTGTTTTTTTTATTACTAATACATTTTGTTTACGCCTTTGCTTATTTAATAAAAGCATAAAAGAAACTAAGAACTAAAGCTGGGTGATAGGACAACCGGATATGTGTCAGAAATGATTAGAACAAAAGGAAAATTGCCACCGTTTAAGATTCTTGGAATATCTTGCTGTATCTTTTCCTCCGATTTCTGGATGACGTCATGTCTTCCCCCCCCCCCCCCCCCCCACTCTAACCCTCCCACCCTTTCATGAATGCCGGAATCCATGAAGTCAGGAGGAGGAGTTCCAGCAGCAACTTTGTAAGTCTTCCTGTGTATGTGCATGTGTGTGGCTGGTGCCAGGCCCTGCAGTGCCATTGTGGTATATGTGATAGAGAGCCAAGCGACCAGTATCTCTGCCGGCTTCCAGCGGAATCTGTGAAATGGTGCGTTATTTTGGGGCGGTTTTGTAGCGGTGGTTATCTTTTGTTGTTTTATGCAAAAGCTTCATGTTAATCGGTTTGTTTTGATTTTGGTTTCATTGCATATAGATAAACTTCGGTTCTGAGTTCTTTCTTATTCTTTGAATTATCTTGTTTCAACGAAATGTGCTGTGCTGAAAAATTAATAGTTTAGATCTCAATTTGTTTATTTCTAATGATTTAGACTCTTATTCTGAGAAAAGAAATAGTTATTCGGTACTTTGTGCTGTTTTTTTTTTAGTTTCAGTTTGAGAAGTAAAAAAAATCGGGCTCGCAAAATGTTCGGTGTTGATACAATAATGATTTCATGAAAAGTCAATTTATAATAAAAAATAATCAAAGCAACATTCCGTATACGTATTGTAATTTATTAATTGTTAGTTTCAGTTTTAAGATTAAAATTACTGCTTTTTATTTATTTATTCCATTGGATCATAAAATGTTCGCCATTGATACTCTTTGTAATGATTTTATGAAAAGTCAATTTTTAATAAAAAATAATGCAACATTACTTATAAATATCGTCAATAAGATAGTTTTTTTTTTTGGGGGGGGGGTGTGGGTGGGGGGGAAGAAGTTGTTTATACTAGCAAGTTATCAATTTTTAATGAAATAATGGAACATTACTTATAAATATTGTAAATAAGATTTTTTTTTTTGGGGGGGCGGGGGCGGGGGTGGGAGGGAAGAAGTTGTTTAAACTAGCAAGTTATCAATTTTTAATGAAATAATGCAACATTACCTATAAATATTGTAAATAAGTTTTTTTTGGGGGGCGGGGGGAGGGAAGAAGTTGTTTAAACTATCAAGTTATCAATTTTTAATGAAATAATGCAACATTACCTATAAATATTGTAAATAAGATATTTTTTTTTTTATTGGGGGGGGGGAGGGGAAGAAGTTGCTTAAAGCACCAAGTTATTACGAGAACCTTCAGAATACTTACGTCATCGAAAACACGTCAACATTATTCAAATGATGTATTCGCCTTTTACGGATTACTATTTTTTTTCTTCATTATTCATTTGCCAGTTCTTGCTAATAGTTAACTCTTGTGACCACTCCTTGATTCGCTGAGTGTACCTAAAGGTGTGTTTAGCACCTTATTAGGAATTAGTTAAGTCGCTGGATGAGTTGGAAAGTGACCATAGGGAATTGTATGTATATTTTGGCAATGATATTTTGTGGTTTTGAATTCATTTATTTTATTAAGACTGTAAATACTGTTTTAGTTGTATATATTTTCATTTTGCCATAATTTTAGACGTTTATTGCAAAAAATATTATTTTTATTATTATTATTATTATCATGAATATGTTTATTTCATTAGTTATCTTTAAGCTTAATTAAAAAGCGGATTGCAAACCATATTATTATTATTATTATTATTATTATTATTATTATTATTATATCATCATCATTCTACAAGTCTTTTTACAGTTTATATATCAAATATCTGTTTTAATTACTACTTATATCGTTTATTTCTTTATTTCCTTTCCAAACTGGGCTATTTTTCCCTGTTGGAGCCCTTGGGCGTATAGGATCTTGCTTTCCCAACTAGGGTCGTAGCTTAGCTAGTAATAATGATAGTAATAATAATTTTATTTTTTAATTAATATATGTATTTCTATCTAAATTTATATTTTACCTAACTCATCACAAATCTCTCTCGCAACTATTCAGGGGAAATTACCTATATAAAAAAAGACTCGTTGTTGTTTGTTGTTGTTGTTGTTGTTGTTGTTAACTGATTGTTCTCACATCTACAAACCCAGATCCCGAATGTCGTGTTGCAGACCGTATTGCAAATAAGGATTTCCCTTAGTCATGAGTGACCGGACTGCCTTGCGTGTATATGACGTCATCGACTATTTATATTACGTCGCTGAAATTCAATGACGTCACTATTAAAGTTCTATAGGGGTCAACAGGTGGCGTTTGATAGTTATTATTTTGTCATGAAATTATCGAAATAATAGGCGCGGTTATTTTTAATACTATTATTAATAATCACAATTGAAATAATTACCGTCGGTATTAATACTGTTAATATCCCATATTAATGTTAATTTATTATCAAAATCTTTCATCATCATCATCTCCCCTACGCCTATGGACGAAAAGGGCCTCAGTTAGATTTCGCTAGTCGTCTCTCTATCTTGAGCTTTTAAATCAACACTTCTCCATTTATCATCTCCCACTTCACGCTTCATAGTCCTCAGCCATGTAGGCCTGGATCTTCCAAGTCTTCTAGTGCCTCGTGGAGCCCAGTTGAAAGTTTGGTGAACAAATTTAATCTCTCTTGGGGAGTGCGTAGAGCATAACCAAACCATCTCTCTCTACCGCTCACAATGATCTCATTCACATATGGCACTCGAGTAATCTCTTTTATGGTTTCATTCCTAATCATGTCCTTTAAGTTGACATAAAGCTAAATTACCAATAGTTAAATCATTTCAGCATTAGGATTAGCAAATATATCTTGAACTTAATCTTATCTTACGTAGAGTTTTGTGGTTATATCTTGGTAAATATCACCGGACAAACGGTGTTATTGTTTTCAATGTTTTCATTTAACAAAAACTTTACGTTATGTGATTTAAGTTTATATTGATAGCAATCCTCTTGAATAGGGAATTGGCAAAGGTAGTAAATGTCTTCATTCATTGATAGTAACTGCCGTAATTTTATTTTTTCAATAAACAATCCTCCAAACACGTTTTTATTGTAAAAGGCGTAATTTCTGTTATCATTGTAATTATATTTAATTAAAAGCTTAACCAGATTATATTCTAGCACGAATCGTGACCACACCTTAAGATTATCATTGGAACAAACTTTATTCTCTCTAACAAAGAAAATAAAAAAAAAACAGAAATCAATTCTTCCCTCTAACAAAAAAAAAAACAGAAATTATCCTCTCTCAAAGAGAAAAACAGAAACCATTGCCAGTTAAAATAGTAAAAAGTTTCTCTCTCGCCATTGGAAAGTACAGAGGTCATGGGTACATGTTGACCTCTTGGTTGTGTTTATGTGACCTGTGATACGCCAGCCTGACTTAAGCCCACTTACAGACGCAGATAATGATAGGGGTACCTCTCTTTACCTATAAGTTCTGGAACTCTTGACAGTACACTCATGCACACCACAGGGTAGCCTGTTCTATCTGTTTATTTATTCCCTTTCCTCACTGGGCTATTTTCCCTATTGGAGCCCTTGGGATTACAGTATCCTGCTTTTCCAACTATGATTGTAGCTTAGCTAGTATCAGTAGTAGTAATAATAATAATAATAAGGTCGGTTTCTATCCGTTTATTTATTTCCTTTCCTCACAGGGCTCTTTTCCCTGTTGAAGCCCCTGGGCTTATAGCATCCTGCTTTTCTAACTAGGGTTGTAGCTTAGATACTACTACTACTACTACTAATAATAATAATAATTGTAATAATAATAATAATAATAATAATGTCGGTTTCTATCTGTTTATTTATTTCCTTTCCTCACTGGGCTCTTTTTCCCTTTTGAAGCCCTTGGGCTTAGAGGATCCTGCTTTTCTAACTAGGGTTGTAGCTTAGCAAGTAATAATAATAATAATAATAATAATAATAATAATAAGGTGGATTTCTATTGTTGGCCATGATGGGTTATGAACGTGACCCATATCTAGCAGTAAATACTATATGTAATTGGATGTTGGATACATCCATTTTGTTTATAGCATATTGTTGATGTGCAGGATGGGTTAGTGGGACACATTCGCTGATTTGCTTGCATTTATGGGGATAATAGTAGAGGTATAATCTGTGTTCTGATATTATTCATTATACACTTGTATACTACAGCTAGATAAGATGCAGTGGATGTACTCAACACAGACCAACGATATATATATATATATATATATATATATATATATATATATATATATATATATATATATCCTACGCCTATTGACGGAAAGGGCCTCTGTTAGATTTCGCCAGTTGTCTCTATCTTGAGCTTTTAATTCAATATTTCTCAATTAACCATCTACTTCGCGCTTCGTAATCCTCAGCCATGTAGACCTGGGTCTTCCAACTCTTCTAGTGCCTTGTGCAGCCCAGGCGGGAAATAATTATCTCATAGGCATTAGATACTTGTAAATATGTCTATGTAAAATAGATAACCACATATTGTAGTTAATATCATGAACCATTTTGATCAACACCACATACGTACATGCTATAAGTAAAAATAGTAAATCCTTTTACACGAGGACTCTTGTACCTCCATCGGAAGGGAGTAGTTATAAATGCGTCACTGCTAATCTGTTCATTGCGTCTTTCGCTATCTCCTTAATTCACTGTCGTTAGTTTAATTAACGTTAAGAGGCACGTTCGTACCATGCGGAGTTCCGTTATAGAGTAGATATTCGTCTCTGTCAGTGATAAAGAAATCGCGTTCGAAACCCCAATCCGTTTTGGTGTGTCTATATACTTGTTCGTTCAGGCACGAACGACGGAAATGGCCCATTGGATAAACGTACGTGCATATCTTGGGCGTACCTCCAAGTAAGGATTATACACCGTGCTGCATTTCCTCGCAGGGGTGATACCCCCTTCCTCTTTATCTCCGCCAACGAAGATGGAAGGAGGTTATGTTTTCGCCCCTGTTTGTGTGTGTGTTTGTTTGTGAACAGCTTCCTGGCCACAATCCTAATCTTAGAGTAATGAAACGTGCAGGGATTAACCCATATGTAAAAAGCTGGAAATTATTAATAGTTTTATAATTAAGGTCAAAGGCCAAGGTCACGGTTAAGCAAAATGTTCAGTTTACGTAATCAGTCAATAGTTTGGACATCGTTGTCACAGACTTCAAACTTGGTTCATATTCAAGTGTATGGAAATCCACGCCACTTAATACATGATAAGGTCAGGGTCAACGTAATCAGTCAATAGTTTGGACATCGTTATCACAGACTTCAAACTTGGTTCATATTCAAGTGTATGGAAATCCATGCCAATCAATACAGGATAAGGTCAAAGTCAAGGTCTAGCATAAGGTCGAGAAATATGCTTCCTCGGCGGAGGTCTGCGTTCTACTGAGTGCCCCTCTAGTTCCCTATTCAGATGTGACCTTGTCTCCGGTTGTTCCATTTTCATCGCTTTATATTTGGCATCTAGAATTGAGCTGTTCGACTTCTCTAATGTTGTCCTACTTCATTTTACGATAAGGTTATTCATATAATAATAAAAACAGCTTGCAATATTAATACACGTGTGTGCGTGTGCATGTATTTGGACCTCTTCATTTACACGCTCTTACGAGTTCCATTGGAGAACAGAAGTGATCCTCTTCGGGACCTTTGCTAATGGATTCTTTTTATTGACATTGGAGATTGAAATTCTCCCTGGAGAGTGAGAAGCTGAGGAGGAGTAGGAGAAGGAGGGAGTCAAGAGCAGAGACAGGTCCATGAATTAAGGAGAGAGGAGAGAGAGAGAGAGAGAGAGAGAGAGAGAGAGAGAGAGAGAGAGATCCGAATGATTCTTCGTGCATATACCACCGAGGAAGTCTCAAGATGATGATGTCCTTGAGGGACTTGGTGGTAAGTAGGCGTAAGGACTAGACCCCTCCTCCCTCCTCCTCCCTCCCTCCTACCTACTCCCTCCTACTTACTCCTACCTACTCCTACATCATCTTCCCCCTCGAGAGAAATCATTCTAATTAACTCCCATGCAACCTGAAAATGCATGACTATACAACGAGTCCCACTGGACATCCGAAAGACTGATATCTTAAGGCTTTTAATAGAAAACTTAAAGACTTTCCTGTTCTCTTTAAGTGCTTTGATAATGTGGATTTGACAATACATACGCAATACGCTTTGTAATACGCGAAATACGTAAGAGTGTATACAGAAAACTAACCTTGTAGGTCCTTTAATACGTAGGGTTCCCCTATGTGATAGGCTGGACCAGGAAAACAGCCCTTAAAGTAACTAAATAATCTCGAGTGGCGAACGCATAACATAGACCGGATGAATGATCTCTCGTTGCACAACAATTGCAATTTGCGTTTCATACGAAATGTATTTGTATCGGAATTCGTATTTACGATCATCCGCGTTCTTTCATTTGCTAATTTTGGCAGCATCATGACGTCATCGGTATCATTGTGTGTGTGGCATAATGCAACAGGGGGAGATGCTGCTATTGTGTGTTTGTGGATGCCTGGCTGAATCACATGATTGCGTCTTTTTATGTGCGAGTTTGTGCGTGCGTATGCGTATATATCTGCTGGTTTAAACAGCTTTTCTGGCGCGTTTCTACGCAGAATTTTAAATCGGTTGCATAGAATTAGGATCCTTTCTTAGGTATGAAAATGGAATGCACATGTGTTGATGTAAATATACAACAAATGCAGCCGTTTCTAGTCCACTGCAGGGCAAAGGCCTCAGACATATCCATATTCATGTCTGAGGTTAAGCTAGTTTTCATCTCCACACTAGCCAACTTTGGATTGGTGATGGTGGGAGATTTTTGTCATCTCACAGTAAACCACCCTAGTATGGCTGACCCTGACTAGTACAGCTTTGCTGATCACGGCGTTACATAAACCCTTTCACTACGTTAAGGTATCCTCACTCAAAAAGAGGTAAATATACACAGCAATATATTCTTTGTAATGCCAATATATTTCTGAAGTATGCGACGATACGAAAGATAATTAAAATAAAAAGGGTTACTCAGATTTCAAGTGTATAAATCAATAGTGGATCACACGATTGTGAATGTTGTGTTTTCTATACCAATTTTATATGTACTTAAAAAAGTATATTGGATTTCTATACCAGTTCCCTATTTTACTTACAAAAGTACATTGAATTGCTGTACCATCCCTATTTTACTTACAAAAGTACATTGAATATCTGTACCATCCCTATTTTACTTAAAAAAGTACATTGGATTCCGAGTTCCCTATTTTACTTAAAAAAGTATATTTTGAAAGGAATTGCTAGAAGAGAGCAGAAGACAAGAAGAGCTTCTGCGGTTAAGCCAAATTATGACATAATTGTCATAGATAATTTTGACGATTGAGAGACCAATAAAAGCTATGATTAAAGGGGGGGAGGGTAGTATGGAGTGCTCTTCTCAAATGGCAGGGGGCAACCTTTGAGTCAATCATAATGGACATTATCTCTCTCTCTCTCTCTCTCTCTCTCTCTCTCTCTCTCTCTCTCTCTCTCTCTCTCTCCAAAAAGCTGTGCTAGTCAGTACCTATACTAGGTTGGTTTGCTGTAAGCGATCAGACCAAAGTCTCCCCCTATCACCAACTCTCTCTCTCTCTCTCTCTATCTCTCTCTCTCTCTCTCTCTCTCTCTCTCTCTCTCTCTCTCTCTCCAAAAAACTGTACTAGTCAGGGGCACCCATACTAGGTTGGTTTGCTGTAAGCGATCAGGCCAAAGTCTCCCACCATCACCAATCCGTAAGGGCCAGTAGGGTGATGAAAATGGCCAAACCCGGGACATAACCAAGGCATGTCTGGGGCCTTTGCCATGCAGTGGACTTAGAAACGGCTGCATTTGTTGTTGTGGTACAGTTGGCCTCATTAATTCCGGTACACTTCAGGGGAAGCTAAAGAGACGTCAGTGTACCGGAATTAATGAAGCCAACTGTACCACCCTTAGGCTCAAAACATATGAACCCGTATTCACTCCCACTGCACGAGCGAGGAAAGCACGGTATGAGTTTTTTTGATGCAGAAGATAGATTTTTTATTTGATGACTTCAGCAATCTGATAAATATGATATATTTCAATGCGGTATTTATAAGTTCTGATAAAGCTAATATGGAAGACATACAGTATGTCTTAGAGACACTGATTTCAGCATTTATGTTTGTAAATAGATTTTGTTAATGTTTGGAAGTTTGTTCTGTTATAAACTGCCGTAAAATTCCTCAATTTCAGAAAAATAGTCTGATCAAAACATGTTGATTTTCTTTATTGCATCATCTCGAACATTAGCTCGTAACCCATTCACTCATAACGAGGCTGTATGAATCTATCTCCCTCTCCTCTCACTCTCCCATTCACTCGCGTAACAAAGCTATATGAATACAGCTCTCTCTCTCTCTCTCTCTCTCTCTCTCTCTCTCTCTCTCTGTATCACCCGTTTTCTATACGAATGAGCTACTTGCTTTGTCAGAGAAAACGGGTTTATAGAAAATGTCACATCCTGCATGACACTGTATTTTCGTCCTTATTTGCATCGGGTCAAAAGGCTCATAGTGCTACGTCCTTTTAGAAGGTACGTATTTTACATGTAATTAAGGCAAATTGGTGGAGCTGGTATGTTATAAGTAACAATATCACATGACATTTATTCATCGTCACTCTAAACTGGGTTCGAGCGTGTGAGCATGCATATTTTTTGTTAATGTAATTGATATAATTATAGGCTTAAAATGGAGAGAGAGAGAGAGAGAAGAGAGAGAGAGAGAGAGAGAGAGAGAGAGAGAGAGAGAGAGAGAGAAAAATATATCCATCTAAGAAGAGAGAGAAATATATCCATCTAAGAAAGAGAGAGAGAGAGAGAGAGAGAGAGAGAGAGAGAGAGAGAGAGAGAGAGAGAGAGAGAGAAATATATCCATCTAAGAAGAGAGAGAAAAAAATATCCATCTGAGAGAGAGAGAGAGAGAGAGAGAGAGAGAGAGAGAGAGAGAGAGAGAGAGAGAGAGAGAGAGAGATATCCATCTAAGGAAAATA
>NC_090753.1:77707966-77795466 GCF_036898095.1 Palaemon carinicauda
CCCTCCCCTCTCCATGCAGATTGGGCGATTAGAGATTGTCGAATTATTGAGGAGTTTGGTTCGATTTTCAATTCGTAACCCTTTTATATTACGGTCGATTTATATAACGTTATTGCAACTCTCTCTCTCTCTCTCTCTCTCTCTCTCTCTCTCTCTCTCTCTCTCTCTCTCTCTCTCTCTCTCTCTCTCTCTCTCAGTTGCATAATCTAACGGAAATTACTAATTATCACTTGAGGGACATGACTTGTACTGTATACGTCAATTTGCCGCGGTCAAACATGCACCCATTTCTATACACCGAGTTATTCATTAATTTTTATATCGTGTTGTAAACTCCCGTAATCACATACATGTTGGGACATCAAGTCCCCTAATAGAGTCGTAGTAGAGCACAGAGCTCGTTGTATCCTGCGTTGGATGCTCCTGATAGGAAATTGTATCTCAACCCTCATTTCCTTTCGATAAAACCGCCGCCCCATGGCCTTGACGGACCCACCGCTCGCGCGTCGAAGCCACCAACACGAGTAGCGCACAACGGGTATGTATTTCTGTTGGATTGTCGCTCTTGTTTTTGTTGTGAGGGGCGGTAGCTTGTCCGTCTTGTCTGTCTGGGAAGGGGGACGGGCAGGTCTTAGCAGCACCGGTGAGAGGAGCACGTGGTGAAAATGACAAGGCGTGTTTTTCTATGAAGGTGGGGGACGTCGGTACGTCGGTTTAATAGCTTTGTCGTGCGTGGGTTTCGATGCCCAAAAACACCCCTCTCTTTCTTTTTTTTTTTTTTTTTACATTTTCCTGCCTGTCTGACTGGCAGCCACCGCCCCCGTCTAAAGACAGAACCGCCCAGTGTTGCAGGAGGAACTGACGCTTCCCGATCGGTCCCTTCTAGCAATTTGGACAGTACATGTATTCGCTCATTTGCGGCCCGCTGACGTCACTGGTTGAGGATACTAGAATAATTTGTGCCTTTAAAGGATCTAAGTCTTGTAAAGTTTTATGTATTGAAACTGACAATGACGTTTTCAGTTTGTACAATGTACAACATATATCCTGTATATACTCTTTCATGATTAACAATAAACTCAAGTAAAAGTTTGTAAACATTCGAGTCTTAACAATTCCTTGAATATTATAATCCTCGCCTTACCCCCTCCGTATTTACAAGGGGGTAGAGCCATCACCCATGTTTGGGCAAGAGGCCTGTAAAGTCATTTGCCTTCATATATCCACCAAGCCACCGACGGCGACCCTCTGCGCTTCTTTCAACAAACCGCCAGTTCGAAACATCTCGTCACTGAAGCCGTACGAATAGCGACTGAACTCTTCAGATTTCCTCAATTTACTCGAGTTGAAGAGATTGAAAGCGGGTTGAATTGCTGCCCAAGTGTCCTCGTAATAAGCTTTAGTAGATGGGATTGACTGCTCTATGCCAGACCCAGTCCGGAGTGAATTGGGTACCTCCTAAGACCTAAGCAGTTCGGTGGTCAGCTCGCCCCGTGTTACGACGGTCCCAGTTGTGTGTAGGAACCACAAAGTCGGTCCCGAGTTTTCCTGTCGGGGCGTTCTTACTCCAAAAGTGCATTTAGGACAACTCATTACTATCGACTTTCAACAGAAAATTACGTAAACATACAATTCTTCCTAATTGAAACCCTGTAAGGCTCGTCCGATTGTGTAATATTAATCCCGACTCGAGGCTTAAACGAGATAGTGAAGGGTGACACATGCGTTGTGTGTAAAGCAGTGATCCTGTGGTTGTAACGTGAGGGTTACCTTCCCTCGTGTGTTCGCTTTCCCTCTCTCTCCACACTCATTTTCTCCCGTCAAGATCCTTCATATATTCATTTTGTGGTTGAATTTTTAACGTTTGGCTTCACACTGCTTCTCATTCTGATATCGCAATATGGCCTTTTGCTCATTGTGTACGTGAGAACGACCAGTCGTACAAGTGCCTCATTGTGGTGTTCCAGCAAGAAACGTGTGGACGTTCAATAGTTTGTTTTTGCAAATTGGAAAGTGTTAAAAACGAAACTCCCTCTTGAAATCTGAGATAAATCTGTGACAAAACTACACTAACGATTATAAGATGCTGGCTATCCTAGAGTCATACATATATCTCCAGTACGCCTCAACACACGAATATTGACATTATTTAAATCTCTTTTACGAAGACAATGTTGAGAAGCAGCAGACAATGGATCATAGCGATCCTGATAGGGTTAGGTCTGGAATCCGGGCACGACAGGACGTACCTGTTCTTAGCTCGCTTTGCTACAGTTGTGACCATAGCAGCCGTGTATTTTCTCCTGGCGTCTTGGGTGTCGCAGGAACTACGTGACTCTTGGATTGTCCCCAGACGCCTTGCACGATATCTGGAAGGACTTCAGGACGTCGATAAAACGGGAGAAGTATATCATTGTTCGATGGGCGACCCGATAACCGAGGATTGTTATAGTTCGCGTGACGATGTGAAACCCGACGGGGAATCTGAAATTGAACTATCTGGTGATCATTTGCTTGAGAATCACATAGCAGACGGCGATTCCGAATTACATAAAACGACTGCTGACAACGATCGTTCTGATCCGATAGTTGACGCCGATTCCGACTTCCATGATACTGCTGACATCAGCAGTTCCGTTTTTGCTGATAATCCAGAAGCTGAAGGAGAAATTGAAAGGTGGTAATGATTTGAATTCATTGTAGATAACTTTGGTCAATTCCAGACTGTATGCAAGGGTATAAACTTTTGTATTTTCTTTAGTTCCGCCAATTTGAAATAATACGCCAACACCCACTGGCTATTATTCTGGGAAGTGTTCACGGTATTTCGAATTAAACTTGGCCATAACACTTACACCTAAAAGTATGAAGTATTAAGATTTTACAGGTTCTTAATGTAACACACAATTACATATTTATATTCATAGGTCGACGTTCATACAATTAATTCCTGTACGCTTGGAATAAACAAATGGAAATCAAAATAGTTTTTAGAGTTGTTTTTAATATTACTCATATAATACTCCATGTTCTATAACTATATACTGGGGCCACTTGAAGATAGAAAACTGAAATATGATTTTAATGTTATAGCCTTTATTAAAATCTGCCGTAAAACGTATTTTATTTTCTCTCTCTCTCTCTCTCTCTCTCTCTCTCTCTCTCTCTCTCTCTCCAGTGGGTGGATATCGGCCATGAAAGAAATTCTTTTCTTATAAATGTAATTAAAAGTAGGAATATTTGGGTGGGACACATATCTATTATTCCTTTCCATTTATCATTTCCTGTACTTCACCCACGTGTTTACTCAGTAGCTGGTCTCTTGTTTTATTCCAACAGTGATGAAGTATTCACGGCCTTGATCAATTGTGTTCATGTTTTGTTCCTTCTCTCGTAAAGTAAAAGTTCACTTGATACATTAAGGCACCATCACGTTTCCAACAAATAGACCTCGCTCTCTCTCTCTCTCTCTCTCTCTCTCTCTCTCTCTCTCTCTCTCTCTCCATCGTTTTACCACTGGCTTTGGCTCTAACCTTGGCAAATGGAGGTGTTCGTCTACTTAGGGGGAAGGACAGCTGAAGTGGTAGTTTATATCCACTTCATTCAGATGGTTATCTTTACGTTTATGTTGAATTTGTGTGATATCTTTAATTTAATTTTTTTTTTTTTTTAGATTAAGTTGGATCGAGCACAGAGCTTCCTTTGTGTAGCTGAGTGGGCTGCATCCTGTTTTTATAAGTAGTTTTTTTTTTATTTCGGGAGGAAATGGTGTTTTTCTTGAGAGAGAGAGAGAGAGAGAGAGAGAGAGAGAGAGAGAGAGAGCGAGCGAGCGATGGTGCTTTTATTAAAGGGGGAATGCAGCTATACTTGGAGCTGACACAGAGGCGTAGAAGTTTTCATAGATTTATTATTATTATTGTTATTTGGCAACTCAAAATAGGGACAATTAATTATATGGGAGCTATAAAATCCCAACAGAGCCTATGGAGATTATAGATAGTAAACTAGATAAGATAAAGAGATTTACGCGTTTGTAACAAAATAAAGTTACGAGACACAAATAAAATTAACATTACGAATTCTAGAATATTGCCATGCAAATTTATAATGACCAGTGCAAAATATGGACGCAAAGTGCAACTCATTAACATAATTTTTCTTAAGGTATACATAGGTATAAATCTTTATTTCATAAGTAACCGACCAGCAAGGTCGTCGATACTTATATGGTGTAAGAACCCATAGAGTTTTAACTAGGTTCATTTTATGTATATTATGTTTTTAAGAGATTCGTCTTGTTAAGGACAACCAGTGGATTGAAAAACTACTTACTTTGATGGCTGCTTTTCGGTCCCATACAGCAGGGGAACCCCACTCTCTACAGGACCTCCACTGTCGTTTTACCTTGTTCGTTCACAGTATTTAATGTTTCATGTCTCATATTCTTCATTTATAGTTAAATCGTCACTGTCAAAAGACTCATGAAATAAGAAAGTCTTCAGTTTCCTCTTGAAAGCCTTAATGTCTTCAGTCATTCGAATGTTTCGTGGGAGCTTATTATATAGTCTCGGGGCCGCATATTTAAAGGTGAATTATTATAAATCATATGATATTGTACTTTTCTAAAAACACAAGAATTTCCTTGTATGATTTAAACCTGGTAGTCTTCTAGCCCAACAACATTTAGTGGTTAGAGATCTCTTACTTGAAGGTACACTATTCTATCTTGTTTATCTTCCTCTCGTTATATTGAAGTTTTTATCCTCTTGTTATTTTCAATTTTTTTTTTATGTAAGATTTATATTAATGTTGTTATTGTTCTTAAACTTCTGTAGTTTTTCCTTATTTCCTTTCCTCACTAAGCCATTTTCACTCTACGAGCCCTTGGGCTTATAGCATCCTGCTATTCCAACTAGAGTTGTAGCTTAGCAAATAATAGTAATAATAATAAAAATAATCAAATCCTCACTATCGTAAAACTCCGAAAGTAAGATACTTCAATTTCTCCACGAAAAGCCTTTTATCATATTTCAATTCCCACTTGAATCGAGTGGGAGCTTATTACGTAATCTTGGAGTTGCATATCTGAAGGCTCTAGAACCCACAGTCAAAGTGAATCTCTTAACCTTTATAACTTTAAATCCACCTGAATAGCTTCCCTGTTTGTAACAGGAATAATACTGGTTTTGTACAGCCATATTTTAAAAGGCTCGGACGTCCAGTCCTTAAAGTTTGTTGAGTCATAAGTTGTTGAATATTAATTGCATGAAACGTGTTCTTAGTTTCTTGTTAGTCTTACTGAAGCTCTGTTTGTTTGAGTAACCCTATTTGTTAAAGATCTCTGCTTCTCTTTGTGACCGGGTGTACCTTAAAGGCGTGTTATCCTAATACCAAGGTCTATACGATCTCCCATTATCTCTCACCTTTCGTAGGGTCTCTCTCTCTCTCTCTCTCTCACTCTCATTCTTAAAAGGAAACTGCGGGCGGGACTGTGTGTGTGAGTTTTCAAGCTGAAATGGTGTTGCAGAAAGAGAAAATAACTGTGTGGGTGGGTATGCAAAAAGAAAAAACAACTATATTGCAGTAAGTTAAAAAACGCATTAAAACTATAACAAAAATATTTTATGTAGGCTACACGTTATATGAACCAGCAAATAAATGAATGTACATGGAATTTAAACCAACAATCAAGTTTGATAACAGAATACTAGTGTAAATGAAATCAAACCTAAATTGCCATTTACTTGTGTGAGAGAAAATATCGTATCTGTAAACAAATTCTTTACAAACATCAAACAATGTTAGATATTGATTCGATCATGACGTTTGTCTTTGCAACTTCGCTTGCAGTAGTTTTAATTCATTTCGATCGCCACCTCTTCCTATCTCATGTTGGGTTCTTAAAGGGGAGGTCCCATAACACGCACGAGACCTGCATTTATTTTTTTAAGGGTAAAACCAGCGCTTGGGATTTTGTTTTGCGGATTACAATCTCCCTTTTTAATTGCATTCCTTATCCCTGGAGACTTCGGTCGAAGGAATGGGGCATTTTGTTACTGTTCTTAAAATGTCATTTTAAATGTTCACCAAACTTTCAACTGGGCTCCACAAAACACTAAAAGAGTTGGAAAACCCAGGCCTACATGGCTGAGGAATATGAGGCCTGAAGTAGAGGAGGATGAATGGAAAAGTACTGATTAAAAGCTCAAGATAGAGACGACTGGCGAAATCTAACAGAGGCCCTTTGCGTCAATAGGTGTAGATGATAGTGATGATGATTAGTTCACTACTACAATAATTGTAGTTTATTTCCTTGTTTCCTTTCCTCACTGGGCTATTCTTCCCTGTTGGAGACCTTGGGCTTATGGCATCCCGCTTTTCCAACTAGGACTGTAGCTTAGCTATTAATAATAATAATAATATTGTGATATATAGTTTATAAATGACAACAATTCTCTTGAAAGTTTTTCTGCTATAAAAATAACTTCAAAATAAATTTCTTTTCGACATCTTGTGACAGTTTTGGAATTTGGATTTGAACTTTTAAGTTTATTTTTTTTTCTTTGTTGTTGAACATACGCAGATAATTGTTGCTGCTATTTGAGGATTGGTACTCCAAAGTAGAGTAGCATTTTGTGGATATTATTATTTCAAATTATTTAACACGTTTCTTTTCTATTTGATCTGGAACTATATTGTTATGCTAGGATCAGTGTTGATATCACACCAGCAGTTCGTGTGTTTAATAAGTTTTTATGATTTTTCTTTTTTCATAAGCAATTTAATATCTCTCTCTCTCTCTCTCTCTCTCTCTCTCTCTCTCTCTCTCTCTCTCTCTCTCTCTCTCTCTCTCTCTCTCTCTACGAAGTCCCAAGTTTTGTCTCTTCTTTTACCAACTTTTTTTATGCGTTGGTGTTGATTTTAAATTTAGGCCTGCCTCTAAAAGTCCAAACTTTAACACCGAGGCGCTCCCTTGGCCTGTGTTGGTACTCATAGCTGTGAAAGATAAGCCCAATTAACGTCTTCACTTACCCGTGAAGAAAGTAAACTTTCCTACCGGGGGCTTTTCAGTGTGAAAACTTTCTTTGGGATAAACTTGTGGTTTTTTTTCGACTCCTTTACATTAAGGGCTGCTTTTCTGGTCCTATACAGCAGGGGAACCTTACTCTCTACATGACCTTTCATAATTCATTTTATCGTATACATTCCTAGATATTCACTTTGTTAATGTTTTTTAGAATATTTTAATTTTCATTACTTCTTTCGTTTATTTATTTCCATATCTCCTTTCCTCACTGGGCTACTTTTCCCTGTTGGAGCCCTTGGGCTCATAGCATCTTGCTTTTCAAACTAGGGTTGTAGCTTGGCTAGTAATAATAATAATAATAATGACAATTCTCTCTTATTGTCAAATCCACATTATCGAATCGCAAAGAAAACTAAAAGTCTTCAGTTTCCCCTTTAAAAGACTGAATATCTTCAGTCTTTTGGATATCTAGTGAGAGCTTATTGTATATTCGAGTATAGTTCTCCTTTTCACTTCTATATTTATGTATAATTTTTGTTGATTTCGTTTAGTAAATGTGATAAAGTAAAATGTTGTGGGATGTATGCATTCCTACTTGTGACCTGCCTCTTGTTTCGCCCTCAGTGTGTTGTTTGAGACACCTCTGATGATTTCCCCGAAGCATCTGGACTAGGGAAATTTTTTCTCCCCCATTTTACTTGGGTATCTCTCTCTCTCTCTCTCTCTCTCTCTCTCTCTCTCTCTCTCTCTCTCTCTCTCTCTCTCTCTCTCTCGTTATGTAGTTAAAGAATTTATGGGGCTACATATTATTGTAGAATAATGTATGGACGCATATTCTTGAAAATTGGAGATGCAAATTTTAATCTTTTAATACATCATTTACTACTCACGGGAGTGATAAAACTACTACTACTACTACTACTACTACTACTACTACTACTATTTTCAGTAACCCATTCGTACATTAAGCACTACATTTCAACACTACTGTACTAGTTCAAAGGAAAATGTCTCTTGATTCATCATGAAGACATACACTAAGGTGTAGATAAAGGTGTTTATTGGTTCCCATTAGTTTACATAGCAACCTTTGATGTATAAAGGAATACCAATGTTTGGTATGTTGTAGTGCAGTGTTATTAGCCTGTGACTAGGTAAGATGTTATTGTGTGATATAAGAATGTTTTTGTATTTTTGAATTGTGTTTACTGGCTAATTTGGCACTGTCTACCTTAATGTTATAGAATAGAAATATTTATGGAAACTTTGTGCTGTTTTATTGAAAGAAATTGTTAGTTGATTTTGTAGTATGTTGATGCTCTGTGATGTTTGTTCTTATAAGAGGCATTCATGTCTTTACAGTACAGTACAGAACAGAAGTTGACTAAATACATGCCTTTACAGTACAGTACAGAACAGAAGTTGACTAAATACATGCCTTTACAGTACAGTACAGAACAGAAGTTGACTAAATACATGCCTTTACAGTACAGTACAGAAAAGAAGTTAACTAAATACATGCCTTTACAGTACAGTACAGAAGTTAACTAAATACATGAATTTACAGTACAGAACAGAAGTTAACTAAATACATGCCTTTACAGTACAGAACAGAAGTTAACCAAATACATGCCTTTACAGTACAGAACAGAAGTTAACTAAATACATGCCTTTACAGTACAGAACAGAAGTTAACCAAATACATGCCTTTACAGTATAGAACAGAAGTTAACCAAATACATGCCTTTACAGTACAGAACAGAAGTTAACTAAATACATGCCTTTACAGTACAGAACAGAAGTTAACCAAATACATGCCTTTACAGTACAGAACAGAAGTTAACCAAATACATGCCTTTACAGTACAGAACAGAAGTTAACTAAATACATGCCTTTACAGTACAGAACAGAAGTTAACTAAATACATGCCTTTACAGTACAGAACAGAAGTTAACTAAATACATGCCTTTACAATACAGTACAGTACAGAACAGAAGTTAACTAAATACATGCCTTTACAGTACAGTACAGAACAGATGTTAACTAAATAGCTCTGTGTTATTCTACCTTCAAAGCTGTCTTTAGCTAATATAGATACAGTAATACACTGAATGTGTGTTACTCATTATAACTAGTGTCGTAATTGATGCTTTCAGATTTTCTAATGATCTTTCTTTCCCCCAACAGCCAGAGCAAGCTGAGTGGTGATGACGTGACCCCCACCAAAGACAAATCCGAACTGTCGTCATCGTCGACACCAGATCACCATATTAAGGTGAGTCTTGGCAAAATTTCTGTATTTATTTTGCTTTTCTAGTTTGCTAATCAAGATCTATTCAAAGGAAAGGCATTCTATGAGACGTTATAAAACTTGATTAATTTTAAGGGCTGCTTTTCTGGTCCTATACTGCAGGGGAACCTTATGCTACAGGATCTTCGCATTCATTTTATCGTATACATTCCAATGCATTTGGCATATTGCACGTTTATTGCTGAATCCATGTTATTGAACATTAAGAAAATAAGAACGTCTTCAGTTTCTTGAAAACCTCAATATCTTGGCTTTCGGATGTCTAGTGAGAGCTTATTATATAGTGTTTTGGGGCTGCATATTTTAAAGATCTAGAACCTACAGTAAACATATAACAGGGTTCCAATAATTTGAAAACATCAGTATTATTATTATTATTAGCAGCTAAGCTACAAGCCTAGTTGGAAAAGCAAGATGCTATAAGCCCAAGGGCTCCAACAGGGAAAAGTAGCCCAGTGAGGAAAGGAAATAATGAAATAAACTATATGAGAAATAATTAACAATAAAATATTTTAAAAACAGTAACAACATCAAAATAGATCTTTCATATATAAACTATAAAAAGACTTATGTCAACCTGTTCAGAATATAAACATTTGCTGCTAGTTTGAACTTATGAAATTCTATCAGTTCAACTACCCGATTAGGAATTCTTGGCCATAAAGACTTGGCCACAGCTGGAACTATTCTTTTCAACACAAATTTTTGGCTGCCTGTTATGTAGCAATTCTCTTGGATATTTTGACGCAAATTTTTGGCTTCCTGTTTGACGTCCAGTATAATTTGAATGCTCTTTTAGAGATGCCAGAAATGGATAGGAATCTGGTGCCAAAGATATTGGGATTTTAAGACTTCTGCTTACTGTACTTTCTTTAGGTTAGGCTGTGAAAGGTAACGTCAGTGCTGAACTTTGTTGTACTGTACTCCCTAAAGTGCAGTCTCTTACAGGCAGGTAAACACTTAGAGCTAGAGTTAACTAATGCATCTTTTGTATATAAGCCTCATTAGCGAAAAACTTTTCCTTTCACCCAGGCTATGGTTGAAATAGTGACCTGCTAGAGTTGCTTATTTTATTAAAATGGCCTATGAACCAGTTACAAAAACATATCATTTTGTCTACAGCTAGAAATTATGTATCCAAGGAAAAGGTCCCTGTCTAGTGGTAATTTTTTTTCCCGTATTTGAAGTTACAGTTGGACATAGGAATTCCTGGCACACCATACTCTGAGGAAGAGCAGCCTGTCACATTCTTACTGTGCGGCGAGTTACCAAACAGATAAGTGTTGCAAGAGATATCATTGGTGGTCAGTGGGACTACACACAAGAACTCTTCTTTCAGTAATGGTGTAACAGGATGCACTTCCTCAGAGTGAGGTGTGCCAGAAACAATAGTTTCCAACTGTTCATGTTTTTTTTACCAGTTTGTTTCGAGTAGTTTTTAATATTATTAGCCTAATTTTTGCATATTTCTTTCAATTCTATCAACAATTGAATGTGCACTATCATCTAAAAACAAGATAAGTTACTAAATGTACCCTATTTGACAGCCTGCCCCGTCCACATCCACTCCCGCACCACCTCATGAAGAAAGATCTGCCCCAGAGGGAACTAGCAGCCCCACACCCCGTCCAAGTGACACGTCAGAACACAAACCTTCGTCGTCACGTCCTAATTCCATTCCACCAGAAGGGTACATGAGCACAGCAGAGGTAAGCATTTTTTATGTACTGTACCGTAAATATATTTGGATACAAGTATTTATATTCATTTCTTATAAGCATGGCTTCAAGTCACAGCAAGATTTTAGTCAAAAACATTTCCAGGAAAGGTTCTGTATTTGCACGATTGCTATGAAATGAATATAAATGTAGATGGTAAAGCTAAAGAATTAGTTCTCAGTCTGTATGTTAACTTTTCTTACTTTTTTAACATGGTAGTTGTTATTCCACACTTCAATTCATGGCCAATTACTGTATTTTAATTTCTTTTCATCACTACTTTGCCATCATAAAGCCTTTCTCATTCTTTGTTACTTAAAAAAATAGGAGGTCAGTGGAATAACAGCTATTTGGGATACTTTATTATGGTACTTCTCTGAGCACCTTGCTTCTTTCTGTTTTCAAAGTAGTTCACCAAAGATTAGTAGAGAAATGACTGATGATGCTTGTGTACGCAAGCTTAAAATCAGTGTTTTGATACTTTTAGGTACAAAAACTTTTGAAACAACAGGAACTGCAGTTTGAAGAGAAGCTTTTGAGAGCGGAGCTCGTGTCGGGGGAAAAGGAGAAGAAACTACGACAAGCCATGAAGGACGAACAGAAGGAAATGAGCACCCTCGGGGAATCTGTGAGCGAGCTGACGCAGTCGCGGGATGCCTTGCTGAAGCTAGTTGGGCAGTACAAGGGCATGCTGGCTTCTTTAGTGAGCGAAAAAGAAAAGGAGAAGCAGAATCAGGAAGAGAGAATCAAAACGCTCGAGCAAGAGCGGAATCAAGCACTCGAAGACTTGGCTAACGTCGAGGTTGCCTTCTCAGACGTTCATAGGTAAGTTTTGATTACCAAGTTTAAAATAGATAATTTTGTTTTGAGGAAATAGCTTTATGCTGTGAAGTTTTTATGCTCGTGGTTATGTAATAGAAATTTGAAGGAATTTATCAATGACTCAAATAGTTGATTGAATTTCAGCTTTCTTAGGTAGAGTAGAGTGGCTTTCTTTCTTTCCAAGCAATTTGCCATTTCAACCCATTATGATATAGCAGCTCTCCTTTTAAGTGTTGAGATAATTCTTTCCCAAGTACATAATAGTATTGTACTAGAAAGTTTCATATACAAAAAGATTTTTCAATTACTACTTTTCTCCAAAGTACAATATAAATAGCAACTTTTTTTTATAGTGTTTAAAAGATACAGTACATGATATGAGGCTTTTGTTCAGGGGCACAGTATTGTTTTAATTTACAATTAACCATTTCCTTTTGTATTCTTCAAGTTTTAAGTAATTCCCATGATTTACGACTTTCATTATGAATGAGGTGTAGATGCATCTCAAAATCCTTTTATTACTGTTGTTGTTAATATCCTTTATCATTGGTTGTAGTTATATCAGCTGTTCCTCTTTTTTTTCACCTTGGATTTCAATATCTTGACTCATCCCAAAGGATTAAGCTAAAGTATTTAAAATACTGCCCCTTCAAGAATAAGTAGGCAGATTCACATTTCACTTTTTTTTTTTCTTACCACCGGAAAATTAAAAGGAATTTGGATGACGTGGGCAGAATGAGGGATTCTTATGTTTTTTTCATAATGCCTTATGACGGGCATCCTGTATTGTCATCTCATTTAGGATTTTAAGTGGAGCATGTGCCACATCCTCATGCTTAGATAAGGCTATTTTTGATTAGGCACTTCATCTCTTCCCAGATGCTTGTTTCCCGCACACCCTTCTGAATGTGACCTTTGCAACTGATAGGTTTTGGTTGGCAGTTCAAGCCAGGTGATTACCCAGTTGCAACTTCCGACATTGTCCATGAAGATCACCAATGATGATTCAATGCACCTTTTGATTGTTTGTTCGGGTCCCTCCTTTCCAGAGGATTTATTTTTATGGAAATGTCAAACAATGGATGGTGGAACCATATATTAGATTACCAGGCATTAGGAACTTGGTCTTTACAGGGCAAGAATTTGCAAGTCAATTTCTTGGAGTTAGTGACTGTATTTCCAAGACTCCAAGCCTTTGTCTGACTCATCGAAGTCATGGGAGTAGGTGCGATGAATAACAGTGTGTCATAGGAATCTGAAAGAACAAGATGAGGGACTGTCATTTTATCTTTGAAATCCTTTGAGCAGAGGCTATTGATGTTATCACAGACAACCTCGGTAGGTCTTAGTAAATCGTAGTTTCACAACATGTTGATGACTAGGATATTGGAACCTACAACTGTGTGATTATCACTGAATATTGCAATGAAAAAAAAAAAACATACAATTGTAAATATTTTTTTATTATTGAAATTCTAGAGCATGTTCTCAGCATAAACCTTTTTTATGGATATAATGAACACCATATGGCATTTAAACCATTTTAATCTTAATGCTTAAGCACAATTAATGAATGTTTAAAAAATTTACATGAATTACAGGGATAATGTGAGAATTCCTTACAAATAAATTAACAATCAAGAGTGTAAAAGTTTGTACAAATAATGTCTGAATTCTATAGAATACACAGACTTAGCAAATTATTATGCATAAATAAATTGAAATACATGCTGGAAACTAATGTATGTGGTGAAATACATCACCTTTAAAGATTAAATTGAATATTGTACAGTATTTACAGAAAATGGGTCCATCCATGCAAAAGGTACTTGGAGAAGACCTGAAAACATATACAGTATACAAATATGAATTGTGACCAGTTTCCTGGAGATCAGATAAACATCTAATTAGAGCTTCTGTTAGTCATTTCATAGAAAGCAGTTACTGTACACTCCTGTATTCTACGGAAATAATGTATGAATGTCAAGTGATGGGCTATTCTGTTTTCACATTATTTGCCGCCAAGCATCTATTTGTTGTCCTGTTTGATACTGGTCTTTGTGGGTACCAATTTACAGAAACAAGGTAAGGCATAAGCAATTAAGGGGTTGTGATTGTATCAACTATATTCTGTAGCAGACATGCCATTGCACAGATTATAGTAAGTTCCTCAAGTTCCTTGGTCTTACAACTGGTTCAGATTTCTACCACCTTTGTTGCTGTAGCCAGTGGTGGCCAGCATTGTAGCAGACATCATAGGGGGGGTTGTCTTTGATGACCTGGCAAGTTTTGTCCTCATGCCTGCTTTCTTAGGAAACAGTGCGGTCAGGTGCAGCTTTCTAACTACCCATGAAGCACCAAAGTAATGTTTCTATTATGCCCTTTAAGGTCCATACTAGCTCATCATGCCTGTACCATCCTGTGTGAAAAGACAAAAAACAATTCAGTACTGATGTAAGACATCAAAATGTTTTTAAGCACACTCACTACAGCGCAGACACCATATTATATAGAATAGAGGGAATCACTGAAAATAACAGATGCAAATAAAAAACAGTACAAAAGAGTTTGTCATGACATCATCAGTGAATCTATATGCAACAAATGTCAATTGTAAGCTATCAAGCTATTTGTTTGCCCAACTTTACCTAGTAGCCTGAGAAATGCACCGAATCACTTTAGAACAACTTTTAAGTGTAACCACAGAGATACCCATGTGGGAATAGTTGCTTTGTTAGCCACTTTGCAGCAAAACCACATGGATGACAGTACTTCTCGGACTTGGAGCACAGTCGGGGACTCTGGTTATCAACGTCTCCAGCATTTTTTGTATCTGTTCCCTCTCTTGTCCCGCCCTCGGCTCATTAGTGCTCGTAACTCATTCATGCATTACAGTATTACAAGAGACGCTTGCTACTGTTGCCCCCTTATTTCAATTATTTTTGAATTTTACCTCTGAATAGAACAAGCTGTTCAAGTGTAGTTGCAAACTTGGCGACCTCAACACTGTACACTTCCTAGCTGCTGAGAAGAGTGAGCCAGGGGAGTGTTGGATGGAGCCTGGTAAAGAAGGAAAACCACTAAAACACTCAATTTTATCTTGGGGTGTTGTGATTTACTTGGAGAGTTTAGACATCTATGAGTAATGTCTATTGTTTGGCTGTTCCACTCTATTCAGGTACTGTGTCTTCTTTTACGAGATTTACTTTGAATATTATTTAAACGAGCTTTAATTGGATTTGGTAACCCTCACTCTGTTGATAAGACTTTGAATGTCTTCTACAGTACCCTTGTTGCCCTTCATTTGTATGCCATGAAAACAAACATTTTGGAGATAAAGTAAAGATGTCTACAGATCTTAAATTGGCCTATATAAATTGATAAAAGATAAGTTAACGGAGGAGAAAGTCGGTTGGACTAATCCAAATGCTGTTTTGTTCAAGCATTGACTATTTTAATTTCATTCAAAAAGTCAAATCCTCGTAGTTACTTATTACCTCATCCCGGCTTACTGTTAATGACATCTTATAACGACAACATCTTGTCTTGGCAGCATTTGCATTATATAATCTGTGTTGAAAATTTATCCATACATATCATATCTATGGTTTAGTATTATTCAAGATTCCTTTTAAAAAATGAGGATCAGGGCAGCACACTACAAGGGTGGATTCAGACGGTACATGTATGTTTGGCAATTGTTATTCTGCGTATAATGTCATTTCGAGTTACTCTGGCTGTCAGGTTCATTCTAAATATGCTGTCGTTATTTCCTATTGTTAAGTACTTATGTGGGTTACGTTCCAGGATTCTCCGCATAAGAAGCGATACCTATTTTTCTCTATTTACTGTTATAAACCTTTCCCACGCTCCATTAGTCATACAGATTTTAATCATGGGTCAAGGGAACCTATTGATAATGTCTTTCAATAACCATGTCTGCAATAAGTTGTCCTTTTGCAGATTAGGTAAGACAATCTGATGCATTTCTCGTTTCCTTACTGACATTTAGGCATAGGAAATGGTTTTAGTTCAGGCAGTTGGATACTTTGACATTATCTTTTAACACCATATCCAAGGCTTTCGCTGGCAGCCAATCTCTAAACCAAGTCAGACCTTTGGATAGCTGTTAACTAGGTCCTGCCTGACTTTTGGTATCTCCATGTCAGAGACTTTCCCCACAGTCTTCAGCCCCAGTCAGACCTACCGTCATATCTCAACAGGTTTTGGCTTCAGGTTTTACTTCAAAACATGTGTTAGCCAGCTTATTGAAATCTTTATTAGCGACAGACCAGATCAACTAGTTTCTAACAAGCCTCCTTTGTTCATCTGGGATGTTTCCTTTGTGGTCATACCCTGAGAAGGCAGTAAACTCCAAATTCTTTTCCTCAACACACATTCTACAAGTAAGGTGAGCAAAGCAAAGATTGTTCATGCATGGAAGTCCAAGAAGTAAATCAAATGAGTCAAAGATGTCTCTCAGTGGTTCTTATGACACTAAAATAAACCAGTGTGCATGGGGTAAGTGTAGGAACCAGTATTGCTTCAGATACTGGCCAAGTGAAGAATGTATAAAACTTAAAATAACGCTACCTGAGCTTTTAAAGGAATTGAGACAAATTAGCCACAAAGATTCTAAGATGGTGGAGGCTCCCTCTAACTATTGTAGTAGTATTATTTGAGTAAGGTGGTGTTATACAATACCCTTAGCCTCTCAGTTCTGACATACCAGTGTAGGCAAGGTTATAACCTCCGCTAACGAAGTTGGGAGGAGGTTATGTTTTTGCCCCTTTTTGTCCATTTGTTAGTGAACAACTTCCTGGCCACAATTATATACTCAAAGTAGTGAAACTTTCAGGGATTGTTAAGTTGATATGTGGAAGTGATTCAATTTTGAAAGTCTTAGGTCAAAGGTCAAGGTTGACCAAAATAAGCTGCTGTGGCAGAGGTCTGCACTCTTAGAATGCTTTTCTAGTTCTTGATGTCATATCTTTGTTTTAGAAATGCGACTGAACTATTCTTTTTCTGTAAGCAAGCCAAAGCCAACTCTGGTCCGCCAATCTATAACCCTTCCTAAAAGAATTTCAAATCGGGACACGATTGTGATTGTCATTGGAGGTTAGGTTCTCTTTCTGATGTTTTCACTTTATCTACATACATCACAAATGTGAATGAGACTTAAGAATTCTTCTCTCTCTCTCGCCTAACAACATTAAATAAAAAAAAATAAGATCAATTCAAAACTAGACTGTTTATGTCAGGTTTAATGGCACAGCAGTTGATGCTCAGTTCAAAGGAATTGGGTCTATGCTACTGCAGGTTTTGGCGTGAGAATAATTACATGTCTCTGATCATGCAGAGCTTTTCTGTGAATATCTAATTTTTAAATATTTAACTTAGCCGGTGAATATATAATAGCTGCTACTCAGCGGCTCGACAGAAAACACACTCAAAAACTCGCGAGCGATCGCTATGAAGGTTGCGGGTGTGCCCACCAGCGCCACTATCGGCCAGATACCACTCTTGCATGTAAACAAACCCTTCAATTCTTCTCTGTCGACCTTGACGACAAGACGTATCAATACTCGCTGTAGAACCTGGAGTTTTCTCAACATTTTTGGTGAAGTACTTCATTTTGGTTTGAGCTTTCGCAGTGCAGGTGTTTTATCTTCATCTTAAATCTTGAACTCGTTTTTGGATAGATTTAATTTTTGATGACAAGAGAGAGAGTATGGACTTTCTTTGACTTTTAAATGGCCGACCCTTCCCTTAGACGGAAGTGTGTTTTAGGCTTTTAGCAATTATCTTATCACGTTATAAATTAATTATAGATTTTCCTCTATATATTTTATATCTCAACCGCCTTTATTAGGCCTCTTCGATTAGCTTTCCATTTATAATAAACATCAAAATAAATTTTAATGATTTGTTTATATGCGACCTTTCCTGAGAGTAGGCGGTCCTAACTTGGAAACCGAAGTTAAACAACGTTGAGCCCCTTTTCAATCGTAAATAACTTTTACAGAGCTAATGATTTAAAACTTATTAAATGAAATTTTTTTTAGTAAATATTTTATGAAAGTTTTTTTCTTTGAATAGTCTTCGTACTGTTTCAAAGATGAACTAACGTTTAGTTTATTTATGCTACGCAGTTTGCGCTCTATCGTTACGATAGAGAGAGAGAGTATCAAGGTTTCACTTTGCAGAAAGAGTAAATCGATTCTGACGTTTTGTTCATTTTTCTTTCAAAGCTTAAATGTTTTAAATACTATTTTAAAGGAACTTTTTAATTGAAAAACCTTTCAGTTTTTTCCTTTGGTCAAAAAACCTGTTTATTGACGAAAGGTAAGTGGGCTCTTCTCTTCGGGCGAAATCAAGAGAGAGAGAGAGAGATAGAGACGGAGAGAGAGAGAGGAGAGAGAACGTTCCGATCTTTATTCTCGTCCCAAGCGAGTAACGTTGTTCTCGAGTCAGCTTTTTACTCTCGTCCCTAGTCTCTGTACGGGGAGAAAGGATAAAACGTTTTTAGTTTTTATTCTCGTCCCAAGGCACTGTACGGTGAGAGATTGAAAACGTAGTTTTGAATGAACTAGTGTTTAGTCTCCTTCCCAGCCACTGATCTTTTTATCTTAAAATATGTTTACTGTTTTTTTGCTTGTTTTAATGTGCTTACATTATACGACTGATTTCGCAATTATAACCTTTTGATGAGGGTAGAATTGCGTGCTTCAGGTAGAAATCAGTTTTATTCATACCTAATGTGAATTGTTAAAAAATTCGATTTCAGTGAAATAAGTGCAAAACAGAAAATCGTAGTGATAAAGTGATATTGCGCAAAGTGTTATCAGTGTTGCGACCGAGGGTTCGTCTGTTCGTGCCTGTCGTTCGCCTAGTCCGGGACCTCTTGCAAGCTCCCAAGCCCAGGGGAGAAGTAATGTCGTACGACTTATGGGTTCGAGAGGCCTTGATCAGCGAACAGACGTTCCCTCTATGGTATCAGGCGTATCTCACCAAGATCGCCCCTACCATTAGACGAGAGAGACGATTTTCTCCTCGTCATCCGAAGGCTTTTCGCATAAGAAACCATGGAACAAGGTTTCGAGGCCCTTTAAGCGAAAGTCAGTCCTTTCAGGACAGGTCCAGCGTCCTGGTTTTAACTATTAGGACAGCTGACACTATGCAGTCATCGGAAGACTGCTCGCCGCCTAAACAAAAACGTAACACAGGCTCCGAGAGTCTTTTTGTAGGCAAGGTTTTGCAGTCACAGACGTTACCCTCGTCTCTTACCGCAACCATTCCCGTTGTTCCTAAATGAGTTGTACGGCAAGACATGCAGAATAAGCTTGCCTCTCTTATGGAAGACTATTCTGCCGATAAGGTTCACGTTGATCCTAGCCGTTTATCTCATCGAGATCCTGGCCTTCAGCCGCCCAAACGAACCTTTGTGCGTCCTGTTGACGTTGGCGTAGCTAAGTCACGTCAGTCACGATATGTAGAGCCTCACTCGATGCGGTCACGTGTTGGCTTTCAGCCGCATTTGGACGTTAGGCTGCTTCCTAATGCTCCTGTTGACGTTCAGGACGTTCGCCAACCAGCGGAGTTGACTTGTTTTGACGCTGAGCGTCAACTACCGCAGTCGAGAGTTGTTTTGACTGCTCAGACTAGACAGTCAAAACAGTCTCGAGTGGACGCCCAGCGTCCTCCCGCACCTGTTGTTGTTGACAGTTCACAGACTGTTAAGCAGTTACATGACGTTGCGTCCTGGTCCGCTACTAATGCACCAGTGCGTGTGGACTCTGCTTGTCAAGCATTGCCACCACGGCAGGTCTCTCCCTTGCTTGAGACTCGGCTATTGTCGGACAAGATTCCTTCAGATGAGGAAGTTGCTGTTCCCCCTCCTACTGATATTCCCTTGAGGACTCTGTCAGACGGAGAGGAGCCTAAAGCTGCTTAGCTCTCTATGGACTTTAAATAAATCATACTGATTTTTAAGGATCTTTGTCCGGATCTTTTTGTAACTGCTGCTCCTCGTTCGCCTAAACGTCAGAGTTTACACTAGGCCTAGCTACTTCGAAGCCGTTGTTTTTATAAGCTAGTGCTCTCTAGCTCTTCTAAGAGAGCTTTACGTTTGCTAGGCGACTGGTTTATCACCAGGAGGAGTTTGGGGGAGACAGCCTTTGCTTTCCCTACTTTTAAGCTGGCTTATAGAGCGAGAGTCTGATATGACACTCATAGACTCTCCCTGGCGCCTGGCCATGAGACGCTCCTAGATTTTATGGTCGACTTCAGAGCTAGACCATCTCCTGTTAGGAGTCTTTTTTCGAGCGTTTGAAGTTTTGCTGTACAATTATGTCATGCATAAACAAGGCTTTCAGGGATGGCTCCAATGATCTGACAGCCACGTTCTCTGCAGGAACAAGTTCCTCAGGGATGGCTCCAATGATCTGGCAGCCATGTTCACTGCAGGAGCACGTAAGAGGCAAGTGCGCTCAATGTGTTCATTGTCAAGACAAACTTCACGATGAAGTCTACCAGGCTGTCTTGACAGCATTAATGGAAGGCGGCTGGATGGTCTCTCTCGACCTTCAGGAGGCATACTTCCACATTCCTATACACCCGGATTCCCAATCGTTTCTGAGGTTTATTTACAGGAATGTGGGGTACCAGTTTCGAGCCCTGTGCTTTGGCCTCAGTCCTGCTCCTCTCGTGTTTACAAGGCTCATGAGGAATGTGGCAAAATCCCTCCATCTATCGGGGATCCGAGCCTCCCTGTACTTGGACGACTGGCTTCTCAGAGCATCGTCCAGTCTTCGCTGTCTGCAGGATCTACATTGGACGTTGAGTCTGGCCAGGGAGTTGGGACTTTTGGTCAACCTAAAAGTCCCTACTGATCCCATCTCAGATTATTCTATATTTGGGGATGGAGATTCGCAGTCCAGTTTTTTTTTTTTCGGGCTTTTCCGTCTGCCACCGATTAGAACAAGCCCTGCTCGAAGTCCAACTAATGCTGAAAAGATAACGTTTGTTCAGTCAGGAGTTGGAACAGTCTCGTAGGGACTCTCTCATCCCTGGAGCAGTTTGTCTCACTGGGGAGACTACACCTTCTGCCTCTCCGGTTCCATCTAGCCTCTCACTAGAACTAGGACAAGACGTTAGAGACGGTATCATTCCCAGTCTCCGAACCAGTGAAGGCATGCCCTAAATGGTGGGACAGCAATATCAGTCTGAGAGAGGGACTATCCCTAGCAGTCAAGAACCCAAACCACGCGTTGTTCTCTGACGCGTCGGATTTGGGTTGGGGTTGCGACCCTGGACGGTCGGGAATGCTCGGGTCTGTGGACCTCAAGTCAGAAGAGCATGCACATCAACGGCAAGGAGCTATTAGCAGTCCCCTTGGCCTTGATGATATTCGAAAGCTTCTTCGAAACTAAGTGGTAGAGCTCAACTCAGACAACACCACAGCTTTGGCGTACATCTCCAAGCAAGGAGGCACACACTCCTTCACGCTGCTCGAGATCGCAAGGGACCTTCTCTTATGGTCAAGAATTCGAGGCATCTCCCTGTTGACGAGATTCATCCAGGGGGACTTGAACGTCTTGACAGACTGTCTCAGTCGGAGGGGTCAGGTGATACCCACGGATTGGACCCTCCACAAGGACGTGGGCAAGAGTCTTTGGGCTACTTGGGGTCAACCCACCATAGACCTCTTTGCCTCCTCGTTGACCAAAAGGTTACCAATCTATTGCTCTCCAGTCCTAGATACAGAAGCAATCTACATAGACGCGTTTCTACTGGATTGGTCTTTTCTGGACTTATATGCATTCCCACCATTCAAGATAGTCAACAAGGTACTGCAGAAGTTCGCCTCTCACGAAGGGACAAGGTTGACGTTGGTTGCTACCCTCTGGCCCGCGAGAGAGTGGTTCACCGAGGTACTTCAATGGCTGGTAGACTTTCCAAGAAGTCCTCCTCTAAGGGTAGATCTGTTACGTCAGCCCCACGTAAAGAATGTCCATCAAAGCCTCCCCGCTCTTCGTCTGACTTCCTTCAGACTATCGAATGACTCTCAAGAGCTCGAGGCTTTTCGAAGGAGGCAGCCAGTGCGATTGCAAGAGCTAGGAGAGCTTCTACCATTAGAGTATACCAGTCGAAGTGGGAAGTCTTTCGAGACTGGTGCAAGTCAGCATCTGTGTCCTCGTCCAGTACCTCTGTAGCCCAAATCGCAGATTTTCTTTTACATCTTAGAAAGGTTCGCTCCCTTTCAGCTCCCACGATTAAGGGTTACAGGAGCATGTTGGCTTCGGTCCTTCGACATAGAGGCTTAGATCTTTCCAACAATAAAGATCTCCAAGATCTCCTTAAGTCTTTCGAGACCTCTAAGGAACGTCGTTTGGCAACTCCTGGATGGAACTTAGACGTGGTCCTAAGGTTCCTCATGTCAGACAGGTTTGAGCCATTACATTCAGCCTCCCTGAAGGATCTCACCCTCAAGACACTTTTCCTAGTGTGCTTGGCTTCGGCTAAAAGGGTCAGTGAGCTTCATGCCTTCAGTAAGAACATCGGCTTTTCTACAGAAAAAAGCCACTTGTTCACTTCAACTTGGTTTCCTGGCCAAAAATGAACTGCCTTCTCGTCCTTGGCCTAAATCTTTTGATATTCCTTGCTTATCAGAGATCGTAGGTAACGAACTGGAAAGAGTATTATGTCCTGTTAGAGCTCTTAAGTTCTATTTAGCTCGTACTAAGTCATTACGAGGTAAATCTGAGGCATTATGGTGCTCAGTTAAGAAACCTTCATTGCCTATGTCAAAGAATGCTTTGTCATATTTTATCAGATTTTTTTAATACGAGAAGCTCATTCTCACTTGAATGAGAAAGACCGATGTTTGCTTAAGGTTAAGACGCACGAAGTTAGAGATATAGCAACCTCCGTGGCCTTCAAGCAAAATAAATCTCTGCAAAGTATTATGGACGCGACTTTTTGGAGAAGCAAGTCAGTGTTCGCGTCATTTTACTTAAAAGATGTCCAGACTCTTTACGAGGACTGCTACACACTGGGTCCATTTGTTGCAGCGAGTGCAGTAGTGGGTGAGGGTTCTACCACTACATTACCCTAATTCCAATATCCTTTTTAATCTGTCTCTTGAAATGTTTTTAATATTGTTTTTTGGGTTGTACGGGAGGCTAAGAAGCCTTTCGCATCCTGGTTGATTTGGCGGGTGGTCAAAGTCATTTCTTGAGAGCGCCCAGATTAGGGGTTTGATGAGGTCCTGTTGTATGGGTTGCAGCCCTTAATACTTCAGCTCCTGGGAGTCTTTCAGCATCCTAAGAGGATCGCTGGGCTTCGTGAGGAAGACAGACTTATAAGGCAGAGTAATCGTCTAAGTCAACTTCCTTACCAGGTACCTATATATTTTGGTTTTGTTATATTGATAACTGTCAAAAACTCTTAGCTTATACGCTGTAAACTTAATTAACTCTAGTCTCTACCCACCGCCTTGGGTGTGAATCAGCTATTATATATTCACCGGCTAAGTTAAATACTGTATTTAAAAATGATATTTTAATTATAAAATAAATTTTTGAATATACTTACCCGGTGAATATATAAATTAAAGGCCCTCCCTTCCTCCCCAATAGAGACGCAGCGGGACGAGAAGAATTGAAGGGTTTGTTTACATGCAAGAGTGGTATCTGGCCGATAGTGGCGCTGGTGGGCACACCCGCAACCTTCATAGCGATCGCTCGCGAGTTTTTGAGTGTGTTTTCTGTCGAGCCGCTGAGTAGCAGCTATTATATATTCACCGGGTAAGTATATTCAAAAATTTATTTTATAATTAAAATATCATTTTATTAGACATGCCAAGTTATGGAGCCTAGAAAGATAAAAAGTTTATGACTGGATTCTGAATCAGGGTAAATACAATCTAAACGAAGGTGAACGAACAGGTCAGGATGAGATGCATTCCCAGTTCGTTGACTACTGTTTCTGAGGAAGCGCTCCACTGTAATTTAATATAATTGAACTGAACTTGTTTAATGCCATAAATGATGTCAAGACTATGAGTGGATTCCATTTCTAGTCTTATACAATAAGAATCTGAGATACAGAAGGGTTCCCAGTTCCTTGACTCTATATATCAAGCACTTGGCCTTCATCCAACACTACTGTTGCTGTTGCACTCTTCTCAGCAGCTAGGGAGTGTTTTGGTGGCTAATTTGAGATTTGAGAAGAAAGGAGGGTGGAAAAAATTTCTTCATTTATAGGTCGCTAAGTCAATGCCTCAACTTAATAGTTTGTTCTACTTCTGTTTAATGACTAATTCTACTCAGAGCACAGTAAGTATGGAAATATTTTAGTTTAAAATCATGTTACTAATTTTGTCATACATTTCACGGGACTTACATTTGACAGAATTCTTTTAGCTCTAAATCCATTTGTTATTCATTTGTAAAATTTTCCTCTTGTGCTCCTTTAATTCCAAATTCCCTTTCAGTTGGCAAATGCCCCTGGTTAATTGGTGCTGGAAAGGAGACTTGCATTCTCCTGAATTGTAATTTTGACTTTTAAGACTTTCAGATTTGACCAATTTTGCCTTTAAAAGTGTAATTTTTATTAATTTGGGAAAACAAGAATATTATTCCTTCATGAGTTTTCATTCAAAATCTTCACCAAAGTCGAGTGAACTATGAATGCAGCATACAAGAACTTTATATACTGCTCTGATCACCAGTCCTAAATATGCATCTCATTATATACATTGTCCATTTTCATATTTTGTTGGCACAGGCCCCAGCACCTAGCTCAAGAATGCATTATTCCTCCAGAGTTTTCCAATGAAAAGACTGAATTGTCTGTAGTAGTACAAAATTCATATTATTCACCGCCTATCATCCATAAATGAGTAATTTCCCTCTACAGGTATTCCACTTCCCTCATCCTATAAATTTCAGGGTCATAATTCTAATTTTACCAATATTTAAAAAACACTTGGTATTTTTTGTCCTCAATTTCGGCAATATAACTCAAATCTCATCATTTAGAATTTTTTCCACTGCCTTTTATGTTCAGTTACTCAAGATTTTGGTAATTCAGACATGATGGATTTAATTTGCGCCTCTCTCCACTCCAACCATGTCAATGTCACAGACTGACCACACTTGAAAACTTATTACCTGATCCTAAGGTCAGGTCTTGTTAGATTTTTTTTTAAACTTATCTGTCTGTGACATTTTCATGTAATACAGTTGGATAGCATGTAATTAAAATTATTTCTAAAGTCATAATTGGACATTTCTTAATCAGTTGCTAATAAGCAAGAGGCAAGGGAAAGGTCATTACACTTGACCCCTCCCCATGATAGCTCTACAGGTAGACCTTGTCCTCCTCTGACCTAAGCTTTACCTCTCAACCACCAGAGGAAAGTCACTGGTGATACAATTGAGACACTATAACCCCTTCTCTCCATTAGCCAATTCCTTTTCTTTCAGGGTGTTACTGTATTGCAGAAAAAATGGGGTACAGTATGTGCATTTTAGATAAGGAATAGAGTATATGAATCTTTTGATAACCTTGTATTTAGCAATGTATTTCTTTAATACAGGAAATATGAGAGAACAAAACAGGTTGTCGATACTCTACGAAGAAATGAGGAAACTTTAAGAGGTGCTGTTACAGATTATGAAAACAAGCTACAAAAGCAGGAACAAAAATTCATCGAGTTCCAAAAACATGCTGAAGAGAAGATTCAGCTGTAAGTACTGTGGTTCTTCCTAGTTATTAGCTTAGAAGTATATAGTAAAAACTTTGTTTTACCCCTTGGGATTTGAAGTCTCAATTTTAAATACTTTGTATGGAATCTAGTAACAATGATTAATTTCTTTTTCTTTTTACTTCAATACTGTATATAAAATTATATGAATAGGGTCTGGCAAGTCTGTCCTTTTTTTTTTTTCTCTACAAAATGATTTAAAGCATTACATTGATTCTTTGAGCACCATTGGAAGTATTTTACATCTTAATTTTTTTGCTCCGTAAGGCAGCATTGGACTTGTCCAGTAATTATTTTTTTTTATGTTATTCCCATATATGAACATTTTACACGGGTTCATATGTAATATTATATACCAATGGAAAGGACATTAAATTTTATAAAGATGTTTTACAGCTTTTGTGTTAGAGTTTCATAGACAATGCCCCTCCCCCAAAAAAGACCTGGGACTTGAAAGCCAGGCTAAATAATTTGGTGAACATTTGGCACTCTATTCATTAAATAACCAGTTTCTGAAGATGTGTAGCATGAAATTCAAACAATATTTATTTTTTATATCCTTTATATTTTTATAGAGCAAATGAAGAATTTGAAGCAATGAGACGAGCAAATGACCAGGAGATGACGAAAATGGCAGCGCTCCTGAAAAAAGCAGAAATGAAGATAATGTCACTTCAGGATTCTAATGACCGCAAGACTCGTGAGAACCAGGAATTAACACAGCTCTGTGATGACCTTATTAACAAGGTTGGAACATCACACTAGCCGGTCATGAGTAACGATTTTGCGTTTTCACTGCCTATTTTAAAAAATACCTTTGATTACTCATGAAGGTTATTGACTCCGGTAGTGCAACAAAAGGCATAGATATATATGCTTGTTAATCTCACTTAATCTGTGATTAAAATTAATTACTAATAAAATTTGTGTGACCTGTTTTTAGTGTTTGGCAAACATCTAGCAGTGTGGTAAAGTGCTGATGTATTTTATGTTGGAAAAAAAAATACACCCGTTACAGGATCTATCTTGAAACAAAGTATACACCCAGTCATATTAAACGAAGGAAAATGCCATATTGTATGTTTTTCTGCAATTTAAAGATGACTGGGCACGAGATGTATGAAATGTACATATCAGTAGAGTGAAAAAGTATTTATACTGTATGTAGATACTGTAATATCATTATAAATCATTTCATAGTGTTACCCATTAATTATGATGTAGTTTAGAGAGAAAGTATGGTTTTTTATTTAAAGAAATGAGCATAATGAGAATTGTAAATAACAGAAAATAACAGTAATTTCTCTTATTAATGTATATCATATTGATGCTTCTACCTGCAAATTTGTAAAATAAAATGTGCGTAACATAAAATATGGATTGCATTTACCAAATTTGCTTCACGCATTGATGTCAGATGCTGAAAAGTATTTCTAGAAATGCAATAGAGTGATATTAAATGCATTTTAATTGTGGACTGCATATGCTACATCTGAAAGAGAATTAATCCTAGACAGAATTGTATCTTTTCATTCATTACTATCTATTGTCGAAGTAATGATTTAAGAAGTTTGAAAGAGAGTTAAGTGAAATGTACAAGTATTATATTGAGAATATTTTCTCAAGTATGGATTCTGAAGGGTTAGGGCTGTGATAGTTGCACTATTGTCAGCTTATCTTAAGAAGTTGCCAAGAGCCTGCCATTTAGATAATGCTGATAAAACCTTTATACTGCTATGTCATAGGTCAAGCACAAATTTATTTCCCCTCCCCCCTTTTTTTTTTTATTATTGTACAGAACATGTAAATCCTATTTACAGAGTATATTTCTTACCTCGCGTGATAAACATTACGCAAGTGCTTAGATTATAATTGAATGCCATAACTTCATCCACAATTTTCCCATATGTAGCATTTAACCAGAATTGATAATTTCTCACTGCTTTGAAATTATTTTTTCACAGAATCCTGCACTAGTGTCCAATTTTCACTTTTTTATACTAAATAACATTGCGTTTACAGTGTCAAGATTTAAAACTCGCCAAAGGAACTAATTTAAACAGATTTTCTACTGAAATTAATGAAGTAATTGAAAAACTACAGTATCATGAAGTGAACAGTAAGACTTTTAATTCTAATAAGGTCTCGGATATCATATTATTAGTGTTTATTATAACAGAATCGGAACCAAATGAAAATTGTGTGCCTTATAAACAATTAGAAAATTAATGAAGCAAACACATGATTAATTTAAAAACGGTTTTTATCAGTCCATTTCAAGAAAAAATTGATTACTGTTAATGAAAGATTTTGAGGCACATTAATTAATGTTAATAATGCAAATTAAGTCTAACAAAAATTTATCCTAACTGCCTTATTATATGAAATAAAAACTGCTCCACTGAAATTTCATGACTACATTATGATTGTAATAATTATGACTGTTTTACAATTATGAATAAATTTCACAAATGAGTTTTGCCGGTTGTAAATATTGTTTATAAAGTAAAATCGTCTACATTATTTTAATTAGACATGCCTTTATTTATTGTTTTCAAAGATTATGTTCTTTTGATCCATATAACATTATGTATCATAGAAATTAAATATAAATTAATATGCAGTATATGTTTAAATTATCCCTGTAATATCTAATTATATTATAATGAGTATAAAGGTAATTACTAAGTTAACATTAAAGCTCTTGAAAAGTGTATTAAACATCGACGACAACAAAGTCTAAATGTTTAAATTTTTAAAAATTAATTTATTATATTTGCACTAACTTTAAAGCAACATTTTCAGAATATTTACTCTAGTTTACCTATTAATATATTTAGTATATTAACCACAGTAAAAGCAAGAATTATTGGTAATGGTAAGCAATTAAAATGATTAAACAATAACGAGATTAAAACTAAAATTCAATAGTATGACTTCAAACAACACCAGCGTATCAGGAGACCAGAAACTTACCATGGGGAAGATGTTATTCCTGTAAAGTCAGAGCTTTCATATCTTCTATAAGTTTCATACAGTGTTGTTTATTGCGATATTTGTGACAGTCTTTCTCTAGCAATCTCATCAGCAGCCCTGGTGAAACTTTACCCATTTCATTTAAGGCACCTGACAAAGAAAGAAGTATTAGTATGATTATTTTTCCAGAATGAACTACAGCTCTCCAGTGTCACTACCAGCAGATTTGATTTGTGAATTTGGACTAGGAAGGAAATTCGCTATCAAAGTTAGAAGAAAAATGGAATGGAAATAGAGTATAAAGCAAAAAGAAGAAAAGTCCCCTTTTGTTCCTTTTCTTATTTTGGGTACCTCCCAAAATTGGTTTAACTGCCTTGGTAAATAGAAATACCTACAGTGCACTGCATGACATACACAATATTGCTATATAATATCTTGTGTATAGCTAACCTGGTAGAACCTTAATTGACAATCGAAGCATAATAAGAGAGCCTTAAGAACTATTTAACACTATGGCCAAAGTCTGCTGCTTAAAGTGAGAAAGTATACCATCCAACCACCCCTTTTATTATGTACGAATAAGTAGGATTCACCTCGACTATTGAATGCTAAAAAATCTACATTACAAAGCAATTCTCTGATGGCCACCTATTTTGTCACAATTTACTCACCCAATACAGCTTCCTGCAGTTTGATATCAGGATCATCTAAAAATATCATGCTTCTACCATACAAGTCTTGAAGTCGAGCTGACTGTAGAGTAGCATCATAATTCTCAGGTAAGTTTTTAAATAAAAAGACGAGAACACTGGCGGCTTTTTGACGAACAATGGCTTGAACATCATCCAATCTTCCAACCAATTCTGGTGAAAAAGAAAATTCATGGTTACAGGAAACAAATGCAATACATAGACAGCTGATGTCAACACATTATGAATTTCTTATTACATATCTAACTTATCTATTGTGTATTTTACTACCAGTATCTTTGATCTTTTCTTTTCACAGTACAGTACTTACATTTAAAGTCTGTTATATAGTCCCCACTATTTATGAACTGTAAATAGACACATCAGTTAAAATAAAACATAGTATAAGAACAGCAATTAACAATGGAGTATAGTCTGAAGGCCATCACATTACATTACAGATAGTTCATTCTAGTGTAAACTAATATAAGAGAAAAAGTAGGACAATAATGTCCTTTATCAAAGTAGGCCAAAAATTTCATAGCAGCAGCACAATACAGGAAGAAGTAACAAAACGGAAAAACAATGAAACTTTAATCTTCCCTGCTACATACATCACCATAAAGTTAATCTTGACTTATTGTAGGAATGAGGAAGGTCAAACATTCACGAAGACTTTCAGCCCACAACCTTGTATAATCTAGGTCCATATACTGTACAAGAATAATGTTTTTCTCTTTTTTTCCAACTTTTGCTTCATCCTGCAATGCATTGCTGCTGTGAGCCTATGAGTTACATGTTTGCTTTAATAAATGTGATATTACTGTGCTCTCGCTTTTGTCCCCTCTTTCCTCTCATAATTATTCCTACACCTAATCTTTCCTCTCATAATTATTCCTACATCTAATAAAACAGTTTTTTTTTTTTTCAAAAATTTCATTGATCTACTTTATCAATTTGCATATCCTGCATAAAATCAATGACTACTTGAAATACATCTACCACTAAACATTCAACCCATCCAATGTGAAATTTTGTGTATTACACTGTGTGTACATACACAATTAAGGAGAGCAAGATATACAAATTCATATCACATCAAAGGCATGTACAGTGCTTTACAACTTGAATATGCTGCATAAGTATGCTTCTTAAATACTGTACTCATTTACATCATATTATTCAAATTCTAATAATTAGTGAAACAATCTTAAAGTAAAAAACACAGTACATTACCCAGTTATGTTGCTGGTTCTAGCTCCAAAAACTTATTTTATTCTGCATAAGTAACATTTCAAATAATTGTTGGGTTAAGTAAATTTTTCATATCATACCATACAAAAATATACCATACTGCACAAGTATACATATGTATAGTATTTCCATACACACTTGATAAAGAAAGAAAAAATTAATAACATATGAACTGCAAATTGTAACAACAAACAGATGTACTGTATGAAAAAAAAAAATTCAGTCAATAATAAGAAGAATTTAAGTAAAATTTCGAATGAAAATAAAAATTGTAAAAGTATCTACAGTACTTAATAAACTTCAGCGTACGGATACACAAGAAAAGAGCAAGGTGAAATATTCTACTTTGAACATATAAGGACCATTACTTAGGTCCTAATAGTGGTTTAAGGTCTTAAATGGGTTCACACAAAATTTTTATTGTCCTTTTCCAAACAGAAGATACTAAAGTGAGAGTATATGGTTAAAGTAGGGACAATGATGGAAGAGTAAATTGGTCAAAACATGAAACAGAGTTACCAAACAGAGGGGAATGATAATTACATTTCAATCTTTTCTTTTGAAGGATACTTGGCGAGTGTTTAAATCTTCTATTGTTATTATGTGATTCAACATTGAACACTAAACATTACTCATTCCATGAACAGTGGAAAAATAAAACCTTTTTAATAGTCAATTGTCAATACTCACTGTCAGCCAGTTTGTGTAGAACATCAGAATCAATCAAATGTGGATAATGAGTTTTGATATAAAAGACAGCATCACAAGCTAAACGACGTGTATCTTCAGCTTCATCTTCTATTAAAGCTGGTATCAAAGTTAGGCAATGCTTGACCTCTGAAAATACCAAACATGAGTGTATTATAAGTGCCAAATGAAAAACAGTAAAAACACTACATACATTAAATGCTCAAATATCAACATAAATATAAAGAAAATTTAAGTTTTTTCAGTTTCATAGTTATAAACATTACTTTTACTAATACAATTACTTAGCCAAAGGTAAAAGACCGAGACTAAATTTAAAACCAAAACTGCAGCAAAGGAGGGGAGACACATTTTAATGCCTGCTATACTATTCACTTTGTTCTGTTTGGCCTAAAGATGAGAACCATAAAGAAGAAATAAGAAGAATGTAATCAGAGAGAAATAATTAGATTTTTATCTACCTCCATTTTCCCTTTGAAAGGATGGTTTCAGGTGCCAGACTCTAGAAAAATGTTTGTACATAAGATTGAGGTTATCAGAGTTATTCCTCTGAAACAGATTGTTAGTGGCATGTGGCATCATATGTATTGACTCAGCGCAACAGTTTAGCCTTGCAGGCTAGACGTACAGTACAGAATAGGTTTAAATAGCAACTCCATTATTTTTACGGACAGTAAATTTCGGTTTTGAAGCGTGGAAACAGTTAAAAAGCTCTTCCACTCTCACTTATTTTTACTACTGTACCTGACATTACGTAGACCCATGGCTTCAAAATTTAGTTTAATCAATCATTATCATCCTCATCACATGATAATGTTTACATCAGCTACAGTATTCCCATTAGAGGGTTTAAAAGCTGCCCATGAATGGCAGAGGCAAGGGACAGTGCCATTGCCCTATCAAGCAGGACAATTCCCTAGAGACTGACCATATATTTATATGATCAGCGCCCAAGCCCCCTCTCCACCCAAGCTAGGACCAAGGAGGGCCAGGCAATGGCTGCTGATGACTCAGCCGATAGAACTATAGGCTCTCCCAAACACCCCATCATTAGCTCTCAAGGATGGTGAGGTTGCAGCGACCAAAGGGGACTAACAAGTTTGAGCGCGACTCAAACCCCAGTATGGCATTTACCAGTCAGGGACATTACCGCATCTATACTGTCAGGAGATACAGCCAGTATGCAATAACCTCTAGGTAAGCCCATAATGATATTACATCATCATCATTATTTTCAAGTCAGAATTTCTCCTCTCCAGGGTTAATCCTAAAGAGGGTGAATTAGTAGTAAGACTTAGGGTCATATATTAGACACCCTTATGACGGGAGTGGTAAATAAGGTAAAATAAACGGATTTTAAGCGAAGCGAAAAATCCATTTTTGGGTGATATCGCCATGTCGTCCTGATGGAAGTTCCTAAGGTAGCTTCTAAAGGATATATTATATACTACAGTGATATTCCCAGAGAATTACCCTTCGGGTCCCGGAATTCTAACTCCTGGAGCGAATATCCTTAAATTTTCTCAAGGATATCGCGTATATCAGAGGACGCATTCTTGACACGTCACATAGCAATCTCTACCCCAAACAGCATTAACGCTTCGACGGGGGGGGGGGGGGGGGGGGGGACATGGCAAAAGAATAGAAGGGGGCCGTAACAAGGTTATCCCCGTTCCCGTACTACTATTGACAACCACCCCAGCGCCATTCCCAGGATGGCGGACATTCCTTGTAGCATTGAGCGTGGAGCTACAGATACAGTCTGTCAGGGAGGGAACTGTGAAGATCTGTTCTTTTAAGAAAGAAGGGTGGGTCCATCAGGACGACATGGCGATATCACCCAAAAATAGATTTTTCGCTTCGCTCAAAATCCGTTTTTTGGGCTCAAGCCAGGTCGTCCTGATGGAAGTATACCAGAGCATTAATGTATCTGTGGATTTTCATCAGTGCCTTAATCTTGGGACAACCTTTCTATGATCATTTGGATCAATCGAGAAAAATGACGTTACCGTTATCCGTCATTATCACTAATAATCTCCGATGTTAGTGCTTCCTGCCCCCTACAGGGAAGTCATTCTAGACGGTAGAAAGGGGGGTCTAAAGATAAGCATACATTGTATGGACAAACATAAGAATACACCAGATGAACAAACCGTCTCGTAGTTTGTGAAAATTACCAAATACTTAACAGTGTTTCTTAATTCCATTGTTTGTGAGCATACAAATATATAAAAGTACATACTCTGGACTTTAAACATGCAATTGTCGGGCGAGTTAGGACGCAATTACATTCTAATAGACGTTTACTAGTAAGTAAAATGAATGTAGCATGATAACGGAACTATACATGTAACCTGTACAGAGATTATCTTTCTTTCTTGGGAAGCAAGAAATGATGAGTGCCACTCTCAGAGTGAAGAGAATTAAAGACAAATTCTCTTCAAAATACCTGAACTGGATACTTTTATCGGCACTGTGTACTACGTACACCGGCACTAGTGCCATCTATATAATTCCACACCTGGGATTTTGAACAGAGCTAGTGTCACCATGGTAACACTTGATCAAAGGAGGTCACACCCTAAGAGGGATGACCTCTTCTCCCTTTAATTGACAGTCCCAGTCAATTAGCTGTTCATCGTAGAATTAGACGGCGGGTTAAGTATTCTACCCGACGTCACCACATACTGCTTCAGATCATGGACTTGATTAGCATAGTGTTTGTAGAACACTGTTGATGATTCTCACCCAGTATATGTGCGAGTACATTTGAAGACCAAACCATTGAGTGTCTATAACAGTAATTAGGGGGCAGGTTTCAATACGCTACCTGCCGCCACTACATAGTGTTTCAGATCATGTACCTGTTTTGCATAGTGTTTGTAAAAAACACTGGATGATTTCCATCCAGTGTATGAACGAAGACGCTCAAAGTCCATATACTGAAAGAAGTTCAGTGATGAAGCAATCTTTCTCGGATCATGACCTGCGGGAGTACTGTCGGGATCCGCTCTACTAATAAAGTAGGTGAGCTTCGCCCTCAGTTGTTTTAGGGATAAATTTGATCCAGAGGTTTCTCCTTTAAAGAGCTGTCCTCCCCTGAAGTCTGAAGTTCTACGAAGATAGACCTTTAGACACTCTACCGGACATAGAGAGATATCTTCCTTCAGAGGGCAGATTCTCCAGGGACCCCACCTTTTGGTGGGTAGCTCATTCTTAGCGAGAAAGGATGGATCAGGGAAGAGATTGATTCAGTTCTCCTGTTTCTGAGAAGTGAATGTGGCCCTCATCCCTAGAGAGGGCCACTATTTCACTAACTCTAGCCCCTGAGGCTATAGTGAACAGAAAAATAACCTTTTGGGTTAGATCCTTAAGCGAACAATTTTCATTGTTCAAGGATGAGGCATAATGTAGGACCTTGTACAAAGACCAGGAGATGGGCTTTGGAGGTGCAGCAGGCCTAAGCCTCGCACATGCCTTCGGGATCTTATGAAAGATCTCGTTCGCCAAGTCTACTTGAAAGGCATATAGAAGAGGTCTAGTCAAGGCTGACTTACACGTAGTTATCATGTTGGCCGCCAAACCCTGGTTATGAAGATGGATAAAGAAGGACATGCAGAAGTTCATTGAAATTTCTCTCGGTCCTTTTGCTTTTACGAAAGCAACCCACTTTTTCCATGATGACTCATTTTGTCTTCTAGTTGACTTAGACTTGTATTCCTCTAAGAATTCTATATTGCCTTTTGAGATCCCAAAACTTTTCTTAACCGCTAGGGCAAGAAAATCATGCAATGAAGGGTTTGGGTTCTCTATAATAAATTGAAGGCAACTAATCTCTGAACCTTCTGGAGATGTCCCGACTGGAAGGATCTCAGCATGTTGAGGACTCTGAGCAGGTAATTGGACGGGATGAACTGGAAATCCTAAGTCTATCCCTTCCATTTCAGAGACAAGATGTTTATCATCTAAATTAGAGGATAATTGTATGGGGCTACATATCAAGGCAGTTCCATGACAGCGCTCGTAATGAAGAGGTCGGATTGCAGTTCAGGGACTTGTTCCCATCTGGGAGAGAATAGGTCTGCGTCTGTGGACCATTCTAACTCTATCGGCCTGAGCCTGAGTAGAGCATCCACTATCACATTGTGGATTGGTTGTATGTGAACTGCTGACAGGTGCCATCCCTTTAGGTAAGGGATGGCTAACTACACTTAAACTGTATGAGACGTTTCCTAGCATCGTCGATTGCAGCGTCTCGTTATCGCTTCGGAGTCCCAGATCAACTGTAGATAATCTGATCTGCTTGGAGAGAGTTTCCCTACTCAGGACTGGACCAACATGGTCTTGAGATTTTAGGGCTTTGACCTTTATTAGGGAAGCGATTAAGGAAGGACCGCTATCGGTCTTTTTAGGCCTCTTCGAGCGTTTGATGTTTGTTTTTTCCAGGTTCCCAGCGCATCTTGCCGCCGTGCCCCTAGCACAGGGCCTACCTTTATTGCGAACTGGAGAGAGTTCCTCCCAGTTCTTGTTTTGGGAATCTGAAATTTATCTTTCATCCACGATGTTCCGGGAACTGGATCATTTCTACGGATGTTCATAGACCAGCCAGCTTGGGTGCTGCCCACCCCAGCCTCTTGTCCAGGAACAATGTTGCCTGAACCTTTCTTAGGCTTAAATATTGCATGACTGTGTCTGCCAATTTCATGAAGGCAGCTAGGACTCTGTCTAGTCTGACGAGTATCTCCCCTAGGAAGTGCGTTACTTTGTGTAACCTGAATCTTAGATAGGAGGGGAAAGGGTGATTGACTGGAAGCTGCCGATAGGCGACTTTCAGGTCTGGTAAGACTATAGGCACCCTTTTCTGCAGTGGGGTCCTTATGTTCAGGAGGATAAACCTCCTGGACTCGTTGTTTCATTTGGACTTGATGAGTGGCGATAAGTCCTGAATGACTATGAATTTTCTTGAGTCCTTCTCGTAAACACACAACGGCCTTCCCTGGAATTTGGTGGACTAAAGTTTCCTTACCCCCTGTATGCTCTAGAGCTCTCAGGTAAACTCCTCCAGGAGGGTTTTGGATAATTGGAGGAGTAGAGGAAATGGTGGTAGAGATATCTCCACCTGTCAACTTAGTCCCATCTTGATTAGGCCATGGACCCAAGGATCGAAGGTCCAGCGATCCTAAAGGAATCTCCCTCCTACTAGAAGCATTCCTAAGCTTCGACTGATCAGTAGGAATCTTTTTTCGACCATCTGTCTGTGATGTCTCGGTCAGTACAACTGTGGATCGTTGTTGAACTGCTCGAAATGGATGTCCAGACCTCTCCATCTTCCTTTTAGGTTGGGGACCCACAACCGTAGAAGATTCGCTTTTTGAAAGGATGCTTCACTTTTGGAGGTCCTACTTTCTCCGTAGAGGCGTTGTTAATCGCTTCCTTGACTACCTCGTCAGGAAAGAGGTCTTTACCCCAGATGTTGGAAGATATTAGCTTTCTTGTATCGTGTTTCGCTGTTGCGTTAGCTAACACAAACTCCCTACATGATCTTCTAGCCTTTATAAAGGCATAAAGGTCTTTTACCAAAGTAGCCATATGAATTTTGGCTAAAACCTTAAGCATGTCTTGGGTATCTTGATGAGCCGAACAGAACTCTATGTAGTTCTGTAGAGATAAGGAGGCTGCAAGTCTCCTTTGTTTCTTGTTCGCCCTGTAAGAGAAACTCAGATAATTTTGGAAGATTTTCCTTAAATTGTCGACTGGCGATATCCGCCTCAAGTCTTCCTACTGTAAAGGTGAAATGGGCCTCCTTCCAGTTCTTCTCCTATCTGGGAAATGCTAGTGACAGAGTCTCGCACTCTTTGAGTGTAGGACACAGTTTACCTGTCTCTATTGCCTTAGTGACATATCTGAAAGCCTTCTCCGTAAAGGGGAATGAAATTGAAGCGGGAGCAAGGAAGGAAGAGTGCTTGTTACCCGGAGTGGATACCTTCGACACCGAGTAACCCGCCTTTTCTATGCAGCTTGATAGGATAGCCTGTGCTTTATCATTGTCGAGAATCATAACCTCCTTTGATTCCGTTCCTTTTTCTGATGTTGGTTCATCCTTCAGTCTAATGAAATAGTTCGGGAAAGCGTCAAAGCTTGGCCAGAACTGGATTTTGTCCAAAGGAACAGCACCCATCTTCTCTGAGATGTAGAGTTTGCCGCTTAAAATCGGCATTAGCTCCGCAAACCTCCAGGGATTGGTTGTGGAGCATGTCAGAAGGTCTTGATCTACGAGTCTTTTGTACGACCCTTTAGGAGCAACAAGTGGAGCTTTACCAAGCTCTACCTTGCTTTTCGTTTCCTGCTTTGTGCTCTGTTTGCACAAATTTTCTACTAGATTCTTGACTTGGGCCCATAACTGGTTCATTCTATCTAAAAGAGGGATAGAAGGCGGAGATATCGATGTCGTTGGCTCATGAGCCAGTTGGGACGGAGACAACTCTAACCCGACATTCTCCCCTTCTTCCCATGGGCGCTTTTTGCCCTCCTTCCCGAAGGTTATCTGGCCATCGGGAAATGTACCTCGTGTCTGGGATACCACTATTTCCTTACTCGCCGTTGGAAATAGTAACCTACGCATCTTGTCATTAGGCAGGTAAGGTCCCGGAGAGATTTTCTGAAAGCCTCTCACCCAGATGCGTAGTTTGAAACGAGCTGCATCCCTAGTCTCCACCGACTTGGGATTCTTGAAACCTTCGGACAAAAGGGCCCGACTTACTTTGCAGGCCTGCGGGTTCCAATACTGCAGGTGTCCGGAAATAATATTGCAGGGGGCATGAAACCTGCATGCATTATGTCCGTAAAAACACTCTTAGTTTTGCAGAAGACTGCAACACATGACATCTGGCGTTCCTCCAGTAAAGAAAGGAAAACAAAATGAGTACACGATTGATTATCTCACTGATAACCAATAAATCAAAAGTCATATCTTAACAGAATAGCTAAGGATAGCAAGCTATAAAGGGATAGTAGGAGACACATACTTGTGTATCCTTTGCAAGCAAATGCTGGTACCTCCCCTCAGTATTAAGTGATAGGAATTTCCTTTTCGAAGGAATTCCAACTGAAAAAGGGTTTTTTTAAAACCCCTAGGGATAGGGAAGTGAATACTTCACTGTCCCTTTCATACTAAATACTGTGAGGTACGGATGGCTGATTTCTCAGTCAGCCTAACGAAGAAACGCTATTCCTTCAATGTAAAAGTGGCTGCAGCATAAGCTCACATGAGGATACCAAAGATATGCTAGAAATAGTTACTGTATACTGTAGTTTTCTATTTGCAGTATGCACTATATTGCAATATACTGGCTACTGTATAATTATATATAGTATGGAAAGGAAAAACATATATTTGTATATATCCCACCCAACTTATTTGCTGTGACCCCCCTTACAACATTAAAACATAAAGTTTCCTAATCATGGAGACTCGAGGATAAGGGCTCTGCCCTTTAAGGGTTAGGAGTGTAATCTCCAGTCCTTAAAATTTTAATATTGCAGGGTAATCTGAAGACTGATTACTAATCAGACTTTTGAAGAATTAAATTCTTTCAATATGAGATTGGGTTCCACAAATATTTGGGTAGGATTTTCAAAAATATTGGAAAAGCACTACTAGCATAAAATATACAGAAGCTTTCTATTTACAGTATATCCTATACTGTAAAATACTAACTACCTGTATAAACATATACTGTAGTACAGCCAGCATGTCGTCAGCATAGCTAGCTAGCGTATCTAACCTGCTAGCTAAAAGAAAAAGAGATAGCATGGAGAACATGCTACCTAATACTGTATATATGGAAGGGGAGAATATAAAATTCAAGCTTCCATCCAGCTACAGTACTGATGCCGGCAAGGATCTGTCTAAACCTTGCCGGCCGGCACTGCTGGCCAGTATTGCCGGCCGGCAGTACTAGTACAGTCGGCGAGCTGCCGGTTGAGCCGGCACCATTCTGTGCCGGCCTGGTAGGCAGCACCCCGGCAGTAGCCACTGTTGCTAGCAGTTCAAGAGAGAACTGAAGAACCTTTATAAACAGAAGGGACTTCCCACTTACAGCCAACATGGCCAGCAGCTGACGGCCGGCAGCTGCCCTAGTTGCCTGCCAGCAGTCACCATGACTGCCGGCCGGCAGCAGCCATGATTGCCGGCCGGCAGCAATCTCTACTACCGGCCGGCAGTAGTCTTTACTGCCGGCCGGCAACAAAAATGGCCGGCAGCTCACAGCTGTCATTACTGCCGGCCGGCAGCTATCAACTGAAAGAGGGGGAGTCTGGATGATCCCGGCAACCTACCGGTAACAGTAAGGTTGCTGGGATCACCAAGATAAAGGGATAGAAGGGAGGGAAAGAGGGTCCTGTGAAAGGTACAGCAGGAGCCGGCCTTAGCCTGTCCTGCCCCACCTAACAACTCCGTTCCTGCATTAGAACTATCCCAGGCGGCTAAAGAATTCTATTCCTTAGCCTAGGGATAGATTAATACAAATAAGAGGTTGGTAGCACCCTCGCCACCACCTCGAAAGGAAAGGAAACGGGGTTGGAGTGCCAGTGTCCCCTAAGCATAAGAAGAATCTATTCCTCAGCCTAGGGTCCACTAACACAGGACTAGTCTGCTAGGTCACAGGAAGAAGGGTCATATCGTAGAGACCCTTCAGGAGTGGCCTAGGGAGGTCTAGCCTCCTATGTCGGTAGCCTAAATGAGCAAAAGAATTCTATTCAACTTGCCAGGTAGCTACCGACCACAGACTAAAAACTCTGAGATTCCGGCCAAAACCCCAAAAACCTGCATCTGCGGTTACGGAGGAAGGCCAGAAAAAACCGTAGGAAAGTCATCCCTGAATTAAAAATTCGAGGACGACCCGCTAAGGTTGTAGCCTGAGGCTACACTCAGAGGGAAGAGGGATTACCCTTAAACTCCCTTTTTGAGAGGGGTAAAGTTCATCCAATTAAAAGAGATATCTATCTCTGCCTAATTGAAATCACCGTACACAAGGGTAACCGAGGAGTGTCTAACGTATAATAACACGCCTAGGTTAGAAACCTAGGTGAGACGAGATCTCGGTTACCTAACTCACCGAGACTCTAACCATACGATCGACATGGAAAGGAAAAATATGCACAATGTAAATATCTTTACAAGAATTTCTTGCCTAAATAGCTAACATAAAAATGACAAATTCGAAGATAATTTGTATTTTTCCTAACCATACAAACCTTAGCTATTTACACAGGGTTTACCTTTTAGCGCAGCTGAAATGGCGAGCTATTAGAATTTAACGAGGGTGTATTACCCCCGCGCTAGTTAGCGGGGGGGGGGGGGGGGGGGGAGTGGTAGCTAGCTACCCCTCCCCTCCCTCACACACAGATGAATGCTCACTTTCACTTAGAGGTAGGACTTGTCTTGGGGGACAGGGCTGGCGGGCAAATATGTGTAAATAGCTAAGGTTTGTATGGTTAGGAAAAATACAAATTATCTTCGAATTTGTCATTTGTTCCGTAACCGAAATACAAACCACGCTATTTACACAGGGTGACTTACCCCTTAGGTAGGGTGGAAAGTCCCCAGCCATACTGGCTTTGGCTTTACCCGGGGGCTCAGAATCCGAGTGAGTAGCACTCGATAAAAGGAGTCCCTGCACCTCACAAGTTCCTTGCTCCGCAAGGAACCATGTGGCCTACGTAAGCTTGTGTGTGAAGGAAGAAGTGTGACCCGTCCTAGGCAGTTGACCTGGAGTTCCAGAAGGAACTCTGGGTTAGGACGTTCCCAATACCACCTCGTCAGGGTATGGGGGACGCGACAGTATTGACCAGGGAAGACGCAGGCGTCGAAGTTGTCCCACCATCACCGGAATGCATCTTGCCAGAGTCTCGGGGTCTGAGACTGGGGGGAAGAATAGCGGAAGCTTGAGGTTCCAAGCTGTCGCGATCAGGTCCCCCAGACCAGTACTTGCTGGTTACCCAAGGTCAAAGACCCCCAGGTACACTCTCTCTACGAGGCTCTGCTCGGATAGTCTGAGAGAACATTCCCCTGCCTGGAATGAGAGAGCCGATGGTGGTATTGAGAGAATCTCAATCCTCCCGGTATCTCTACTGCAAGACGTGAAGGTGTGAAAATGCGTCCCCTGCTGGTTAGAATACGCCAGAATCATGAAGTCGACGCGCACGGGGCGACTCGGCAGGAGCTGTAGGATCTATAGAGGGGCCAGACTAAGGCCCCTAAGCCTGCCTGAATGATGGAGAGGTATCCTTCAGGTCTTGACCATAGGCCTGGACCGGAACATGCCCCCCCCCCCCTTTCCTTTGACGAGTCCGAGAACAGCATCAAGAATGTGGGGAAAGGACGAGAATATCCACTACCATCAAGAGGCTCCCTAGGTCAACACCCATTGCAGGTCTAATAGTTCCGCTGGTCCCATAGGGCCAGGAAGTCCGGTTAAACATTGCCTGAAGCCACCGGAACTTGGATCGCCCCACATGGAACTTATCCTGAGGCAACCGTTCGGACTATAGACGGGTCAATGAGGAAAGGAGAACTAGGAAATGTTCCAAGGTAGGGCTGAAAGCTCTGCTTGACTGAGAACAGGTACTGCGACTCTCCTCAGTCTTGCCACAGTCAACCGAAAGGAAGGCTCGGAGGATGTGGTAACAGAATCAGAATCTGGCGTCCCCAGGTGGTCACCCATCTAAGTACCGACGTTGCTTAACCTTGCTGGACGGACGAGAAGCGGGGTTTCCAACGTGGTAAGGCCGTTGACTCAATATCATGGCCAGATACTCCAGATGTTGAGGCAGAGGAAGAGAAGGCTCCAAGCAAAACACCATGAGCCCACACTCATGGTAAGCATCCGGAAGCTTGTCCCGGCGCTGAAGAAGGTCGAACCCGAGCCTACCGGAGTTGACCAGCCCTCCAAACAGCAGAGGAGGCGGAAGCCTGCACCTGAGCGGCCAAGAGGAAGGCAGGGAGAGTTCTCTGGGGAAACAAACCTGCTATGCCACGGCGGGATAGCCACACTGCGTCATAAGCAGGAATACTTGCAGTCTAGGCTGAATTCGACAAGCACCCTGGAAGATGGATGGAATGGAAACTGAAAGTACCCGTCCTTCCGATCCAGGGTTTAAGGAGTCCTGTCGCCTCGTTACCAGTCTGATCGATTCTGCTGGTCTACGCTGGCCGAAGTTTGTTCGACAAACTTGATCAGGGCTGAAAGGTCGACTACGGACATCCCCCCTCAGATCCTTCCTTACAAGAAAGGATCGACTGAGGAGGCCGGGGGTGAAGCCATCGATGATCCTAAGGAAGACCTTCGCCTAAGGTATGGATCATTCTGCCCAACCGGGCAACTCTGCTGACGCTATGGCATAGAGGTTCAGAGACACTGAATTCGCTGACAGAGACGGCAGGCGCGATATCCTTGGCTGATCACAGAGATTGTGCGGGAATGGGCATCGGGAAGCTGTCATTCGGATGAGTAACCTTAAGCATCCTCCCAGCGAAAAACCTGCAATCCTAGAGTTCGTGAACTCCTTTTAGGACTATGCCCCCCCGGGGGAGTCTCCCGTGCCATCTGTTCCTGACAGGAGGAAACTGCAATTGGACACCTTGTCCCAGTTGTCGTAGCCGATAACTTAGGCCGACGTGGTTGAAGGAAAAGGGCGCTGGAGCACTGCAGAGTCTGGAAGAAAGCGCCTTGGAGGAGTGAAAACGAAAGTCGATCTCCTCCGCACAGCCGCTGTCTAAGTCTCTGTCCTTGGGCACAAACAAACTCTTCTCAAGGATGGAAGGGTGTCTGAGGTCGTCGACCTCCACAGATGAGACACCCGAAGGAAGCCCTCAGTCAGCGCGTCCAGATGGTACAACATCGAGCTTGTCCGCAAGTTAGATACTTAACGACGAAAGGCCAAGGTGCCTGAGCTCGAGAGGAGGAAAGTACCCATGATCTTCCTGTAGCTTCCTTGAACCAAACCTCGGGCCGTAACCGAGGAGGGAAAGAACCTGGTAAGCTCCCAGAGGAAGGGGTAAGCAGTCACCCCTTGTCCGATGGAGAAATCTAGAACGGAAAGCCCCCCCCCCCCCCCCCCCGCCAAAACTCCTTCCAGGGAATGACGGGGAAGGGTTAACCCAGGTTCAGGAAAGAGGAGTGTTGCTCAGATCTCCCTTAAGTTTCTCCTATTCTTGCAAGTGCCATGCTCTGCGTTTACGGGGTGAGGCCGTGTTCTGGAAATACGCTCCAGAAGAACTCGCCAGGCTGGCCATGCTGCGAAAACCCCATTGGGAATCGTGGTCGCAATCGCCCTGGAGCTCGCGCGACGGTAATTCAAAGATTTTCGCGTGGGCGAACGTGGAAGCGCCCATGCGTGGTAACGCAAACGAAGGTGAGCGAAGGAGCGCAGAAGGAGGGCGAGCGTGGTAGGAAGGGCGAGAGCTAGTGGTCGGCGAGCGATAACCCATAGACGAGCAATGGATACTGCAAGAAATAAGCCGACGTTTGTGCGAAGAAACACTGTAGGTTCGCGCGACAGAACACCATCCGTCCGCGCGATGGAAAACCGTTGGTTCGCGCGTGGGCGAACATTGGAGAGCATGGGCGCGGACGCGCATGAGCATAGACGTGCAGGCACGTGGGCGTGTGGGCGCGCAGGCGAATGGTCGCGCGGGCGCACAGGAGTGCGGTCGCGCGGGGCGCGCGGGCGAGCGGGCGCGCGGGCGAGCGGGCGAGCGGGGCGCGCGGGCGAGCGGGCGAGCGGGCGCGCAGGCGAGCGGGCGCGCAGGCGAGCGGTCGTGAGGGTGGGCAGGTGGATGAGCGCGAGTCCGAGGCGGCGAACGCAAGCGTTAGCGCGATGGCGAGGAAACGCGCTGCCGCGTGGGCGAGGAAGACCGCTGGCGATATGGATCAACAAGCGATCGATGGTGAGCTGGTGAGTGCTAACGCACAGGTTGGCGATGGCGCGTTGTGTTATGCCGACGCGATGGTCGAGCAGCATGCGCAGGTGAGCGATCGTGCGTTGGCGTGCAGTATGCGAAGGTGAGCGATCGCGAGCAGCATGTGCAGAGGGCGATGGTGATCAGCATGCGCAGGATCGCGCGATGGTGATCAGTATGCGCAGGGTCGCGCGATGGTGATCAGCATGCCAGGGTCGCGCGATGGCGATCAGCATGCGCAGTTGAGGGTCGCGCGATGGCGAGCAGCATCCGCAGGGTAGACGATGGCGCGATGGTGATCAGCATGTGAAGGGTCGCGCGATGGTGATCAGCATCCGCAGGTGTGCGGTCGCGCGATGGCGATCAGCATCCGCAGTTGAGGGTTGCGCGATGGCGATCAGCATCCGCAGTTGAGGGTCGCGCGATGGCGATCAGCATCCGCAGTTGAGGGTCGCGCGATGGCGATCAGCATTCTCAGTTGAGGGTCGCGCGATGGCGATCAGCATCCGCAGTTGAGGGTCGCGCGATGGCGATCAGCATCCGCAGTTGAGGGTCGCGCGATGGCGATCAGCATCCGCAGTTGAGGGTCGCGCGATGGCGATCAGCATGAGCAGGTGAGCTAGTAGCTGGCGAACCATGTTCCTTCAGAAGTGTTGGAGAACGTTGGCGTGCCGGCTGTAACACACGCAGGCGATCCGGAGATCGCCGAGAGACAGGTGATCGCTGGCGAGCTGATGATCGCTGGCGAGCCGATGATCGCTGACGAGCAGAAGGCTACGCGTGGAAGCCTGCGTATAGAAGAAGAGTCCTTGACCCCGACCTGAACCGAAGTTCTAGATCGCGAGGGCGAACGTGGGCGCACAGGGCGCGTAACAGGAACCAACAGGAACAGCAGGGATGATCATCATGAAAGCGCTGACGAACAGGAGAGCGCTGATGAGCAGAAGAGCGCCTGTGCGCTAACACTGAGCAGGAGCAGGAGAGAACACAGCATAAGGGCGCGCAGGGAAACCCTGAGACGCAAGGGAAGAACCCCCGTGGGAGGCAACCCTTTGCCCCGAAGGGATCGTTGTCCGCCGGGAGACTGATGTCCGTCGGAAGATCGCTGTCCGTCGGGAAGACCGTTGTCCGTCGGGAAGACCGTTGCCCGTCGGAAGAAGAGATCAGACTGCTGTCCATCAGCACCAAGGCGGAAGATCAAGAAAAGGAGAGTAGGCTGCAAACGGAGATTCAAAAAGGCGCCTCTAGCACCCTTATAGGGAGAAGAGAGGCCCTTACGACGAGGCGGACGGTGGGCCTTACGGCAAGGGAGGCCAACAGCAACAGCAACAGAAGAATCCTCCGAAGAGGAGTCTCTATGAGTGTACTCTCTCGCGAACGAAAGAGAAACACTTCGTAGAAGAGACTGGTCAGCAGTGACCGAAAAGGAGCAATCCTCCGAAAAGGAGCTCCTGCAGTTGCCCAGCCCCTTGAGCGAAACTGCAGATGTGACCGCTCAGCACCAAGAGCATAGTCGCACGAAAAAAAGGCAAGAGGAGAACCCTCCATAAGGGGAAAAACTCAAGCCTGGACAGGAAAAATTTCCCTCGGAAGGAAAGTTACCTGCCCAAGGAGGCAAGCCTCCTGAGAGTTCTAAAATGAACTGGAGAGCTGTCCGTCGTCACGGGAGTACTTCCAGTAGAAGGAGACACGCCCCTGACGAAAACACAAGGGGGGAGGCAGCAACAGCCGAATCCCCAGGACTCAACAAGACAGCTCACACCGTTGCCATATTACAGAAACGAACTAGATCGGTAACTGTAAAAAAAAAAAAAAAAAAACATTAGTACACATTCATTCCCCCGGGAAGTCTCCGAAGAGGAATCCCGAGGGAAAGGAAACAAGATTTACACAACAGGCACGTGCCCTCACAACCACTTACACTCACGGAAGGAGAGCTGTAACCAAAACAGAATTATAACAATTATAATTATGTAACTATGTAATTATGTAATTTAAAAATGAATGAACACTAAAGAAAGAACGAAAACCCCGAAAGGAATCGTTCTACAAAGCTGAAAAAACAACAAATACAATTAGATTCATAAACTAATTGAGACAAACGTACGGCGTAATAACCCCCCCACACGGAAAGGAAGCTACAAGGGCGTAGTAACACGTAGTAAAAGGGTGAACGACCTCAAGAGAGAGAGAGAGAGAGAGAAAGACATAAGTCAAACTCGATCGCCACCCATAACGCCGTGGCGGCCTAACTGCCGAGGACACTACGTAGATAAGTACACTACACACACAAATCTGAAAAGGAAACTTATTGATTTCTATACTCAAATATGTATACAAACATGAAAACATGTTTACATATATATTGAGTAAACGAAAAGTAAGCGATTAAGTAAAGACAAAACAAACAATGGCTGCCAAGAGAGGACCAAGACAGAGACGTCTGTCACAGTCCGAGCCAAAAGTGAAAGTGAGCATTCATCTGTGTGTGAGGGAGGGGAGGGGTAGCTAGCTACCACTCCCCTATCCCCCCGCTAACTAGCACGGGGGTAATACACCCTCGTTAAATTCTAATGGCTCGCCATTTCAGCTGCGCTAAAAGGTAAACCCTGTGTAAATAGCGTGGTTTGTATTTCGGTTACGGAACAAATAATTAATTAATGATATATGAAGCTATCTAAAAACCGGGAGGTCGTTCTGCTAACTAAATAACATGCCCAACGAACGACAGCGCTCATAGCGCCTCCGGTACAGGCTAGCTCTAAACACAATAAATTACTAAAATTTCACTGTGAAAAGGAAGCTAAAAAACTATTCATTGTAAAGACCCAATACTCAACTTTCCGAAGGCGAAAGAAGTCGAAGAATGCATAATAAATCCTAGAAAATCGATCGAAAAGTTAGATCAACAGGGAACACCACTAAGCGAAATCGCTACAAATTTAGAAATGTCCGCCATCCTGGGAATGGCGCAGGGGTGGTTGTCAATAGTAGTACGGGAACGGGGGTAACCTTGTTACGGCCCCCTTCTATTCTTTTGCCACGTCCCCCCCTCAAAGCGTTAACGCTGTTTTGGGTAGAGATTGCTATGTGACGTGTCAAGAATGCGTCCTCTGATATACGCGATATCCTTGAGAAAATTTAAGGATATTTGCTCCAGGAGTTAGAATTCTGGGACCCGAAGGGTAATTCTCTGGGAATATCACTGTAGTATATAATATATCCTTTTGAAGCTACCTTAGGAACTTCCATCAGGACGACATGGCTTGAGCCCAAAAAACTATCGGTACACATAAATCATTATAACACCAAGGAACAAAAGAAAGTGAAATAGTGGTGGCCAATTTACCACACATAGCCAACCCTCCCACAACAGCAGGGACAAAATTGGATTCCCCTCCCCACCTCAATACTAGTTCCCCAGCTACTTTTGTATTGTAATGATTCAATAGCAGTTCCAGTTTGTGAGAGACAATACTACAAATCAAAGGGTTGAAAGGGTTGTATTTGCATAGAAAAATAAATACATTACGTGTAATGTTGCATTGTATATACTGTACAGTACTGTACAAATCCATTTATACAAACACACATATGCAAGCACTCAAACAACCAATATATAAAAAAACATCCCCAATTCTGCAATTAGACTAATTTGTCAAGTAGAAAAGTTCTCAAAACTGCTTGATTATAATAATGATTCCCTTTTCTCTTCATCAATGAAAGAGTAATTGTGACAGTCCTTACCATTATCAAGTTCCTCTTCAACCCCTCTCACTTCACACACAGATACAAAGCACGCAAGAGCAGCAGTTCGTAAAGATGCTGAAGTCTTGCCAGCATGCCATGGTAAGAAAGCTGCAATACACTCTGTGGGAAAGTCAAAAAGGTACACATGGCTATAGAATTAAATGATTGACAATGCCCTCTACTGTGAGAAAATTTCTTTAGGTACAAAATCTCAATAAATCAAACAATTCATGATGTCATGTTAGTGCTATCCTAAACGCACTGAAATTAAAAAATTAGTATTGCCTTTACTGTACTCCTAATCTATTCATTATAACAAATAAATCCAAATCTTTATAATTTGGAAAATGTTTTCAAAAAATTTGGAAGGAATGTAAACTTTTATAATCGCCAAATTGCTTGCTTAATTTCATAAGCAAGAATAACATGTTTGAATTTTCCTAAAAAAAATCTATTGTCACAGATTACCTCCTCCCAGTAAAAAAGAAGGGCAGGCTTTTCTCTTCATTATGATAAATGTAAAATATCTATCTCAATTGTTTATGTAAGAATGAAGAACTACACTATATGTGGTGGCAATTCAAAACAATGTTTCAAGATGTTAGTAGAGCAGTTATTAAGAATGACTCTATCAAGGGCAAAAGTAGTTTCACCAGTGAAGGTCCATGATTTGGTAGACATTGCATGGTGATGTAGTTATACCAGATAATCTTGTAAAATGTCTAGGCTCTCATGAGGTTGAACAGAATACAGAAAGAGCAAAAGTAAATTAATTAAATATAAAGTACAGCAAATGAGAAAATAATTAACCGAGGGCTGAATGGGACACAGCCAAGTGTACTGTTGGCAGCGCCTTTCTTGGCATTCGTATGAGAAACGCTTACTTAGGATATACATCTCGTGGTAGTGCACTTTTTCACGCAAGTCCGCCATAAGGGTAAACACTTGCTACTCTTCATTTATAAGCTTGATCATTTTTTTTCCTTATACAACCCAGTATCTTTAGCCATTTGCTATCTTTTTAAACTATTCTTATTTTCTCCTCCCACCACAGACAAATCAATGAAAGCAGTGTACTTACAAAGGTAACCATTTGATAATCAATAGACTGTGGAATATTATTATATATACAGTACTGTATATGATAATGCCCAAGTAAAAATCTGTGGTCCACTTACCGGAAACAAATTTCGGAAGGTATTTTCCCAACTGGTTTTGAGACTGTAGTGGGAAATCATCCCTCACTAATAGTTGCTGCATCTTCGTCAAACATCTAAGGCAGACTAAAGCATCGTGTTTCGTTGGGACACAAGTGCATAAAACCTTTACAAGAAGCTCTACTTCACAGCCCAGAGCCAGACCTACAAAATAAGGAAAATTATTTCACAAATTCAGATAAATTTATTTCTCGAAACCAGCGTGTCTTTCCCGGAATCAATTAATCATTTCCAGCTCTTTACATAAGTTCAAAATCACTGCAAGTTTCATTACTTCATGATTAAAATTGTGGCCGTACGGTTGATGACTGGAATTTGACCTTTTGCTTGACCTTGGACTCGATATTGATATTTGAACTTAACAGCTCTTTGTATAAGTTTAAAATCCCTGCAAGTTTCATTACTTTATCATTAAAGTTGTGACCGCATGGTTGATGACAGTGATTTGACCTTTCGCTTGAACTTGACCTTTGACATTAAAATGATTTAAATGGCGAGCTTTTTCATACACTCAAATACGAACCAAGTTTAAAGTCTCTGTAACAACGAAGTCCAAACTTACGGCTGATTACATGAATTGGACATTTTGCTTGACCGTGACCTTGACTTTGACCTTCCAAAATCTAGTTATTTCTAGCTTTTTACATAACAGTTAATCGCTGCAAGTTTCATTATTCTACGTTTAACATTGTGGCCAGAAAGCTGTTCACAAACAAACAAACAAACACACACACAAAAACAAGGGGTAAAACATAACCTCCTTCCAACTTTGTTGCCAGAGGTAATAAGATTACCAACCTCATCTCTAATGGTAACTTGTGATTATTTGTTGAGGGCTTAAGCTTGTAATTTTTTGGTACTCTAAAGCTATATTAGGTAAGAAGCTGATTATTTTTACAGTAACAGTTTTCAGTTACAAGAAATTACTCTGAAATGGAACTCAGTAAAAGGTTTCATTTTGACTGAATGAAATACTAAATTGGGCAACAAGAGCTGTGTGGATATCCAGGTAAGTTCCTTTGGGCCTGTCACAAGTTGAATGAAAATTTTTCATTTCTTAAAGTTCTCAACATTATCATTGATGCATTATGTCAAAGGGAAATATAATTGGACTTTCAAGAATTTTTTAATTCAAAAAGCTTCAATGGCAAGAGTCTATAATTCAAGTTGCCATAATAAATAATTCAGACTAAAATAAAAACACGCAACACTTACCTCCAAATTCTAACAAGCCAATGAACATTTTAAACCGTGGAGTATGTTCTAACCAAGACTCCGCTGATGACTGGAAATCCATCAAAACAGCCCTGAGTTGTTGCCGATACAAGTCTTCCACACAATTCAAGTCACACTTCAATGCTAAAGCATTTAACTGTTCTTGAGCATCTTTGACGATACCAGGATACTCCGACGAAGATGCAATAAATAGTAATGTACAAAAAATACCGTGACTGTTTTCCTGTACATGACACTTTTGTATGATGACTGAGATGAGATCTAACAAGGCCTCCTGATGATCAGAGTCATACACATGAGCAACATCGTCGGAACTTATGGTCTGACAAATGGTTGTCACTTCAACATTAACAAGTTCATCGGGAGAACCACGCACTAAAGCAGCTAGTATTTTTAATGGCCGTTCACCCTTCTCAGCAGCACAGATGCGGGGTAAAACTAACTTCAGGTACACTGCAGGTTGAAGAAAATGCCCAAGATATTCGCTGCACAACACAACCTTAAATGAAAAGGGGTACAAGATTAAGACTTCATAAAAGCTTAAAATATACAGAACTTGATTTCTGTGGTACACTCATGAGGCCATTGAATAAGTGAAAAAAATTATGGATGAATTGTACAAAACATACAACCATAAATGTAAGAAGCAAAATTTACTATGGTAAAACCAATTAAACTATTACCATCAGGCAAACTATACCTATACCTACCTAGGCTTCCCCATTGGTAAAATATGATTGTGACTACATAAAACTATAGGGCTTTAAAAAGTCTATCAGATTGAAGTTTAGTCCAGAAACAGAATTTTGATGATAAAATTCATTAAATCAATTCTTACCTTGTAGTAATTACGTTTTAATAATCAAAACCAGTCGCTTACAGCCTCTAATAAAAAATAAAAATGTTTTCACTAAAAAAAGTGGGTTGGAGGACGGGAGACAGATGACAACAATGTAGATATAGCATTGATATTATAAATGTTATAATTATAATTCCATCTATATCAATGAATCTTAGCCTTGCTATTTACACAATTCTCATTCTATAGAGTATATGAAATATTTACTTTGATGTTACTGATCTTAAATTATTTTATATATTTTATTCATTACTGTACTTTTATATAGTTTACCTGCCAATTCCTTACTTCCTTTCCTAACTGGGCTGCTTTCCCTATTGGAGCCCTAAGGCACGTAGCATTACATTTTACAAAACAGGGTTGTAGCTTGGCTAGTAATAATGATGATAATAAACCATGCTCTTTTGCAAGTGGGGAGGTAACAGAGAGACAAAATATAACAATTCTAATATCAAATCAAACTTAAGCTAATTTTATATACCACCATTAAACATTATTAACCTTCCATATTTCCCTTGATTATGGAATATTTAGTCCTTTCTTTGATTACGCTCCCATAAATATAAAACACCTTCCTCTTGTATTGTAATAAAACTCCCTACCAAACCACCATGTAGTCTTTATAAACAATGAGAGACTACTGTAGGCTAAATGCAAAAAAAAATGCCTTGTATCCCATGCCTTGCTATTATCCTAGAGCCTCCAATATTTTAAGAACTTAACAAGATTTAATTAAATAATGTTTTGTAAAACCTATTAGGTACTTAACCAAACTGTAAGTAAATCTTTAATCACCACGTACACAGGCTGATCAGTGGCACTTGGTCCAGAAGCGTAAGTCAAGGGTGTGCAAAATGTATCTGAATTCTGAACTGTTCTAACTTCATTTCTAGTTTTGATTACATTTGGCAATCATGATTCCAATAACTGAAGGCATTAATATAAAAGAATCTTAAAAGCCCTAATATATATCCCAAATTTATCTACTTGAAGTCCTTAACCCTTTCACCCCCAAAGGACGTACTGGTACGTTTCACAAAAGCCATCCCTTTACCCCCATGGGCGTACCAGTACGTCCTTGCAAAAAAATGCCATAAAATTTTTTATTTTCAGATTTTTTATAATTTTTTGAGAAAATTCAGGCATTTTCCAAGAGAATGAGACCAACCTGACCTCTCTATGACAAAAATTAAGGCTGTTAGAGCAATTTAAAAAATATATACTGCAAAATGTGCTGGGAAAAATATAACCCCCTGGGGGTTAAGGGTTGGAAATTTCTAAATAGCCTGGGGGTAAAAGGGTTAAATTGTGTAATTCTTTGGCTCCTGTCAGATCTTTCATCAATTAAAGTAATTGATCCTGGCTACTCAAAAACCAGAGAGCCTATCATAAATATTCACACTATTACAGAGGGGAAGATGTTTTTGAAAAAGGAGATATTACAATAAGAAGTCAAAGTCTGTCAGCATGTAATATCTTCTAGCTATTCTGCTAAAAACCTGCCCTATAACACTAGTGATACGACCCAAATTCAAAATGGGCCCTAAAATATATGACAAAACCATTGCGACCTTTGCATCTGAGACCACCCTTACCAGAGAAGAACAACTGTTCCCTGTGTCACCAGAAAGTTAGTAAACAACCTGTACTGTAGCCTCTAGTATACTATCCAATTCTGGTTTCTCCAAACAGCTCAAATAATTTAAACTAGGAATAAGATCTGGGATGTCATAAAATTCTCTTCAATAGTAGATAAAACTCCTACCACAGAATCTGGAAAACACAGCATTTCTACCAAACTACCCATGCAAAATCATTAATTTAAAATGGCTAATTCACATACAGTACTGTACTGTATATACATTATTCATGAAGGTACCCAAAGGAACTGGTTAATACATCTGGCATGACACTTACTTCTACCCTTACCTAAATCGCTTGTCGAAACAATGCCTACATTAAGTCAACACAAAGTGTCATAATTTACCTTTTGTTTAAAAAATCAAACATTCAAGTAAGATTCTTCAGCTGTCCAATGCTTTCATGCACAACATCATTGGTGGGCTTTGTAGCTATAAACATCTTATACTGGCTTGCTAAAGTCAAAGACTTTCTCTCATGGTCTTATTATTTATGAGAAGTCTGTCAGACTGTAACAAAAGGCAAGGTGCACTTGCGTGTAACGAACCTATATCAGTCAACTTTGTACATCATAAAGTAACAGAGGTAAGGTACACTTGCTTGTTACAAGTCTAACAACACCTTCCAGTAATTAGCGATGGAAGATATATTTAATTTCCCAGAAAAGAAGCAAAACAACATTTCCAGAATTGCTATTCTTTGTGAAATGGTTGTCTGACAACCAACTAGATTAACTAGTTCTCATGATAGCCTATTTGCTTCCAGCACTTATAGCAATGTTAGCAATCTAAATTCTTTTGTTCTTGGTAACCTTATTTCAGCATAAGTTTATAAAGAAATATTCAACACATAGTTGTACATCTGGTAGGGGAGCAGGATATGGCAAGCAACCCCAGAAACACTGCATATACCGTACAGGCTCATCCTTTTAATTTAGACAAAACTGAACCTCATTAACCTGACTAATAAAGTAAATTTATACGAACCTACAGTAAACTTGGGAAGTGTGTTTTTATCCTTTACTCACAAGCCTAAATACCAAGATGCCTATGTCTGTGATAGGCGAAGGTACTTACCCTTAACACACCTCTAATCGAAGTACAGTACCTTTACCCTACTAATGATTCAACTGTTGTGTTCCCATTCCTGTTACTAAACAATATCCACTTGGCTCATTATCAACTCTTATAGTACCAACTCAATTATTCTACCCAAGCCTTCCTTAGGTCAAACCCCTCATCAAAAGCCTGCTCAATCACAACACAAAATTCTTCAGCCTCCAGAGTGCTCATGACCCCTGTGGCGACCTTCTCGGAGACTGATCCATGAGTGTCAGCAGCAGACACACCCCCTGGGGAGACAGCAGCAAAAGCCTTCACTTATGTCCTCTTGGGCATTGCCCAATCCAACTGACAAACACCTTACACTCTTCTTCAGCTTCAGGGCAAACACTTGCCACTGCACCGGAGGCCACAACTGACATGGAGCACAAAGGAAGTGCGGATCTACAGCCGGTTTTGCCATGAAATGGTTGAAGCGTTAGCCATTATCCCGCTAAACAAGAATTTCTTATTTCCATTCCATTATTCAATAACCACACTGTTAGAGAGAAAGACTCCACAGTTTTTGCCCCGCATCCTCTCATTATCCGTTTCAACAAAAAATTCCAGCTCGTGCAAAAGTAATCACATTAAAAGATGAGAGTTTGTAAGATGCAAATATCTACTTAAAGCAGACTACAGTATACAGATACATACTCAACTACCAATGGGATAAAAATGGTTTGTGTGATCTAAAAAAGAAAACCTACTTTAGTTCTTGAGTACCCAATTAAAACTTAAACAGTTTCAAGTCCTAAGTCTAAGTCTGCTTTCATTTATAATTTCTTTTATTGTATTCTATCTCCTGTGTAATTAGTACTCAATGTATAATGTCACCCAATAAATTTTATAGGCTTTCCCTTATTCCTATCATCTTTCCCTAATACTTTTGGGGTTTTCTCTTTTCCTGCTATTTCCTCTGAATTACATCTGCTTTAGCTAAGTGGTCAAATTAAACTTACTAATAATGTGGACAATAACTACAGTAATATGTTAACTTGCATCATTATGCACATATCTTCACCAAAATAATATAAAAGAAAAGAAAGTTCCATAAATCTTAAGTCTCATCAACAGAAAAGAAAGTTCAAATAGAGTAATACATATAAGAGTGAATTGGTTCTAGATAGTACTGTATGAGGAGAGAAGATTACCATATACAATAATAATAGTTGTAATAATGTACTTCAGTTATACTGTAGTTAGTAGCAAATGAGCAGTAATAAAACATTAATCCTCAAACCAACACATTAAAGTTCACACTAAAAGAAAAGAAAATTATGAAAACCTTATACTTCACAAATCAAATACTGTACAGACAAAAATGAAAATACTATATGTCTATTCATTTTGACGTAGTCTTTAAAATTGTGAAAAATACAGGCACGGATCATCTCCCAAAGTTAATGAAGTCGCCCATGGCCTAAAATCTATCTGTGGTGAAACTTTAGTCAAAATTTGTCAATTTGTTTTGACGTAATCTTTAAAATTGTGAAAAATGCAAATTTGGATCATCTCCAAAATTTAATGGGGTCGCCCATGATCTAAGATCTATCTGTAGTGAAAATTTCGTCAAAATCCATTGACTTGTTTTGACGTAAGCCTGTCCACAGACACGTAGACAAATAAATAAATAAGTCAACTCAAAAGTATAACCTGCTTGGTGGTAATAATACTAATATACTGTAATAAGATGAAAAAATTAACATGTTATAAAAATACTTAGTCCAATAAAGGATAATAATTCCACCATCTCTGCCAAGATGTTATGACTGTAAAAGTAATACAGTAATAATTTTATTTTATAAAAACTAAAGCATTTTCTAATTTTTTACCAATATTTTGTGAAATAAAAAAAAAAAAACTGGTCATGATTTACCTGTTTAACAATATTCTCTTCTCTGTCACCTGCTGCCAAATGGAGAGCTACCATAATTCGTTCAGCATACTGGGTTATTTTGCTCTCGGCATTCAATACAAGAGTAGTCAACAACTTGGCAGCTTGCAATCTGGGCCCAGCCTGCCAGTCATCAAGATCTCCCAAAAGCCCCGGAAGAATGTGGTAAAGGGATCGATACACAAGAGTACGGCATCCCACACCAGGACGACTCTCTGAAAACATGTTCAAACCTTTAAGCCTAACAAACAACAGAGGGTTTCTTGAAAGGGGAAATTATATAAATGCTGATAATATCAACTTTAATTTCAATTATGATTTCATGTATGACTAAGACGGACAAACAACAGGCTAAATTAACCCTTTTACCCCCAAAGGACGTACTGGTAGGTTTCACAAAACTCATCCCTTTACCCCCATGGACGTACCGGTACGTTCTTGCAAAAAACTGCAATTTATATTTTTTTTTGCATATTTTTGATAATTTTTTGAGAAACTTCAGGCATTTTCCAAGAGAATGAGACCAACCTGACCTCTCTCTGACAAAAATTAAGGCTGTTAGAGCAATTTTAAAAAAATATACTGCAAAATGTGCTTGAAAAAAAAATAACCCCTGGGGGTTAAGGGTTGGAAAGTTCCAAATAGCCTGGGGGTAAAAGGGTTAATAGGATTGATGATAAATGATAGTAAATAAACACATGTAAAAGATGAAACCTCATTTGTAAAAAGTATTTCATCTTGACTAACATAGAAACTATCACTTCTTGACTTATTTCAGAGCCAAAATAAGCAAAGAGCATTCTTCAAAATGTTTTTTCACCCTTCATGTTGAAATACTTTGAAGCTTGTACAGTATTTTATTATTGCAGGGATCAGTAACATTTTGTTTGAATAATGATTATAATCAAAATAGAGTAAGCTCAATATTTTGACGTACAGTTGACAGTGATGTATGTGAAATGAGGTAACCAGAATTTTACTTATCTGGCTCAATTATTTAAATTATTTTTTATTTTTACTCTATTTATTTATTATCTAAATTTTGAGCATAATTTACATGCATTAACTTTTACCATTTATCCTAATAACATGCATTGCGAAGGCCTATTGGACCTAGTAGTTGAAGATTAATGAGATTACATATATATTGAACACTTCATCAGGCTTAATTCATCATAAGAAAAAGTTGAAAATAATAACATTCTTTGGAAGCCAAATCACAGAATGTTACTGTCATTAGAATACCCAGTTAGATCTGAGTTTTGAAACAATACTAAAATACATTCTACCAAGGTGGATGAGGTACTTCCCACTCTACTGGGTAGAAGTAAACAATCACAACAACTGCTGCCTCAGATTCAAGCACATGAAATGTGACTTGCTTGTCATGGATTTCTTCATGTTGTATATCTAATGGATTAAGTCCCCAAAATTGTGGTAAGATATGTTAGTTTGCTTATAGTATGTATTTCTGTACTTTTTTTATATTATGTTTTATTTGTACCTTTGATATAGCCAATGGCATCCTACCATTTTTGTAGGCATTAGCCTAAAAGTGTTTTCTTTTGTTTTCAGTTATACTCAATTAATGGCTCATGGTTTATATAATAAACTACAAAAAGGACCATGGAATGTTATTGATACCCAATTTGAGAATCAACACTGAACGGGGCTAAAATCAACAAATAAATACAGAGCCACGTACTGATCACAAGAACACAGAAGCTACTGGAATAAATACCAAGAATGGAACTATATGTTGAACCTGAAAAAAAATTGATAATCAAGCAAAGGACATTGTTGACATCAGATGCTGCTGTTGAGTCCCAAAGATTAGTTTTACCATCAAGATCTCAATACTGTTCACATATAAAGTTAATAGATGTGAGAGAGGCAAGAGAGCGTGCTAGAAATAGGAATGAATGGCGAGCGATTGTGACGCAGTTCCGGTAGGCCCTGCTGCTTCCTCCGGTGCCTTAGATGACCACGGAGGTAGCAGCATAGGGGATTCAGCATTATGAAGCTTCATCTGTGGTGGATAATGTGGGAGGTTGGGCTGTGGCACCCTAGCAGTACCAGCTGAGTCCCTGGTTAGGCTGGAGGAACGTAGAGAGTAGAGGTCCCCTTTTTGTTTTGTTTCATTGTTGATGTCGGCTACCCCCCAAAATTGGGGGAAGTGCCTTTGGTATATGTATGTATGTATAAAGTCAAAGGTTGTGAAGGATTTGGTACCTCGAAGCAGAGCACAACAGAGGCTCGTCTTAGATATGCTAAAGCATATCTAATGTGATTGAAAGTGTCTTTCCTATCAAGTGCTAATCTATAGGTGTGAAAAAAAGTCCATTTAATAATCCTTGGCCAAGTCCCTCTGTGTCAGGTAGTAGAAACTTAACATTTGAAGTCGAATACAGTGCAGCTTGATATTCAGTCTAACTGTTTCCTCTAAATCATATTTCTGGGTCGACCTGTGGCGCCCGGTAAAATAAAATAAAAGCAATCAATTTTTTACTTTTCTTATATTATTGTGTGATGTTAGCTTTTATTATGTAACCTTGAGAGTGAGAGCATAGGGTGCTCGTTTATTAGCTCGAGTAAGAGAGGTGAAATTCCCGTTCTCCGTTTTTATACGATCACGAGTTATTCAGGCCTCTTATTATCAGAGTTGATGATAGTACGTTTAAGGTTATACACGTTTTATTGATGTGGTTACTGTTAATATAGCTAACACTATTAGTAGGAACGTTGGTGTATGAGTCATTAATTGGGGTCGTTTTATACCGACTCCCTTAGCTCCGCCTTGAGTTATGCTTAGCTCCGCCTTGGGTTATACTCCGCTATAATGGATACTCATTGGGTGAGAACTAGTCAGATATTTGGAGTGCAACGGTGAAATCCGGCACTCAGACTCCGGCTGAGGCCTTTTGCACACGAACCTTTGTCATGTTTGATCTCAATTACACCTTTACGGCCCCTTTTTTCATCGAATCTCCGGCTTCGCTGGAGATAACACAAACATTCATTGAGGTTAATGTTATCGTATCGGTGACGGTCACGATCTCACGGTGACTGGCCTTTGCTACCCGATCTCCCGTACAAACAGAGATCAAGCAGACTTCCAGAACCGGAGTTAACAATGTGATACCGATGAGGATTTCACAGTTTCATTATTACAGTCCCTTTTTCATCGAATCTCCGGCTTCACTGGGGATAGCACAGACATTCAGTATTGGGGAATGTTATCGTACCGCTGAGGGTCACGTTTTCACGATGACGGACCTTTGTCACTGGTTCTCCGGTACAAACAGAGATCAATCAGACGATCAGAATCAGGGTATGAACCCTTTTTCATGAATAATCACAATATCGTCATTACGATCCTTTTCATCGAATCTCCGGCTTAACAGGATATCGTACAGGCGATCAGCATTGAGGTTAATATTAGATTTCCTCTGGTTCACGTTGTCACTGTGACGGACCTTTGATTGTACCGGGGATGGTTACCGGAGCTCCGGTACAGACAGAGATCACTCAGACCACGGGTGGCCAGTCTTTTGTTTTACCTGTAAAGGAAACAAATTTAACATGAATACAAAAAATATATGAACGTAACTATGCCTATATTTATGCATATATTTAATTCTATGTATAAATATGGATAAATATCCATACAACATCGTGTTCAAATAGAATTAAATTAATTATGCCTATATTTATGCATATGCAATCCTAACTATGTCTAAATATGGCTAAATATCCATACAACATAGTGTTCAAATAGAAATAAATTAATTATGCCTATATTTATGCATAGTCAATTCTAACTATGTCTAAATATGGATAAATATCCATACAACATAGTGTTCATATAGAAATAAATTTTCCACCCAGTGGCGAATGCGCCAACAGTGTCACATTTCATGAATACAAGTGTCGCACTATACCCCAGAAGATAGTACATTAAATGACTTTTCTTTAAAATTGCTTTTTAAGAGTTATACAGCTGATCCCAGCCTGTGAATAGGATCGCTAACCAAAGTTCAAGGAACATCCAGACTTATGTCACATATGCTTAACCCTTTTACCCCCAAAGGACGTACTGGTACGTTTCACAAAAGCCATCCCTTTACCCCCATGGACGTACCGGTACGTCCTTGCAAAAAATGCTATAAAAAATTATTTTTTTCATATTTTTGATAATTTTTTGAAAAAATTCAGGCATTTTCCGAGAGAATGAGACCAACCTGACCTCTCTATGAGAAAAATTAAGGCTGTTAGAGCAATTAAAAAAATGATATTTTGATTATAAAATAAATTTTTGAATATACTTACCCGGTGAATATATAATAGCTGACGTCTCCGACGGCTCGACAGAAACACAAAAACTCGCGAGCGATCGCCATGAAGGTTGCGGGTGTGACCACCAGCGCCGACTATCGGCCAGATACCGCATATACATGTAAACAGCTCCAGTTCTTCTCATTCCGCTGGGTCTCTATCGGGGAGGAAGGGAGGGCCTTTAATTTATATATTCACCGGGTAAGTATATTCAAAAATTTATTTTATAATCAAAATATCATTTTTAAATATTAAACTTACCCGGTGAATATATAATAGCTGATTCACACCCATGGTGGTGGGTAGAGACCAGTATTAATACAATAAAGGCGTATATGCTTAGAGTTTTTGACAGTTATATCATAACAAAACCCAAATAAATATAGGTACCTGGTAAGGAAGCTGACCCTGACGATTACTCTGCCTTGTTAGTCCGCTTTCCTCACGAAGCCCAGCCATCCTCTCAGGATGCTGAAAGACTCCCAGGAGCTGTTATATCCAGGGCGGCAACCCATACAACAGGACCTCATCAAAACCCTTAATCTGGGCGCTCTCAAGAAACGATATTTGACCACCCGCCAAATCAAAAAGGATGCGAAAAGCTTCTTAGCCTTCCGTACAACCCAAAATAAGATTAAAAACATTTCAAGAGAAAGATTAAAAGGATATTGGAATTAAGGGAATGTAGTGGTAGAACCCTCACCCACTACTGCACTCGCTGCAACGAATGGACCCAGTGTGTAGCAGTCCTCATAAAGAGTCTGGACGGACGTCTTTTAAGTAAAATGAAGCGAACACCGACTTGCTCCTCCAAAAGGTCGCGTCCATAATACTTCGCAGAGATCTGTTTTGCTTAAAGGCCACGGAAGTTGCTATTGCTCTGACTTCGTGCGTCTTGACCTTAAGCAAGCAACGATCGTTTTCACTCAAGTGAGAATGAGCCTCTCGGATTAAAAATCTAATAAAATACGACAACGCATTTTTAGACATAGGCAAAGAGGGCTTCTTAACTGAACACCACAAGGCCTCAGATCCACCTCGTAAGGATTTGGTACGAGCTAAATAAAACTTAAGAGCTCTAACTGGGCACAGCACTCTTTCAAGTTCGTTGCCTACGATCTCTGATAGGCAAGGTATATCAAACGACTTAGGCCAAGGACGAGAAGGCAGTTCATTTTTGGCCAAGAAACCAAGCTGAAGTGAACATGTGGCTTTATCTGTAGAAAAGCCAATGTTTTTACTAAAGGCATGGATCTCACTGACCCTTTTAGCCGAAGCCAAGCACACTAAGAAAAGCGTCTTGAGGGTGAGATCCTTCAGGGAGGCTGAATGCAATGGCTCAAACCTGTCAGACATTAGGAACCTTAGGACCACGTCTAAGTTCCATCCAGGAGTAGCCATACGACGCTCCTTAGAGGTCTCGAAGGACTTAAGGAGATCTTGGAGATCTTTATTATTGGATAGATCTAAGCCTCTATGTCTAAACACAGAAGCCAACATGCTCCTGTAGCCCTTAATAGTGGGAGCCGAGAGGGAGCGAACATTTTTCAGATGTAGGAGAAAGTCTGCAATTTGGGCTACAGAGGTACTGGAAGAGGAAATGGATGATGACTTGCACCAGTCTCTAAAGACTTCCCACTTCGACTGGTAGACCTTGATGGTAGAAGCTCTCCTAGCTCTCGCAATCGCTCTGGCTGCCTCCTTCGAAAAACCTCGAGCTCTTGAGAGTCTTTCGATAGTCTGAAGGCAGTCAGACGAAGAGCGGGGAGGCTTTGATGAAGACTCCTTACGTGGGGCTGCCGTAAGAGATCCGTCCTTAAAGGAAGACTCCTTGGAACATCTACCAGCCATTGAAGTACCTCTGTGAACCACTCTCTCGCGGGCCAGAGGGGAGCAACCAACGTCAACCTTGTCCCTTCGTGAGAGGCGAACTTCTGCAGTACCTTGTTGATGATCTTGAATGGAGGGAATGCGTACGCATCCAGGTAAGACCAGTCCAGTAGAAACGCATCTATGTGGGCTGCCTCTGGATCTGGGACTGGAGAGCAATAGGTCGGGAGCCTTTTGGTCAACGAGGTGGCAAAGAGGTCTATGGTGGGTTGACCCCAAGTCAGCCAAAGACTCTTGCACACGTCCTTGTGGAGGGTCCATTCTGTGGGGATCACCTGACCTCTCCGACTGAGACAGTCTGCCAAGACGTTCAAGTCCCCCTGGATGAATCTTGTCAACAAGGAGATGCCTCGATCTTTTGACCAGATGAGGAGGTCCCTTGCGATGACGAACAGCGTGTGGGAGTGAGTGCCTCCTTGCTTGGAGATGTACGCCAAGGCTGTGGTGTGGTCTGAATTGACTTCTACCACTTTGTTTCGAAGAATGCTCTCGAAACTTGTCAAGGCCAAGTGAACCGCTAACAGCTCCTTGCAGTTGATGTGCATGCTCTTCTGATCCGACGTCCAAAGACCCGAACATTCCAGACTGTCCAGAGTCGCTCCCCAACCCAAATCCGACGCGTCTGAGAATAACACGTGGTTTGGGTTCTTGACCGCCAGGGACAGACCCTCTCGCAAACTTATGTTGCTGTCCCACCAGTTCAGGCACGTCTTTACTGGTTCGGAGATTGGGATTGACACAGCTTCCAAGGTCTTGCTCTTGTTCCAGTATGAGTCTAGATGGAACTGGAGAGGGCGAAGGTGAAGTCTCCCTAGTGAGATAAATTGCTCCAGGGATGACAGAGTCCCTAAGAGGCTCATCCACTTTCTCACTGAGCAATGGTCTTTCTTCAGCATGAGGCGGACTTTGAGCAGGGCTTGCTCTATCCTGGTGGCAGACGGAAAAGCCCGAAAAACTAGACTGCGAATCTCCATCCCCAAATAGAGAATCTCCTGGGAGGGATTCAGTTGAGACTTTTCTAAGTTCACCAATAGTCCCAACTCCTTTGCCAGACCCAATGTCCATTGAAGGTCCTGCAGACAGCGATGGCGGGACGATGCTCTGAGAAGCCAGTCGTCCAGGTACAGGGAGGCTCGAATTCCCGATAAATGAAGGAATTTTGCCACATTCCTCATGAGCCTCGTAAACACGAGAGGAGCAGGGCTGAGGCCGAAGCACAGTGCTCGGAACTGGTACACCACATTCCTGTAAACAAACCTCAGATACTGTTGAGAATCTGGGTGTATAGGAATGTGGAAGTACGCATCCTGCAGGTCGAGAGAGACCATCCAGTCTCCCTCTCTGACCGCCGCTAGGACGGACTTCGTGGTCTCCATCGTAAATTTTGTTTTTAAAACAAAAACGTTGAGCGCACTGACGTCCAGCACTGGCCTCCAACCTCCTGTATGCTTTGGGACTAGGAAGAGACGGTTGTAAAATCCCGGTGATTGAAGGTCCGAGACTTTCACCCCCGCTCCCTTCTCTAGCAACAGAGACACCTGCTGATGTAGAGCTTGTCTCCTTGACTCCTCTCGTTACCTGGGAGAGAGGTCTAAAGGAACTGTTACTAGAGGAGGTCTGCGTACAAAAGGTATTTTGTACCCCTCCTTGAGCAACAACACAGACTCCTGGTCTGCACCCCTCTTCTCCCAGGCCTGCCAGAAGTTGTTTAGTCTGGCCCCTACCGCTGTCTGAGGACGTGGGCAGTCAGACTCTGCCACGGGAGGACTTGGATCCTCTCCTCTTGCCCCTTTTACCGTCGGTACGAGCGCCTCCCCTGCTGGGGGCTCTGCCACGAAAGGGCGGGATAAACCTAGTCGCTGGGGTATCGATCTTGGGCCTCACGACATAAGACGATGAAGTGGCACCCTTGCGAGCAGAAGAAGCCATCAGGTCGTGTGTATCCTTCTGCACCAGCGAAGCCGCAATGTCCTTGATCAGCTGTTGAGGAAACAAGGCATCTGATAAGGGGGCAAAGAGAAGCTCCGACCTTTGACAGGGGGTCACTCCTGCCGAGAGGAACGAGCAAAGAGTCTCCCTCTTCTTCAGGACTCCAGCCGTAAAGGTAGAGGTGAGCTCATTGGAACCATCACGAATGGCTTTGTCCATGCAGGACATAATAAGCACGGAAACATCCTGGTCGGCCGACGAGATCTTCCTGCTTAATGCTCCTAGAGACCAATCTAAAAAGTTAGAAACTTCGAAGGCCCTGTAAACCCCTTTAAGGAGATGGTCAAGGTCCGAGGAGGTCCAACAAATCTTAGAGCGTCTCATGGCCAGGAGACGGGGAGAGTCTACGAGGCTTGAGAAGTCTCCCTGGGCAGAGGCAGGGACTCCCAAGCCGAGAACTTCTCCCGTGTCATACCAGACGCTCGCTCTAGAGGCTAGTTTAAAGGGAGGGAAAGCAAAGGCCGTCTTCCCCAAACTCCTCCTGGTAACTAACCAGTCGCCTAGCAAACGTAAAGCCCTCTTAGAGGAGCGAGAGAGCACTAGCTTAGTAAAAGAAGGCTTCGAAGTAGCTAGGCCTAGCGCAAACTCTGACGGAGGCGAACGAGGAGCAGAAGTAACAAAGTGGTCTGGGAAAAGATCCTTAAAAATCATCATGATTTTCTTAAAATCCATAGAAGGTTGAGCAGCTTTAGGCTCTTCTCCGTCTGATAAAACACCCAAAAGGAATATTAGTAGGGGGAGGATCAGCAACATCCTCATCTGAAGGAACCTCGTCCGACAATTGTTGAGTCTCAAGCAAAGGAGAGACCTGTCGCGGTGGCAATGCTTGACAGGCAAAGTCCACGAGCAAAGGAGCAGCAGTAGCAGTCAAGGAAGCGACGTCATGTCGCTGCTGAAAGGACTGACCAGCAACAACAACAGGAGTTGATGGACGCTCGACGTCAAGTCGAGACTGCCTTGACTGCCTAGATTGAGCATTCAAAACAACCCTTGACTGCGGTGCTTGACGCTCAACGTCAAAACAAGGCAACTGAGATGGTTGGCGAACGTCCTGAACGTCAACACGAGACTGTGGTAGCGGCTGAACGTCAACACTAGGCTGCGGCAGCGGCTGAAAGTCAACACGGGACTGCAGCGAGTGAGGATCCAAGTCACGTGACCGACGTGACAAACTACCGACATCACGTTTCATAACGTCAAAAGGACGAGTAAAAGCTCGTTTGGGCGGCTGACGGCCAGAGTCTCGATCAGCGTAACGGCGAGGATCATCGTGAACCTGTTCAACGGTATACTCCTCCATAAGGGAGGCAAGCTTAGTCTGCATATCCTGCAGGACAACCCATTTAGGATCAACAGGAGTCGGGACGGGCCGAGACGATGGTAACGACTGTGTCGGCAAAACATTGCCTTTACTGAGACTTTCGGAGCCCGTGTTGCGCTTACGTTTAACGGGCGAACAGTCTTCCGACAACTGCAAAGGGTCAGAGCTGTCCCAATGGCTACAGCCAGGACGCTGGACCTGTCCTGAAGGGACTGACTTCCGCTTAAAGGGTCTAGAAACCTTGCGCCAAGGTTTCTTATGCGAGAAGCCTTCGGATGACGAGGAGAAAACAGCCTCGCTCGTCTTATGGTAGGGGCGATCTTGAGGAGACACGCCCGATACCAAAGAGGGAACGTCTGTACGTTGGTTAAAGCCTCTCGTCCCCTTAAGTCCTACGACATTACTTCTCCCTGGTGCATGGGAGCCTGAAAGAGGTCTCGGACTAGGTGAACGACAAGCACGTACAGACGAACCCTCGGTCGCAACACTAACACTTTGCGCACTTATCACTTTATCCCCACGATTTTCTGATTTGGCACTCTGACACTTCAATAATTTCACATCCGACATGAGTTGATTACGGTCCGATGCTAAGGACTCAACTCTCTCGCCCAAAGCTTGAATGGCAAGCAACATATCCCGCATGGAAGGTTCATGAGTGCTAGTAGAGGGTTCAGGAACAACTACTACAGGGGAAGGATTAGGTTCAGGGGCATGGGAGGAGGAAAAATCCAACGACCTCGAGGAGCTTCTCCTCACCCTATCTCTTTCCAACTTACGAGAATACTTATCAAACTCTAGCCAGTCGAATTCCGACAAAACCACGCACTCATCACACCGATCTCCTAATTGGCAGGTTTTACCCCGGGAATTAGAACACACGGTATGTGGGTCGAGAGAGGCCTTGGGAAGACGTTTGTTACAATCCCTAGCATTACATTTGCTAAATTTAGGTCCAGGGATAGGAGAAGGGTCAGCCATTTTGAACAGTCAAAGAAAATCCAAAAACAAATCCAAAGTCATCAACAATAAACACAAGCCAAAAAAGGGTTCAAGAGTTTTAATTGAAGAGAAAAACACCTGTCACTGCGAAAGCTCAAACAACCAAAAAGAAGTACTTCACCAAATTGACGAAAAACTCCAGGTTAACAGCGAGCGGAATCAACTTGTCGACAAGACCGACAGAGAAGAACTGGAGCTGTTTACATGTATATGCGGTATCTGGCCGATAGTCGGCGCTGGTGGTCACACCCGCAACCTTCATGGCGATCGCTCGCGAGTTTTTGTGTTTCTGTCGAGCCGTCCGAGACGTCAGCTATTATATATTCACCGGCTAAGTTTAATATTTAAAAATATACTGCAAAATGTGCTGGGAAAAAAATAACCCCCTGGGTGTTAAGGGTTGGAAATTTCCAAATAGCCTGGGGGTTAAAGGGTTAAAAAAAAATCTTAAATAAATTTTTTTAAGGTAATATGTATTTTCCCTAACTACACAAACCATAGTCCTTTACTATATGTATAATTTCAGCAAAGCTGAAAATGCCCATTGAAACTTTTAATTTAATGAGGTGGTAGCAGTTGCTGGCAGGTGGAGGGTGGGTCTCAACAATCAACAAAGCACACAACTTGACCACCTTAAACCAAGGACATGTAAGATGGTTGAGGCAGGAATAACAACTTGAAGGACTCAGGTTTGTAGAATTATGAAAATTCAAATTACTTTCAAAATTTGTGATTAGTTCCTACACAAATAAAAACCATTGTCCTCTAATAGGAGATTTATCCTTGGGAAGGAGTAAGTTTTTGTAACCAAACTGGCTGGTTTACTTTCTCAAGATGTCAAGGCACTCAAGCCTATGAAAGGAGCTGAGGTGCTGACTTCTACCAACCTCCTAAAGACTTGGGTACAGAGATGTTACAGGTGTTAGGCTAGGTCCCTACCAGGTGATTGGTAAACGGTCGTGGAAGAACCTACATCCGTGTAGAGGATATGGTATCTAAATGAATGGTCATTTACAAGAAATGGGTTTGCAAAGATCTGTGTTCACCCTCCCCTCATCTGGGAGGATGCGGGAGATATTTCTAAAACAGAACTGTAAATAAAAGTTACGCAATCATGTGGCTTAACAGCATTTTTCATCCAGTCCAGCACATAATGGCAGGACTGCTGCACCCCAAGGGAGGGGATGAAAGAAGAGGAAAAAAGGTCAGTAATTCTTACCTTTCGTTATAGACTTACGTCGCAACTGCTGTCTTAGACAAGATGCTCTTGTCATGTGAGGGAGCCAAGATCGCTACACAACTAGTAGAGTAGCTACCACCAGACCAAGGGTAAAGGTATCCAGGGACCTCTGCTAAGCTACAACTAAGGATGGAAAAGCAGGATGCTACATGCCCAAGGGCCCAAACTGGGAAAAATAGCCCAGTGAGGAAAGAAAAAATGGAAATAACTAAACTATGGTACAGAGGCTATGGCACTACCCAAGACTAATGGTTTAATTTTAGAGCATCCTGCTCCCAGAAGAGCTACTTACCATATAGCTTAAGTCTCTCTTCTACCCTTACCAAGAGGAAAGTAGTGGTTAACACTTTGAGAAAAGAAGAGTTGTTTGGTAAACTCAGGGCTGTCAGGTGTATGAGGACAGGAGAATGTGGAAAGCATAAGCCAGACTATTCAGTGTATGTGTAGGCAAAGGAAATTTGAGCCATAACCAGAGATAATGATCCAATATAGTACAGTCTGGCCAGTCAAAGGACCTCCTAACTCTCTAACGGTAGTACTTCAATGGGTGGCTGGTGCCCTGGTCAACCTTTGCTGAGTATACAGAGGGTGTAGAGACTGATCACACAGTGATGGTGTGCATGGAGACCGGAGAGTGAAGATCTGGAGTGTGGAGTCCAAGGGTGTGGTCCGGCTTCAAGTACTGTAGGGTTAACAATATCCCGGGGATTCCTCTCCAACAAAAGAGGATGTCTTCATGCATCCCTCAATAGAATCCTTCTTTTTAGAGTACCCTGTATTTGCATACCAGACAGAAAAGAACCAAAGCGATACCCTGAAGATGAAAGGATGACACCTTGAAGGTCTGATTCTTCAGAGGCCGAGGTACTTTTAGCTCTCGTGTCGTCAGAGGTTGGCAAAGCACTAGATGCCTTAACCTTTGTAGAGCAAACTGAGAAAGTGGCACTGAGCAGTTCTAAGGCATGTCGAGTGAAAGCCTGTCGCTGAGTGGTAAAAGACCTTGTCAATACAGTAAAGTTATCACATGTCAACGATGCGACACCTCTGTGTTCGTAACAAACATTAAGAGTGGTCGTGTGAGGTCACCTGATTTGACTCATCACATGGACACATTGGAAAATTTTGTTGCATGGAGGGATTTCGATACGTCGACTAACAATGTTGTGAAGCAGGTGACAGGTGCCCTGTTACTCAAACATCACGGGATGAATCTGAGGGAAGATTATAAATGCATGGTTTCTCATCATGCGGTGTCCAAATGCTGGGTGACAAGGGGGTAGGTATAGAGACCAATCACGCAGTGAAGGTGTATGAGAAAACCGGGAGTATGAAGACCTGAAGTGTGGAGTCTAAGTGCGTGGATACCAGTCTTATGATGACTGATCCTAATGGGACCAGTCAGCAAGAGATGGGTGTTGAACAGGACTATGACGAGAAGATCTGCTTTTATCGTTATCCTCATGCTGCTCGTGTGAAGAAAGGGCTACATTCCATAACAGTTAACATTCTGCTGGGCTGTAGTCTTCATATGAGACAATCTCACTGCATCTCTGAGACTCAGAAGAAAGAAGGGGAAAGGGTGATGGCTTTCTTTCTGACCAAAGGGTTATAGTGGTCTAAAAGAAACATCCCTACCAGACTTGTATTCAAGTCCCATTCAAGGTTCAATTTTTCTTGTATTGTCTGCAACCTCAACATCCTTATGAGCTAAGGATGGGGGATCTGGAAGAGCCTATAGGTCTACCTTCAGAATCATCAGCAGCCATTGCCTGGCCCTCCCGTGTCCTGGCTTGGGTGGAGAGGGGGGGGCATGGGTGCTGATCATATGGTCAGTCTCTAAGGCATTATCTTGCTAGCTAAGGCACTGTCACTGTCCCTCGCCTCTGCCATTCATGAGCGGCCTTTAAAACCTTCTAAAACGCGATCGGTCCCATATGAGACCGAGCACTGGTATGCCAATACACTTTCTGGGGTGGGTTAGTGTTTGGTACCCCATCACCTCTTCTTCGCTGGTGCTTACAGTACTTTTTCTTCGGTACAGCAGGGGTCACACTTGAAGATTCCGTACGTCTGTACTGCGCTGTGGCAGAAATCAAACCGAGTGCTCCGTAGACTGTCGGGTAGGCAGGGCCTAACCAAACACCAGCAACTACTATCAACTCATTAAATGTTTTATTGGCTGGTTCCACCTTTGCCGAAAATCATACTTCTATTAAACAAAAAAGGTTGGTATTCATGTAGGAACAAATATAATGCAAGTTCATGAATCTCAAATGACCATGATTTATAAACAGCTTCCATAATATGACCTGGTGATTTTTAACTTGGTAGCTATATTGAATCAGGTAATTGCATTTTCCCTTATTTTAGTTCCTCAGCATAATTTTTCTTCTTCATAGTTTTTGACAACATACAACAGGATTCCTTGCTCTTGATAGGAACTCATTTAAGAGCTGTTCTTTATTGCTTGTTATAACTATCACATAAAAAAATAATTACAAGTCAGACTAAAAAAGTTCCAAGGGTCTTCATTTACATATAGTACAGTAAGAATACCATCATGAACTCTAGCACTCTTTTTACCATACAACTGTACATTACATAAAAAAATACTAAAACTGTTGATGCACATTACATACTATACTAAAAAGGTATTTCCTATACTAAAATATAAGAAATAATAAAAAGAAATTAATTAATCTAAAAGATCTGTTCAAAAATTCCTGATTTAAATTCTTACCTCCAGAAGGATAACAACTGGTTTCAATAAGACAATCAATTTCTTCCTTTAACTGATCTTCATTTTCCATTTCATACTGCTTCCCAACTTCTGACCATAAAGTCTTCGCTTTCTCTCTAACATCATTGTCGTCATCAGTAAGTCTGGCAAATAAGAAATGTATAAAAACATGTGTGTACATAAAGTTGTATTTCAGTATTGGGGCTATGTAACAAATTTTAAAGTAATTTGTATTTTTACTACTTATACAAAGCTGAGTTCTTTATAGGAAAATGACCTATGCAAAGCTTAAACAGCCATTAAAACTTTAACAAGGTAATTTATTAATCAATAGTGGCGTAAGGGGCCACTTGCTGGGTAATTAAGGCAAGTTATTAAAGGACTTGTTTGTAGTTAGGAAGGTACAAATTACTTTATAAATTGTGATTCGTTCCTACACAAACACAAACCAGCATCCTTTAATAACCATATTAATGTTAAATGAGACGAGCTGGTGGCTGAGCTTGCATGTGAATGGCGAACGCTGTTGTCTGAAACATGATGAAAATGATCTGAATTAGTTGAAACTTCATTCATCTCAGAGCTCAAAGGAATCATACAATATGCTACACCATCCAAGTAAGTAATATAAGACTGGTGATAGCACTTACTTTAATGAATGGTAGGATATTAGGATCTAGTCAACTCATGAGGTCTTCTGCCTCAATCTAATGGAGTCTTATATAGCAACTAGAATTTTTCTAGTGCAAGGGTTTAGCACCAGTAGGAACTAAAGTGCAATATGTCAAGATTTTGAGGCTCTGTGTGAGGCTTTTGAATCTGGGGAGCGCAGCATACATGCATAATCCTCACTGAGTGAAACGTTATTAATATCAGAATGACGGGGGGGGGGGGGGTTAGAGGGTTATAAACATTGAGTTATATACATTGTTCATCATTTCTTCTTAATATGTTTTATGTTCATTTGAGTTATATACATTGTTCATCATTTATTCTAAATATGTTTTATGTTCATTTCAGATTGACCGTGGTCATTGTTCAATAATAAAGACATTTGAATAAATGGACCAAGCTCTTATTTATGACCACGGCTAGAGGTGGATTCAGGATAACAGATATTGTGAAAGACTAAATCCTAAGAACTAATCAAAATGCCAGGAGTAGGATGTCCAATACCAGGCTGTGATTACGTCACTGACGACCTTGAGGCCGCCATCGTAGCTGCACTCATAACTGCTCACTGCACCACACATGCTCCTGGACAAGCTGCCAAAGTAGAAAGAGTTAAAAGACCCACAATATCGACAGCGGGAACAAGTGAAGAAAGGGCATATTTTCAATCACGATGGTCTTACTATGTAGACGCAACTAAAATTGAGGGCCGTGATCGCGTGGTACAGCTTCTAGAATGCTGCGAAGAACAACTTCGAAAAGACTTAACACGATCAGCTGGTGGCAGTCTTACTAACAAGACTGAAGTAGAAGTGATGGGAGCAATAAAAAACTGGCAGTTCGAGAGGAAAACACCATGGTAGCTCGAGTGACTCTACACAACATGCGTCAAGACCGTGATGAGCCTGTACGACGTTTCTGTGCACGACTTATAGGACAGGCTAGTGTTTGCAAATTCCTGATAAAATGTCCATGATGCAACGTTGATGTAAATTATACTGACACAATAGTGAGAGACGTATTAGCACGCGGCATATGTGACCCTGAAATACAATTAGATCTACTTGGTGATAAGAATCAGGACATGTCATTAGAAGTTGCACAGTTTGTCGAAGCTAAAGAATCTAGTAAACGATCTGCCTCCCGACTATTAGACTTTCATGAGGTCCAAGCAGCAGCCAGTAGTTCATACAGAAAGGCAAAACAAACTGCTGTCAAAGATAAAAACGAAGTCTGCTCATACTGTGGCAAGAAAGGACATGGTAAAAACACTCCTGCACATGCAAGAAAATCAGAATGTCGCGCTTACGGTCATAGATGCGAACACTACAACCGAGAAAATCACTTTGAGAGTGTTTGCCGTAGTGAGGGCAAACCAAAAGTGAAACACAGTTCTCACAATGCCAATGACTACGAGAATGCGGTGTTCAACACCTTGTGCAGCGTATCATCAATCTCTAAACGACACACTGACAAGACATTGGCTTTGGACCACCATCTGTATGACAACTTATCTGATACTTGGATAAAGAGACCTTCCAAATCTCAACCTTTCATAAATCTGACAATTAGAACATCACCTGAGGATTACGAAGCCTTTGGTTTCCACCTTCAAGCTGGTACACATGCTGTTCGTATATCTACAATGGCAGACACTGGATGCCAAAGCTGTCTCGCAGGTATCAAGGTCATCCACAAACTTGGCCTCAAGCAAAGTGACCTCATTCCTGTAACTATGAAAATGCACGCTGCAAATAACAGAGGCATTAAAATCCTCGTTGCCACAATCCTTTGTATCTCAGGAACAGATGAGCAGGGGAACCTTGTTGAGAATAGACAAATGACATATGTCACCGACAACTCGGATAAGCTCTTCATCAGTAGGGAAGCCTGCATAGCCCTTGGCAGATCGGATAGTTTTCCGACTATTGGTGAAATCTATGAGACACAATCGGAAACTCCGGATGCCACCAACAATGAAGTAGGAAGCGTTAGTGGACTAGCCAATCAATGTGACTGCCCAAAACGTCAGCTACCACCTCCGCCGCCTACAGAATTACCGTTCAGTGCAACCGAGTCCTACCGGTCTAAACTAAAGGACTACCTCTTGGAGTACTACGAATCAAGTACATTCAACGTATGTGACCACCAACCGTTACCACTAATGGATGGACCCCCAATGAAGTTGATGATCGATCCGAATGCTGATCCTGTTGCTCGTCACACACCAGTGCCAGTGCCGTTACACTGGCAAGAGGAAGTTAAAGCTGGACTTGACCAGGACGTCCGCCTTGGTGTCCTTGAACCTGTCCCAATCGGAGAACCAGTAACTTGGTGCCATCGGATGGTTGTATGTGCTAAGAAAAATGGCACACCTCGACGAACAGTTGATTTTCAGCCTCTCAATGTGCACGCTAAGAGAGAAACGCATCATACGCCTTCTCCATTTCACCAAGCAAGGTCAGTACCACAAGGAAAAAAGAAAACCGTCTTTGATGCCTGGAACGGATACCACAGTGTACCGATTCAGGAATCTGACCGTCACTTAACTACGTTTATCAATCCTTGGGGACGCTATCGTTATAAAACAGCCCCTCAAGGGTATATTGCTTCTGGCGACGGATATACTCGACGGTATGATGAAATAGTTGCCGAGATACCCAACAAAACTAAATGTGTCGACGATGTTCTTCTTTGGTCTGACTCAATAGAGGAGAGTTTTTTCCAAGCTGTACAATGGCTCGACATATGTGGAAGACAAAGCATAACACTCAACCCTGACAAATTTCGTTTCGCAGAAGACACAGCTGAATTCGCTAGATTCGAAATAACCCCAGACACAGTTCGCCCATGTGCAAGATATCTTAGTGCAATTATGGACTTCCCAACCCCAAGAAATATCACCGATGTCAGATCTTGGTTTGGTTTAGTAAACCAAGTATTGTATGCTTTCAGTATGACCGACAAAATGTTACCATTCAGACAGTTATTGAAACCAGGAACACCATTCACCTGGAATGACAATATTAATGCACTCTTAGAGGAGTCTAAAACTGCCATTATCAACGAAATTGAAGAAGGCGTGCGAATCTTTGACAAGACAAAACCTACCTGTCTCGCCACCGATTGGTCAAAATCAGGAATTGGATTCTGGCTGTTCCAGAAACATTGCGACTGTCCAGACAACCGACCATTTTGTTGTCGCACTGGTTGGAAGATCACACTTGTCGGAAGTAGGTTCACACATGCAGCTGAGTCTCGATATGCACCAGTTGAAGGTGAAGCGTTGGCAGTCGTCGATGCTCTTGATAAGGCAAGATACTTTGTTCTTGGCTGTGAAGATCTTGTGGTCGCAGTTGACCATAAACCCCTGTTGAAAATATTTGGTGACAGATCATTGGAGGACATATCAAATTCACGTCTCAGAAACTTGAAGGAAAAGTCCCTCCGCTATCGATTTCGCATAATTCATATCCCAGGGGTCAAGCATCTCGCTGCAGATGGAGTATCGCGCCACCCAACCGGAAAATCTGAAAAGCTATCGCTTCAAGATGACATTGCATCAGTTGACAGTGTACCTTCCGTGAGAAATGTTCCCCTACACAAATTGCCATCAGCATATTCTGTTTCCACTGACAATGATATTGATACTTGTATCACCGCATCAGCAGTATGCTCACTTGACTCACTTAACGTGAGAGCAGTCACCTGGGACAGAGTTTGCACTGCCACAAGTAGTGACGATAACATGCATGAACTGCTCAGCCTTATAGAATGCGGAGTACCAGAGTCTCGCCAAGAATTTCCTGTACATCTTCGAGAGTATTTTCAATTCCGCGAGCATCTCTACACTGTTGATGGTGTGATACTATACAAGGAGCGTATAGTTATTCCTCCAGCCCTTCGTCAGGAAATTCTCACATCTCTTCATTCAGCACATCAAGGAATTACCTATATGGTATCGCGAGCAGAGTCATCTGTGTTTTGGCCAGGGATAACACCCGCTATAACAGCACTTCGAGCTGGATGCAACCACTGCAATCGCATCGCGCCTTCGAATCCTAGTGCTCCGCCTACACCCCTTATATCTCCAGACTACCCATTCCAATGTGTTTGTGCAGATTACTTTCACTACCAAGGAGTTGGATATTTAGTTATAGTTGATCGATACTCGAATTGGCCCATAGTTGAACGATCTTCAAACGGTGCAGAGGGTCTTATAACTTCACTACGCCGAACATTTGTGACATTTGGGATTCCGGATGAATTGACATCTGATGGTGGACCTGAATTTACAGCGACGGTAACTAGGCAGTTTTTAAAGGACTGGGGAGTCCATCACCGCCTTTCCTCTGTGGCCTTCCCACATAGTAATTGCAGAGCCGAAATAGGGGTCAAAACTGTCAAGCGTCTTATAGCGGACTACACGGGCAGTAACGGTGATCTCAACACTGATGAATTCCAACGTGCGATGCTCCAATACAGGAACACACCTGACAGAGATACCAAGTTATCTCCTGCAATATGTGTACAGTATTTGGTCGTCCCATCAGAGACTTCATACCTGTCCCGCCCGGCAGGTACCGTCCCCACGACACGTGGAAGGAAACACTCGATGCAAGAGAGGAGGCCCTAAGACATCGACACCTTAAACAGGGAGAGCGCTTATCAGAGCACACTAAGAGACTACCCCCACTGTCCGTAGGTGACCGGGTTCGCATCCAAAATCAAACAGGAAATCACCCCCTGAAATGGGACAAAACCGGTGTCATCATAGAAGTCCGCCAATTCGACCAATACGTCGTCAGAGTTGATGGCTCTGGTAGGGTCATGCTAAGGAACCGGAAGTTTTTGAGACAATACGTGCCTGTCAGGAGTATTCCAGAAGTCCGTACAATTAGAGATGACTATAATCGGAATCAGATTGTACCTATTGCCAATCCTTCGACCACTAAAACATCTGAGACCATTGCGAAGGACACCATTCCGACAACCCAAAATCCGGACACACATGGTACTCTTCCACTGACCACTTTGCCGTTACCAAGTGGTACTACCCCTAACATTCATTTTGATGTTCCTGCTCCGGAATGCTATCCCAACGACCTCGGTAACACTGCGAATCATCAAGCAGAGATTCCACCTCCCAATGATAGCACAAACTCTCCATCACAGTTAACTCCTGCCATGCCAACTTTGGAGCAACGCAAGTCCAGTCGTACCCGTCGACCGCCAACATGGCACTGTGATTTCGAGATGAACTAGCTATAGTGTCATCATGATCAACACATGACAATAATTGTTTTTCAAGTTTCCGTTCCTTCACATGCTAACAGGAGTTTAGTGTTCATGAACCTATAATTTGGACGTTTAATTGCCACCCAATGTTTTGACATCAGTTTTAAACCGACCTCCTCGAGAGACATTTTGAAAGGCCGTTTAAAAACTTGGGGGGGTTTAGAGGGTTATAAACATTGAGTTATATACATTGTTCATCATTTCTTCTTAATATGTTTTATGTTCATTTGAGTTATATACATTGTTCATCATTTAATCTAAATATGTTTTATGTTCATTTCAGATTGACAGTGGTCATAGGTTCAATAATAAAGACATTTGAATAAATGGACCAAGCTCTTATTTAGGGGGGGGGTAGCTTTGGCAACAGGTTGAGAAGGCCCAGAATTACCAAGACTAATGGAGGATTCACTGGACTTCTGAAAATTAACAAAGAGAGTAAGCGATGTCAAGAGCTTGTGAAGTTCATCCCTATTGAAAGATGGCTGAATTTGTGTGTTGCTTAAAGGTGGAGGCATGTCAATATCCTCATAATCTCACTATAATCAACTAGCCTAGTGTTCCAAGTCTTCTCTCCTGAGCTAACAGCAAGTTTCCTTTTGCGCTAATACTGTTAACTTGACCAGCAACCATTGAAACACTTTTCCCTGAGTAGTACCGAGAATGAAAAGCACTCTTCACAACAATTACTTAAATCACAGAATTGGCACAACCTGGTACATGAAGGAAATGCAGATCATGACTTCCCATAATTAATTCCTGTGCACATTCCAGGAAATAAATCCTAACCAAACCAGGGGAGGACATCTAAAAATGTTATTTTCATTAGTAAAATAAATTTTTGAATATACTTACCCGATGATCATGTAGCTGTCAACTCCGTTGCCCGACAGAAATCTACGGTCGGGATACGCCAGCGATCGCTATCCAGGTGGGGGTGTACTCAACAGCGCCATCTGTGGTCAGGTACTCAAGTACTTCTTGTCAACAAGAACTCAATTTTCTCCTCGGTCCACTGGTTCTCTATGGGGAGGAAGGGCGGGTTCTTTAATTCATGATCATCGGGTAAGTATATTCAAAAATTTATTTTACTAATGAAAATAACATTTTTCAATATTAATCTTACCCGATGATCATGTAGCTGATTCACACCCAGGGTGGTGGGTGGAGACCAGCATACATGTTAACAAAGAAGCTAAGTATCCCGTATTTCATTTTATTGCATACATGTTAACAAAGAAGCTAAGTATCCCGTATTTCATTTTATTAGTTATTCAAAATAACAAACATAAAATAAATAAGTACCTGGTAAGGAAGTCGACTTGAACCATTACTCTGCCTTTATTAAGTACGTCTTCCTTACTGAGCGTAGCGGTCCTCTTAGGATGCTGAACGACTCTTAGGTGCTGAAGTATAAAGGGCTGCAACCCATACTAAAGGACCTCATCACAACCTCTAACCTAGGCGCTTCTCAAGAAAGAATTGACCACCCGCCAAATCAACCAGGATGCGGAAGGCTTCTTAGCCGACCGTATAACCCAAAAACAACAATAAAAAGTATTCAAGAGAAAGGTTAAAAAGGTTATGGGATTATGGGAATGTAGTGGCTGAGCCCTCACCTACTACTGCACTCGCTGCTACGAATGGTCCCAGGGTGTAGCAGTTCTCGTAAAGAGACTGGACATCTTTGAGATAGAATGATGCGAACACTGACTTGCTTCTCCAATAGGTTGCATCCATAACACTCTGCAGAGAACGGTTCTGTTTGAAGGCCACTGAAGTAGCCACAGCTCTCACTTCATGTGTCCTTACCTTCAGCAAAGCAAGGTCTTCTTCCTTCAGATGAGAATGTGCTTCTCTAATCAGAAGCCTGATGTAGTAAGAAACTGCGTTCTTAGACATTGGTAGCGAAGGCTTCTTGATAGCACACCATAAGGCTTCTGATTGTCCTCGTAAAGGTTTTGACCTTCTTAGATAGTACCTAAGAGCTCTAACTGGGCAAAGTACTCTCTCCAGTTCGTTCCCCACCAAGTTGGACAGGCTTGGGATCTCGAACGACTTAGGCCAAGGACGTGAAGGAAGCTCGTTTTTAGCCAAAAAACCGAGCTGCAAGGAACATGTAGCCGTTTCAGATGTGAAACCTATGTTCCTGCTGAAGGCGTGGATCTCACTTACTCTTTTAGCTGTTGCTAAGCACACGAGGAAAAGAGTTTTTAATGTGAGGTCCTTAAAAGAGGCTGATTGGAGCGGTTCAAATCTTGATGACATAAGGAACCTTAGGACCACGTCTAGATTCCAGCCTGGAGTGGACAACCGACGTTCCTTTGAGGTCTCAAAAGACCTAAGGAGGTCCTGTAGATCTTTGTTGGTGGAAAGATCCAAGCCTCTGTGGCGGAAAACCGCTGCCAACATACTTCTGTAACCCTTGATCGTAGGAGCTGATAGGGATCTTACGTTCCTTAGATGTAACAGGAAGTCAGCAATCTGGGTTACAGTGGTACTGGTTGAGGAAACTGCATTGGCCTTGCACCAGCTTCGGAAGACTTCCCATTTAGACTGATAGACTCTGAGAGTGGATGTCCTCCTTGCTCTGGCAATCGCTCTGGCTGCCTCCTTCGAAAAGCCTCTAGCTCTTGAGAGTCTTTCGATAGTCTGAAGGCAGTCAGACGAAGAGCGTGGAGGTTTGGGTGTACCTTCTTTACGTGAGGTTGACGCAGAAGGTCCACTCTTAGAGGAAGAGTCCTGGGAACGTCGACCAGCCATTGCAGTACCTCTGTGAACCATTCTCTCGCGGGCCAGAGGGGAGCAACCAACGTCAGCCGTGCCCCTTTGTGAGAGGCGAACTTCTGAAGTACCCTGTTGATGATCTTGAACGGCGGGAATGCATACAGGTCGAGATGGGACCAATCCAGCAGAAAGGCATCCACGTGAACTGCTGCTGGGTCTGGAATCGGAGAACAATACAACGGGAGCCTCTTGGTCATCGAGGTAGCGAACAGATCTATGGTTGGCTGACCCCACAGGGCCCAAAGTCTGCTGCAAACATTCTTGTGAAGGGTCCACTCTATGGGGATGACCTGACCCTTCCGGCTGAGGCGATCTGCCATGACATTCATATCGCCCTGAATGAACCTCGTTACCAGCGTGAGCTTTCGATCTTTTGACCAAATGAGGAGGTCCCTTGCGATCTCGAACAACTTCCTCGAATGAGTCCCTCCCTGCTTGGAGATGTAAGCCAAGGCTGTGGTGTTGTCGGAGTTCACCTCCACCACCTTGTTTAGCTGGAGGGACTTGAAGTTTATCAAGGCCAGATGAACCGCCAACAACTCCTTGCAATTGATGTGAAGTGTCCTTTGCTCCTGATTCCATGTTCCCGAGCATTCCTGTCCGTCCAATGTCGCACCCCAGCCCGAGTCTGATGCGTCCGAGAAGAGACGGTGGTCGGGGGTCTGAACAGCCAAAGGTAGACCTTCCTTGAGAAGAATGCTGTTCTTCCACCACGTTAGAGTAGACCTCATCTCTTCGGAAACAGGAACTGAGACCGTCTCTAGCGTCATGTCCTTTATCCAGTGAGCAGCTAGATGATACTGAAGGGGGCGGAGGTGGAGTCTCCCTAACTCGATGAACAGGGCCAGCGATGAAAGTGTCCCTGTTAGACTCATCCACTGCCTGACTGAGCATCGATTCCTTCTCAGCATGCTCTGGATGCATTCTAGGGCTTGGTTGATCCTTGGGGCCGACGGAAAAGCCCGAAAAGCTCGACTCTGAATCTCCATACCCAGGTAGACAACGGTCTGGGATGGGACGAGCTGGGGCTTCTCTAAATTGACCAGGAGGCCCAGTTCCTTGGTCGGATCCATAGTCCATCTGAGATTCTCCAGACAGCGACGACTTGTGGGAGCTCTTAAAAGCCAGTCGTCTAAATAGAGGGAGGCTCTGATGTCTGCCAAGTGAAGGAATTTCGCAATATTCCTCATCAGTCTCGTAAACACAAGAGGTGCCGTGCTTAGGCCAAAGCACAGGGCTTGGAACTGGTACACAACCTTTCCAAAGACGAATCTTAGGAAAGGTTGGGAGTCTGGATGGATGGGGACGTGAAAGTATGCGTCTTTCAGGTCTAACGAGACCATCCAGTCCTCCTGCCTGACCGCTGCTAGGACCGACTTCGTCGTCTCCATCGTGAACGTCTGCTTGGTGACAAAAGCATTGAGAGCACTGACGTCCAGCACCGGTCTCCAACCTCCTGTCTTCTTGGCTACCAGGAAGAGACGGTTGTAAAAGCCCGGGGATTGATGATCCCGGACTATGACCACTGCTTCCTTTTGTAGCAAGAGCGACACCTCTTGTTGCAACGCTAGCCTCTTGTCCTTCTCCTTGTAGTTGGGAGAGAGGTTGATGGGAGATGTAGCTAGAGGGGGATTGCGGCAGAACGGAATTCTGTATCCCTCCCTTAGCCACTTCACAGACTGAGCGTCTGCACCTCTGCTCTCCCAAGCTTGCCAGAAGGTCTTGAGTCTGGCTCCTACTGCTGTCTGGAGAGGAAGGCAGTCAAAACTTGCCTTTTGCGGACTTGGAACCCTTCTTGGACTTGCCACGGTGACTGTCTGCACGGGTACCTCCTCTGCTGGAGGTTCTGCCACGAAAGGGCGGGATGAACCTAGAAGCAGGTGTATCAACTGCTGCAGGGCGGAAGGGTCTAGGCACGGAAGGTAAGGTTTTAGCCTTACGTGCAGAAGAAGCCATTAGATCATGAGTATCCTTCTGGATAAGTGAGGCAGCCATCCCCTTAATCAACTCCTCCGGAAACAGACACTTGGAGAGAGGAGCAAACAACAACTCTGACTTCTGGCAAGGAGTGATACCAGCAGATAAGAAGGAGCAAAGATGTTCTCTCTTCTTGAGGACTCCTGATACATATGAAGCCGCAAGTTCACCAGACCCATCCCGAATTGCCTTGTCCATGCTAGACATGATCAGCATGGCCGAGTCCTTATCTGAAGGGGAAGTCTTCCTGCTTAAAGCTCCCAAACACCAATCGAGGAAGTTGAATATCTCGAAGGCACGAAAGACTCCCTTCAACATATGATCTAGATCGGAAAAGGACCAGCAGATCTTCGAACGTCTCATAGCCAACCTGCGGGGAGAGTCAACCAGACTTGAGAAGTCGGCCTGGGCAGAGGCAGGAACCCCCAAGCCGGGTTCCTCTCCCGTGGCATACCAGACGCTCGACTTAGAAGCCAGCTTGGGAGGAGGAAACACAAAAGAGGTCCTTCCCAGTTGCTTCTTGGAATGCAACCAGTCCCCCATAACCCTCAAAGCTCTCCTAGATGATCTGGCGAGAACAAGCTTGGTGAAGGCAGGCGCAGAAGACTGCATGCCCAGAGCAAACTCGGAGGGAGGAGAACGAGGGGTTGCAGACACAAAATGCTCAGGATACAAGTCTCTGAACAAAGCAAGGACTTTGCGAAAGTCTAAGGAGGGTGGCGAAGACTTGTGTCCTTCAACATCAGAGTGAGGTTCATCCAGATGAGCAGCTTCATCATCCGATACATCATCATCCGAAAGTTGAGTTGTGAGTGGCAAAGGCAGAGCAGCAAGCTGAACGGCTGAATCCTGCAGAACGGGTGCATGCGTACCTGCGGATCCAACATCATGCCTCTGCTGGACAGTCTGCGAGCTGGCAACAACAAAAGCAGAGGGCTGGTGTGTGGGAGGGTCTGCGGTGGGCTGAGGAGCATGCGGTATGGTATGCAGAGCATGCTGTAAGGTATGCGGCTCATGCTGCATGGTATGCGGAGCATGCTGTAAGGTCTGCAGAGCATGCTGCATGGGCTGAGGAGAATGCCGCATAGCGCTGGAACCCGGCAACTCCTGATGCGGCAGCTTACGCATGTTAGCAGATGGTGCAGCAAGAACATGCGTCTGGCAGGGAGGACTGCGCATCGGTGGAGGAGCTCTCACAGGTGGGGTGTGGGAGCAGGCAGCCGCAGTATCTGCTGAGCGCACAACCTCTGCGGGTTGTAGGTTAACAGGAGAGGTGTTAACCTTCTCGGCATGATACTCCTGCATGAATGCCGCAAGCTGAGACTGCATAGTCTGCAGCATGGACCACTTAGGGTCTACTGTGGTTGGAGCAACAACAGACGGAGCAGTAGCCTGTTGAGGGACCACTCTACCTCTCTTGGGAGGTGTGCAGTCATCAGATGACTGTGGCGAGTCCGAACTGACCCAGTGGCTACACCTGGGCCGTTGGACTAGCTCGGAAGGGACCTTACGTTTGAGCGGTCGTGAGACCTTGGTCCACCGTTTCCTCCTGGAAACTTCTTCCACAGACGAGGAATGTAAGGGCTCATTCGTCTGTATGTGGATGGGACGATCCTTAACAGATACGTCCGCAACCACTGAGGATACATCCGTGCGCCGATCAAGGCCTGCCGAACCCTTTGGTCCTTCGACATTGCTTCTCCCCTGGGCTTGGGAGCTTGCAAGAGGTCCCGGACTGGGAGGACGACTGGCACGCACAGATGTACCCTCATGCGCAACACTGACACTGACACTATGCACATCACTAGCACTAACACTTCCCACTGCACTCTTCGCTTTCAGCTCTCTGACATCTGCCAAGAGCTGATTGCGGTCACTAACCAACGACTCCACCTTCTCACCGAGAGCCTGAATGGCACGCAACATATCAGCCATTGCAGGCTGAGCACTCGTAGCAGGTTCGGGAGTCACCACCACAGGGGAAGGAAAAGGTTGAGGGGCATGGGGAGAGGAAAAATCCACAGAGCGAGAAGAACTCCTCCCATCTCTCTCCTTCTCTAACCTACGTGCATATCTGAGGAATTCGTTAAAATCGAATTCCGAAAGCCCAGCACATTCCCCACATCGATCTTCCAATTGACAGGATTTACCCCTACAATTGGAACATACGGTGTGAGGATCTATAGAGGCCTTCGGAAGATGCCTAGTACAAGTCCTAACACTACACTGCCTGTATTTAGGAACTTGGGAATGGTCAGACATCTTGAATTTAGAGGTAGTCAAGGGGGAATTCCAAAATTAAGCAAAGTTCGTTAACCAATGAATCAAATTAATTCCAAAAGCTTGCTAAGCTAAGGATAAAGCTTCCTGAACAGCGAAGGCTAAACTTTAGAGCAAATACATCACCAAATCGTGAACAAAAGACTCCAAAATCAACAGCGTATCCAAGTAGGTCTTGCCGGCGGCACGACAGAGGAAAAATTGAGTTCTTGTTGACAAGAAGTACTTGAGTACCTGACCACAGATGGCGCTGTTGAGTACACCCCCACCTGGATAGCGATCGCTGGCGTATCCCGACCGTAGATTTCTGTCGGGCAACGGAGTTGACAGCTACATGATCATCGGGTAAGATTAATATTGAAAAATGCAGTTTGTAAACAATCTGAGAGCATGCGACTGCAGTCGGTCAACAGAGATAAAAAGATTAAACTACCTGACATGGAAACCTGAGCTCCTTACTACTTACCAATAGAGGGCTTTATCCTTTAAGGGCATGTATTTGTTGAAGCAAAAGAAAATTGGACAATTTTTTAAAATTGTTAAGTTTTACGGTTAAGTGTCTATTAACCCTTTTACCCCCAGGCTATTTGGAAATTTCCAACCCTTAACCCCAAGGGGGTTATTTTTTTCCCAGCACATTTTGCAGTACATTTTTTTTTAATTGCTCTAACAGCCTTAATTTTTGTCATAGAGAGGTCAGGTTGGTCTCATTCTCTTGAAAATGCCTGAATTTTCTCAAAAAATTATCAAAAATATGAAAAAAAAAAATTTTATAGCATTTTTTTGCAAGGACGTACCGGTACGTCCATGGGGGTAAAGGGATGGCTTTTGTGAAACGTACCAGTACGTCCTTTGGGGGTAAAAGGGTTAGACCGGGCTTCTGGAAAAGAAGAAATATGAACATCAGGGAAGATTCATGGATATATTTCACATACCACACAAGGTAAATCCGGATGGTACACATTGAAATAAATACATATGTGAGAGGTATGCCTGGTTCTTAACTTACCCTGCACGTATGGGTTATGTAAATTAAAAAAATTACAATATACTGTACAACAATGCCTTAAATTACCATCTGTAAACATTGAAACCCCCACATACAAATTTGGAAAATATTACTTACTTACCCAAATAGGAATAATGGAAGAATGTAATGCCAGTAAGAGTAACGATCAGGCATTTCTTTGGCTAAAGTTCCTCCAACTGTCACTAAAACAAGACGAACCTGCGGCAAATCCATTGCACACTGCGCCATTGGTCCACTAACTTCTTTAATGACTTTTCCATCACCGAACAGCAATATATCACCTAAAAATGTGTAATTATTGCATAAGACTAACAAATTTCTTGTATAATTTATGACTCAACCACACAAAAATAATAAAAACATCTATAAAAGCTACAGTCTAACTGTATATCTTACCCACAAAAAAAAAAAAATAAAAAGTGAAACCCTCTTGAACTGCAACAGTAATCTTGAAGATAATTACATACTACCGTACCTGTGAAAGGCTGATAAGGTTTCACACAAGAATTCTGTACAATATAAAAATAAGTCATTCACTGGAGCTGACTAAAAATACAAACTAACATACATATTAACCAAAGAAAAATACTAGATCAGGGAGGGAAAGACTACAAGATCAAGCCTAGTCTACATGACTCCCACGACTGTAAGAGTAAGTTGCTTTAGAATGAGGTGGATGGTAAGGTATTAGAAGAGGTAGAGCAATTTTGATACCTTGGAGAGCCACTATGTAGTGAAGTAAGAGCCAAAGAGCAATGGATAAAATGGAGAAATATTACAAGCTACTTGTAAAGAAAACATCTGCCATTTGCAGAGAAAGTATAACATGATGGGTATATAAAACATGTACTATTCTATTCGGCAGAAAGTAGGGCACTGATAAACTAAATAGAATGTTAAGACTTCTACTATAGTTTGGGATGCAACAGGATAATAATACCATTACATAAAAAGATGGCAACTTAACCTAAGCTAAAATTACTCTCTTGAATTAAATGTACTGTACAATCTAAGCCCAGCCAAATTTAAGATACACACTTAAAAGGTAAAACTTGGCGAAAGTTCTATGGCCAGAGCATTGCATGGCTGTGAGTATTTTCGGGTTTAGAGGAAAGGCTATAAAGTCCCTGGCTAAGGTCTAAGGAGTCTGGAAAAGGTTAGGCTTGGTAGAGCAAAGCAAACTAGGTTGCACAGAGTAGAACAATGCACAGAAATTAGAGGTACATTAAGATCAAAGAACTAAAACACAGTAACCAAATAAGAAATTCTGATCTAGAAAATGATAAAACCATAAATCTGTTGTGCAAATCTTGGGAGAAAAAATTAAATAACCTTTGCAAAGAGCTATAGATCACAGAAAGCTTTTGTGTCATTCAAGCAGTGGTTTCTTGTGCAAAAAAAAAAAAACAGTTTTACTGTTGGCTCTAAAACATAAAATATGTCAAAAAAAATTTAAAATTGCAAACCAGTTGCGCAAATCATGAGAGAAAAACTGCAATAACTTTTACAAAGAGCTAAAAGTCACAGGAAGCTTTTTTGTCATTCAGGCAAGTGGTTTCCCTCATACAAAATGCGCATTTTCACTGTCGGCTCTAAAAGCTACAATCTGTTAAAAAATGGTATAACCGCAACCTAGCTGTGCACGTCATGTTAGAAAAAATGCAATAACCTTTCCAAAGAGCTATAAGTCAAGCTTTTTATCAAGTAAGTGGTTTCTCATAAACAAAATGCGCAGTTTTACCGTCTGCTTTCAACCCTGCAGATTCAATTTACCTAAGGCATTGATGCAGGCAATTCTGTTTTTAAATCTCTGATGATTTAATCCCTTCACGAGAGGTTTGACGAGCGACCCAGACTGCATGTGGAACTTCTCCTTCGTAGCTATGGCAAATGCACTCACGCATTCAGTCGCTGCCTTGCGCAATTCCGGACACGGATCGAGAACAGAAACCTTTAAAATATTCACAATATCATTCGTATAAGGAATCAGCTTCGCTTGGAAACAATTTACGAACCCTGCTAGTATATTGATGAATAGCAACCGGACATCTTCACTCTCTTCGATCAAAGGAACGGTGCCTAATCTATGGTAAATCACAGGTATTACATCGATAAGGTGTTTTTCACCAAATACATTAGCATTTACAAACTTCAAAATGATATTGCACGTATTAATTCGATTCATTTCAGATGGGTCGGAAAGACGAGGCACCAGCATGGGGATGGAATGGGTAAATATGTCTGATAAGCGATGCTCTTCTGGGTTTAATTCACTCTCAAAGATAAGTTCACTGTATTTCTCAAGGGCTTTTCTCCTTTTAACCTTGTTGTCGTCTTTCATTTTGTTAAATATTTCGTTTAATTGCTCCATTATCGTGGGAGAGTCGTCGGTCGCCATGGTTGCGTTATAATCAAAACATTGCTAAATTTCTCTTCTTCTTCTTGTAGTATCATCTTCTTCTATCATCCTCGTTTGCTTGTTTATCCTTATTATTATTATTATTATTATTATTATTATTATTATTATTATTATTATTATTATTATTATTATTAATGTTATTATTATTATTATTACTTGCTAAGCTACAATCCTAGTTGGAAAAGCAAGATGTTATAAGCCCAAGGGTTCCGACAGAGAAAATAGCCCAGTGAGGGAAGGAAATAAATAAATTGCAAGAGAAGTAATTAACAATTAAAATGAAACATTTCAAGAACAACAAACAACATTAAATTAAATCTTCCATACATAGACTTACCAGAATACATGAAATATCACACGAGGTTGGGCAGAGATGAGGAGAACGAAATTTGCAATGTAAGATGAAATATCATTAGATGGAGAAAGGATTAATGAAGTAGAATCATATAAAAATTTAGGAACTATGACCTATAATACAGGATTTTTATAATTGGGGTTTAACGAAAGATTGAAAACGCAAATCAGAATATGGTTAGGTGAAGTAAAACTTGGAAATCAAACCGCATATATCAGTTTAGTGAGA
>NC_090753.1:77797966-77930489 GCF_036898095.1 Palaemon carinicauda
CTTGACAGGTGGCTGGTGCCCTAGCCAGTGAGTTCAATTTGATATCTTTTGCTTAATATTATATAAATGTTTATGTATAGCATTTTGTATTACCTTTAATTGTATCCTAATCCACAATATTTAAGGCTTAGTTGTATTGGTGTCCGTTTTAGGAAGTACTGTGTTTTGCTTATCTTACACAAATGTGTTTTTTTTTTAATATTTTTACTGTAGAATATTGGTGTAATAACTTATCTATAAAATAGTATTGAGGTCAGTTTAAACTATCATTGAAGGTAAAATTGAGGGCTATAATAATAGAATACATGTGAGTGTATGTATGTGTGTAAATATCTTTAAAAAATAAAAACGGTAGAAGTGTTTTATTCTGGTCTATAGTACACCAAACTCCATGACCTATTTGACATCTAAATTGAGGCCTTCCTCATTAAGGCATTATCTTTTTTTTACTTTTTGGGTATTACTTTCAGAGGCTTTTGAGTCATTTGGACCAGAAAGTATAGCGGGTGAGGTAAGATCTGTTTGGAAGTGTGAAGGAAGTAAAGCAGTATGAAAGAAGAATTGAAGGCTTTCAGAGAAGATCAGAGTAGGAGAGAATGTGAGAATGAACATTTGAGGAAAGGAAATGAAGAACTGAGGATACTGATGAGAGGGATAGAAGATAGGATGAAAGGTCGCCTGAAAATAGCTGAGGAGAAAATGTGTCACAGAGAGAATAAAAGAAATTGGAGTTTTTTTTTTTTTAGTTGTGGGGAGAAGGGCACCGTGTGAATGGGTGTACGAATGCAAGCAAGGCAGATTAGATGCTACAACTATAAAAAGCTAGGCCATATGGCAAAAGTGTGTGAATTTCAGAGAATGAGTAGAAGCTGTGGCAATTGTGATTTGCAGGTACCATTTTCTAGGATGTTCAAGGCCCCGAGAAGGGGTTGTAATGTAGGAAAAGTATGTGGGGAGGTTAGGACAAGTGGAATAAGGAATGTTAGGCAGAATTGTGGAAGGACAATGTGAGGCAAATATATTGGGAAGGAATGTATTTCATTTTACTTTTTGGCTCTTGTTATGTATACTGTAAGATGTGTTTTATAGCACATGGGCGCTACATGTATAGAAAATTATATTGCTTCAGATTTCAGTGATTGATCATTAATTAAAAGTGTTGTGGCGTATGTTTCCTTTGTAAATTATCTCAAAGATATAATTCTGCTTATTTTGTACTGTCTTATTTTTCAGGAATTTTGAGCTAATCCAGTGTTGTGGATGATTTCATTTCCTTCCATGTCCGAGTGTTTTTTTATTTTTTTTTTATTCTATTTTATCTTTCTTTTTTGTTACCCCAATACTGATTGGTTTGGAAAGGTTGGTGTTTGTCCAAGAATAAAATGTGGATCTGTTTCATGCGTTTGTGTCAGTTAGAATAAGAGAATAGTTTAAAAAGAACATAACTATATTAGCTCTTTTAGATAGTTGCTTATTCTTCTGAGTGTTACAGCAATATATGAAAGGGAGGGTGCACAGGTGATGAATAATACTTGCAATGATCTTCATTAATGCTTTGACTATTTTGGTGATTATCTACTTTGTGTCGTATTTGTAATAAAGATTTTACAGGGAATAAAAAAAACAATATCGAGGTGCTATGAAATATTCATACTTAGATATAAGGTGTTGAAATTTGTCTGTGATTAAGAATAAAATTTGGTGGTAAGACTAAAGATTGGTGACATTGATAAATATCAAGGTGTTATTTTTTTATTGTAATATTTTACTGTAAAATATGGGTGTGGCAGTTGATCTATAAAGTATTATTAGGGTCAGTTTAAAGTATTATTGAAGGTAAAACTGTGGGTAATTATAATTGAATGTTTGGTCCATAGTACGTCAAACCCAACGATAACTTCCTATGTAGTACTTTGTGTAACTTCTAATAGATAGAGTTAAAGTAATCAATCCTGGTAATAACGTAGATAATTACAAATTTCTCAACAGAAACTCATCTAGCTATTTCTTTTCAATGGCAACGTTTCTAGGGGTGATATCCAGTGACTCTTATACGTTGTTTATTTCAGGAAATAGAAAAAATTCCAGTCCAGTGATACACGTAAGTCACGAAATCAAAATATTAATGTTTATAAGGATGTCACCAACGTTTCTTATAATGTTTTTCTCACACACTACGATAAACTCACTATTTGAATTTAGTTTTAGTTGTTTAATTGGCCTTCATACTGCTATCTCAGCAAAATATAATTAGCTTTTAGTTGAGGGATTATCAAATAATGCTTTTATTCTATCCAAATGATTAAGTAATTGTTTCAAGAATTACAAAATCAAGTAGGCCTACTTTTTACATAAAGAATAGCCTACATTTTAAGTAGGTCTGTATGAACTTATATCCTGATAGTCGAGAGCACTTTTCAGAACTGGTGTAACTATAGCTGTAATTCCGGACAACAAATCAGATATGTTAATGATTAGAAATAGAGTATTCTAGTGTAAGATGAATCGTTTTCTGTAATGAGAGAGAGAGAGAGAGAGAGAGAGAGAGAGAGAGAGAGAGAGAGAGAGAGAGAGAGAGAGAGAGAGAGAGAGAGAGAGAGAGAGAGAGAGAGAGAGAGAGAGAGATCGTTTGGAATCCCAATTACTCTTGGGCGTGCTGAAGATGAAAGAGTTTTAAACAAAACGAGATAAGCAACGACCTTTTTATTTGGCTGTAGTAAAAACTACTCTTTTTATGTAAGAAACATCAATTAGGCTACTTATAAACATTCCTACCTATTTATAGTGAACAATGCAATCGCACACATACATGTAAATAATTTTTTTCCCTCAAATTGTTCGACTTATAACACTGGTAATTAGGGTTTGTTAAATATGTATACAAGTGGGGAACACTTAGTAGGTCCTTCTTTCTTAAGGCAATTTCATGGACCATCTGGCGGACCTTACTTATTTGCTTATGGAATTATTTGAGAAATAATAGGTCTCGTAAATTAGGCTGCATAAGAGTGAAAGGAGGGCATATGAAATTGTCTGGAAGGCAGTTGGCTAATAAAATGGAGTTTATACGTAGGGCATTGCATCACGCATGCCTTAAATAAAATACATACCATGTTTATAGATAGCGCAAATTTACATTTTGCGCTACATTTAGCAATTCTTTTCGCTGATGTGACGTTTGTAAATATATATTGAAATTATACGTCATTCTAGATTAGAAATATCAAATATATATAACATATAAAAAATTATTTTACCAAGCATATATGAAGATATTGATGATGCAGAATTTTAAAACAATAACACCATGCCAAAAGATAGCGAATCACTATATGAATAGAAAAAGGAAGGAATTATATCATATTTCACGATATAGATAAATAATATGAGAAATTATTATTATATTTCACATAATTTACTTAAATCAAGAACATAATAAACTCAAATTAGGATACTCAGTGCCCCATGAGATGTATAGCAACTACAGCTAAGTAAATAGCGCTAAGCGCTCAACGCGTTTGTAAACAACCATTGATTCTCCATCGGAAACACGAATTTAACTCTTTACTATTTTGTATCATATTACCTTAAGTAAGTATTCATTTACTTTCTTTTTGGATAGTTATGGTTACCTTAGGAACTGTATTATACTCAGGTTTATTTCTGGTAGGATAAATAAGCTATTAGTACGTTGTTTACTTCACCGAAGCCAGACCAGTTGATGAATACATTCTGGGGATTGATGATGTATGCAATGTATTGGAAACGTGTAGACGTTTATAGTTACTGAAGGACTTTTTTTCACTGAAATATTGCCTACGCCTTTTCTTCCTATGTTGAGGCAATAATACAATGCATGTATATAGCCTAGTGGAGACTAGAAGGATATTAGCCCTAGGTTAGGATGGCCAGCAGGTCATGGTTAAAACTTAACCTAAATGTCGAGTTATTTGAGTAAATGGGATGTATGTATGATAGTGGCTACCTGTATGTATGACTATGGGGGTCAATGCCCCCCCCCATTAGATAAGTAGGAGTCTTTGTATATCAACGGCCGGTTCCTCCCATTTCGATGAAAAACTGACCAACTAAACTAAATTTTCCTCCCAAACCTAACCTACAAGCTGTGCCCTTAACTACTTACCTAATGGGGGGGGGGGGGGGTGGGGACTAACGCCCCCGTGCAATCCCCTTTCCTCTGCTATATTCTAAGTTAGCCGTAATCATACATACAGGTGGCCGCTATCATACATACACCTCGGTAAGTATGTAAAGACACGGCATGTAGGTTAGGTTAGGTTAGGTGGGGACGTTTAAGTTAGATGTTGTTCTTGTGTAGAGGTTTTCCATTAAAACATCTTGCGAAAGACAAGAAAATGGGAAGAAAATTCTCATTTTCTATGCACCTGGGAGGAACTGGCCTCTGATATACTAAGCCTGCGAGTAAATCTTTACCTGTTTACTGTCATTGTGGTGAATATATAATGGGGTGTATATACATATACATATATCCTTTGTTCCTACGCGTCGTAGTAACTCTCATCCTTTAATTAGAGAGATTGTTTCTGCGTGAGCTGGAATTGGTTGTTAAAGTTGTATAACAAGCGGTTATCCAGCTGGTGAGGGTGTGAGGCGAGGAACCCTGCCCCTTCTCCAGCCGAAGAGCCTTCACATTTGTTTCGGCCACTGTCATATACATATATACAGATAGATCCTGTCAAACTTATTAATTTTTGCATGAAGTAAGTGCCAGTTGTTAGTCATGATATGGAAGCCAGATGTTCATGATTGCCAAGGGAAGGGTGGACGCTTCAACCGGTTTATGGCTAAACCAGCTGTAGCTCTACACTCCTGTGCACGTTGTATAGGGCATGACTTTTTGTAGGCATTCCCGATTTCTAAGTGTAGATCGTGGCCTCCAGTGCAGTGGTAGGCTTACAGTCTGAAGGGGAAGAAGCATGTGAAGCATTTGTTGAGGTTGGACTGGACAACACCCAAGAAGACTCCGGTGTAGTCTTTCACTGTTTCTGTCTCCTTTGGGGTGCGACTGTTGCTGTTGCCCCTGTGAATACTCCCCTGGATCAGACCGTGAGGAGTACTCTGCAGGGGTCCAGAGTACACAGATCTACGTCGGCAAGTTTTTCATGTTTCACTTGGCCTTGGGGAACCCCTAGTGGTCGCTGCTCTCCTTCGGAGGCTGAAAGTTCTATGCCCATATCAATGCAGACTGCTGATAATGAGTTTGACCTAAGGAAGTCTTGGACTTCCTTAGTTTTTTCAGGTAGAACCTCCATGACTTTATTGACGGAGTTGCTAGCTAAGGTTTCCTTTTCCCCAGTACCCCCTGTGTAATTACATGTGTCTCAAGTATCCCTGTTGATGCCAGCAGTGAAGGCGTGGTGGTTCCCCCAGTGTCAGGAAGCCTGGCAGTTCCCCCTTAAACCCCCCCTAAATTGGATAAGTGTAGTAAAGTAGCTCCCGGCCCATCAGGTAAGATCCCGGTGTTGGGAGCCGAAGCCCCAGCCTGGACCAAAATTGGAAGTGTAAAGGTGAAGGAAAGGTGAGTGCTATCCCTGCTCCATGAGTTCCCCCAATCCTTGACATGGTTCCAGTAATCCCAATCCCTCTCCCTGTGCCTGTGGCTCATCCCTCATTGTCAGTGGTTGTGCCTCCTGTCCCACTTGTCGTGTGTCCTTGTAGGTGTGCTTTCCCCTCCCCTTGTAACAGTGTGTCCTAGTGCTGTGGCTCCTTTTCGATCAGCTTGTGTGGTTTCTCCCATCTGGGTAGCTTTGTTGTCGATAGGTGTGAGTCCTCCTCCTCCTCTTTGTCTTCCAATGTGGATTCCATCTCTTCTTTTGTGAAAAAGAAAGGGAAGAGGTGGAAGAAGTCCAAGAAGACCAGCCGTAATCGCAGGGATGGGCTCCCTGTGCACCAATTCTCTTTTGAGAGAGTTGAACAGCACCAGTGGGGTTCCTGGCCCAATGGGGGCTGGTGCATAGTGCTCAGCCCATGGCCAGAACTGGCTTCCCCAGATGGGACAGAAGTGTATGGCTCCATAAACTTTCTGTTCTAAGGTTGATAGAGGAGCTGCGGCAATCTCCATCTTCCTTCCTTCCAGGATGCTGGACACCCGCTCTTCCTTCTACCAACAAGTTGTCTTTCAGGTTAGTATACAGGATAGCACCATTCGAGGCAGTACTCAAGCGCATACGCTATGATAAGCCAAGATTATGAGGCGGAGGATTTTGTTCCCCATGCCTCAGAGCTGTGGTTGCCCATTTGCCCCAACCCGCAATAGCAGAAGTACCTGGTACTTCTCCTGCTTGTGCTAAGTCCCGTTCCAGGGAGAAAACGGTAGTACTCGTGGGGGAAGAGAAGAGTTTCCTGAGCATCCTGCCTGTCTTTCAGCCTTGGCGAGGGGTGAGGGTGCTTGAGGGCTGGATGTTTTGAGGACTACGGACCACAGTCCAGAGCCCGCTGAGGCAGACTACCCTGAGCCCAAGAGTTCCTTTATAAAGGTCCTTGCACTCTTTTGTGAGTGCAGTAGTCTGCGGGAGGCAACCGTGGCACTGCCTTCGAGGAGGACTTTAGTCATTGATTGGCACTTTGTGGCCCCTCAAAGATCAATGTCCACTTTAGAGTTACCATGGTTGGATCCCTTGGACTTACCTTGGATCGGGTGGATAATCAGATCTTTGGATCTGAGAACTTATTCTGGTCTAGCAGGTCAAGCAAGATCCTGTTGCCCCCACTTTATAAGCAACGGAGATTCTACGTGCCAGAAAACACCGCATCTGCACTTATGCAGGTTGACCTGTCAGTGGGCACTCTGACGGGGAGGGCGGGGCGCCTCTCATCAGAGAGACTCACTACGGAAGGTACTTTTTTCTCAACCTCCGAGTCAGTGGCTGTGGAGGGTTCCCCCTTAATCTCTCTCCATACTGTTACCTGGCTCAACCAGTGGTCAGGGGCAGTGACATATTTTGCAAAGTTGACGAGGTTTTCAACCCCTGAGACTGTGGAGAGGTACATGAGTCTTGTGCTATAGAGCGAGAAGATGTTCACTTTCCTGGCCCACTAGGTGGCAAACCTGTGGGTTAATTGGGTTTTGAAGAGATGGGATGCTGCAGTTTCTCATTTCTCAAAACAAGTTAACCCTGAGGTGGCATTGGCATTGCGGAACTTGTCGGTGCGGGGTGCCATATCTCTTCTTCCCAAGAGTTGAATGCAGGCAATGGTGGAATTATTGAGGAATGCTCTGCAGGACTCCCTGATCCATCATGCTGTTTCCTTCAAGGACTTCGGCCCTTCAAAAGGGGCAGCAGCCAAACCTTCTGGTTTGGCCAAGCCTGTAGAATCGAGATCGAAGAAGGACCCCATGTCTGCTTCGAGACCTCGGTTGTAACACCTGCAGCCTCTTCCCAAAATAACCTGTGCAAGCACCTTTTCGGCACTCCAACCTTGTCCTTCCAGGAAGGGTGGTGGTGGGAAGAGGGGAGGGAGAGGGAAACGCTGATGCTGGCGTTCCCCCTCTCCCATTATCAAGAGTTGGGTCATGCCTGTCTCTCCACTAGGTGACTTGGTAGGGACACATGGCCAAGTCTTAGGTCAATGGAGCATCCGACATATGTGAAAGTCACGGCCTTGCAAGCTGAGTTGGAAGAGATGTTGGAGGAGAATGCACTAAAAGTCTTTTGAGACGAGTCTGTAGGCTTCCACAGTCGACTCTTCCTTGAGAAGAAGCCAACGGGGGCTTGGAGGCTGGTCATTGACCTCTCTCCTCAGAACTTTTGTTCATCAAACAAATTTCAGGATAGAAGCTGTATGATGTGTGAATTCTTCCGTCAGAGAGGGAGACTTCATGCTTTTGGTAGACCTGAAGAAGATTACTTTCAATTGCCTGTTCATTATTCCTCTCAAAAGTAATTCTACTTCTCCTTCTATGGTATGGCGCACCAGTTCAAGACTGTGCTCTGGAATGTGTATAGCCTCCCAGGTGTTTACCTTGGTAGCCACTTGGGCCTACTCATGATAGATATGTCTACTGATGTATCTCGATGATTGGTTGATCCCAGCCTCCTCATAGAGTTTAAGACTTGGGTGATGAGAGAGTCTAGGCATCAGCTAGGACCAGAGTTCATGAAGTCATGGATGTTGGGCACCACCTTAACCTTCAGGAGAAACCTATCAGTGGGTCAAGTGTTGAAGGCTGGTGTCTGGAAGAGACAAAACACCTTCACAGTCTTTAACTTTCAGGTAGTATAGCTGGCCCTTCATTAGTCTGTCTTCCCCTCGCAGACAAAATGGTCAAAACTTTACAAGCTGGTTGGAGCTGATACTAAGTTTCACTTCAGAACACCATTCTTTAATTTGAAGGAAGTAACACTCTTTATCCTCCTGTAACAATCTGGTGGGTCTTAACCAACCCATTAATCATCATACTTGCTGTGTGATGTACTATTCAGGGGAAGGGATTCTCCAGTGTTGATCAAGTACATGTCTATCACTCTTTCATCCATATGGTAGAGAGATATGGGTTGGCAGTGGTCCTTGCTTTGCACCCATGTAGCTTGAATATTGATCACTTCCTGGGAAGAAATTGAAATATTTTGGTTCTAGGGGACTTCCAATCCATCAAGGAGTTACTCTCCCTAATTAAAGTTCGATGGTTTGTATGTCACGTAGGAACAAATCATGAATTTTTAAAGTATTATGTATTTGTTTTGGCACTATACTGTATACAAACCCTTACACTCTTTCCAGTGGAGATATATTTCTGCGATAGCTAAAACTAGCCGTAAAGCTTTAATACGGAGTATAACTACCCTCTGCTAGTTAGCGGAGGGGGAGCCGGGGTAAACCAACCACCCCGTTCACACCAGCACTAGTAACTAAATTTCGCTTTTTATTTTGGTTCGGTAGAGTAAAGATGTAGTCTTGCTCTCCTGTCTAAACCTTTGAACCGGTTAAAAAACTTTCCTCACATTTTCCTTTTCAGATGTGTTTGCCCATAGGGATATAAACCATGCGAGTTTTCCCCGGCATTGAAGGGCGCTGTTGCGGCACCTTCACGTTGGCCTTGGATACCGATACTTATGTGAATTTCTCTGCGGTGGATGCCGCGAACATGGAACGGGTGACAAAATGTTATTTGCAAGTCGTTTCATGGTTAGATTACCGGTTGGAGTCTGTGGGTTACCTCTTTGAGAGCGAGGACCAACCACCCCTCTCATACCAACAGTAGCCAAAACAAGCCACTTTTTATTTTGGCTCAGTAGAGAGTAGATGTCTTTCTTCTATGCTTTACTCGGTTTAAAAATTTTTAAAAAGAACTGGCCTTAAAATCCAATCTTTTCCTTTCTCTTGTATGTAGAGCATTTGCATTCCTATTATGAAAAATGCAGATTTATCCTGGCAGGGAAGGTCGGCGTTGTACCATCTTTATGTGTGCATGGAAAGCCCTTTGTCCTTCGTGCAGCGGGCACACTTGTACGCAGGAGTCTCCCTGCAATGTATGTAGGGAGGGGCCTCCCTCCCAAAGGCAGTTATTCAGCAGGCGCTGGAAGAAGAATGCAAAGTACTGTATGTGTAAAGAGCTTCGGGTTTGTATGGTTAGGAAAAATACAACTTATTTCCAAATTTGTCATATTTTCCCCCAGATTTTGTGGTCCTCAGGCATATGACAACTATTTATTATAAGAATTGTACTGTGCAAAATGATTTGAAAGATGACTTTAAGAATAATGTAATCAAGAAATACCTTTGATTTTAAAGAGACATATAAAACATGAAATTATATTATAAAATGTCATACACCATGTGGCTTTTTCATCTTTAGGCATCAACATGAGTTACAACCGTGGACGAGGATTTGGATTTGGGGGTTTTTCAATAGCAAAAAAACAGGACATTACACCACCACCTCCCAATGCCACACTCAGCAAGCATGGATATCATACCATGACTGCCATCAGCCAAAATGCAATATCGGGAGGTTGCGGGTATGGTCAGCCACGTAAGCGTCCGCGAGACGAGGATGAGTGAGTATTGTGCAGTAGTGTGTATTGATTACTGGTGAGCTACAGAAATCCTGGCCATAGATTTTAGTTATTCACATAATTAAACAAGAAAGAAGTGATGAAATTTTTGTATTGTCAACAGTTAAGTGATACCTCATGTTTAGTCATTAATTGGCACAAAGTCTTGAGAGTTAATTCAAATTACCGTAACTAAAAAACAGAAAAATACCTAAATACTGTGTAAACCCCATAATCAACCCCATATTGCTAATGCCTTTATTCATTTGAAGGTCATATTTATTTTTACTGTCATTAATTTACCCAATTTAAGTGTACAGACTTAGATAAAAGAAAATGTTCACTAATTTTTCTTGTTAATTCACAACAAAAAAGACAAAAATTGAAAAGGATTCAAGCTGAAATGACTTACCATGAGATATGACAGTACAGAATGTCCCAACTTACAAGCATTCGGAGATACAAACACAAATCCCACTAAAGATAATAAAGATAAGGTAAAGAAATACTTTATTAACCCTTTTACCCCCAGGCTTATTGGAAATTTCCAACCCTTAACCCTCAGGGGGTAATTTTTTCCCCAGCACATTTTGCAGTATATTTTTTTTAAATTGCTCTAACAGCCTTCATTTTTGTCATAGAGAGGTCAGGTTGTGTCTCATTCTCTTGGAAAATGCCTGAATTTTCTCAAAAAATTATCAAAAATATGAAAAAAAAAAAAATTTATAGCATTTTTTTGCAAGGACGTACTGGTACGTCCATGGGGGTAAGGGATGGCTTTTGTGAAACGTACCAGTACGTCCTTTGGGGGTAAAAGGGTTAAAACAATATTATGTTATTTAATACAGGAACCAAAATGACATTTGTAATAACCTGATATCTATTTCATATGAAACCCGACTATTTGTTGACTTTTGCAGCTGGAAATCATTGGCATGGGATTCAGGTTAGGCCTCCCATAGGCCAAAATTTAACTCACTAACAATTTGACTTACAAGCAGCCTCTTGGAACCTATTAAGTTTATAAGTAGCGGACCTTCTGTAGTGATATTTTATTTTCGAACTTTTAGAAATTATCTTTGAAACTGTTTATATGTATTTCAGTCTTAACCCTTTTACCCCCAAAGGACGTACTGGTACGTTTCACAAAAGCCATCCCTTTACCCCCATGGACGTACCGGTACGTCCTTGCAAAAAAATGCTATAAAAATTCAGGCATTTTACAAAAGAATGAGACCAACCTGACCTCTCTATGACAAAAATTAAGGTTGTTAGAGCAATTTTAAAAAAATTTACTGCAAAATGTGCTGTGAAAAAAATAACCCCTGGGGGTTAAGGATTGGAAATTTCCAAATAGCCTGGTGGTAAAAGGGTTAATTTATTTAATTATGAAAGCTTAATGCTATATATTTCCCAGGTATTTTGATGATGAAGATGAAAGTTTGGATGGGGCTTATCAACCAGCTCCCGGAAGCCCGGGTCCACAGAAAAATGAAGTAGAAGACTCGGATGAAGACCCACTCGATGCATTTATGGCTGGCATTGAGCAAGAGGTTTGTTGATATATGATTTAGATAAGATTTTTACATTTTTATTTTTGAAAGTAAAGAAAGCAAGTGTTCATAGTAAACAAGATTAATTTTTTCAAACCTCTTCCCATTTTATTTTATTACTTAACTGATGAAAAAATTCAGTAATCTTCGTTATGTGATGTTGTGAGTAATGTAGTTTTATACTTTGAGCAGATGTTAAAAATTGATATGTATTTCAAATTGATCCTTTCCATATACAAACCTTTTGTACTTTAGAATAGGGATGTGTCTTCAGCGAGGCTGGAACAGCTAGTTGGTTGTTAACAAGTGGCAAGGTTGGGAAATCCTGCCCAAATGTCTGTCTTTGTTTTTTAAGTTTTGTTTTAGAATGTGCTCCTTGTAAGTGGAAGCACACCAGAAAGGTAAGCATTTGATCAAGTGCATTTTTTTACTTTGAGGATATAAATCTTTCTAGACCCCATGTGTTGTGTATCTTTGTGAGTGGATGACTGTAAGTAGCCCCTCCCTCTATGGATTGGTGTTCTTGCTCTTCCGATCACGAAGACAACAAATTCAGAGCGTAATTTGTCTCATTTCTGGGTAGTTTCTTTGCCTCTGAGGGAGTTACCAGATTTTGAATGAGCATCACCTGGACCTGCATGTCCAATAATGAAAATCATTCATCTGGTGGAAACACGTGGCATTGAGTGTTCCCTGTGTGGTGCTGTAGTGGAGTATCAATGAGTGTTCTAGTGCTTCACTTATGAAAACAATCTCAATGTAGTGGGTTGTGTTGCAGTGAAGGAAGCTCTTGCAGTTTCCTTATCTGAGGGAGCGCAGTTATTATTGGTCACCCAGATCATGACTCCCCTCTGACAACAAGGAAAGATATTTGGCAAGGAGATGTTCTCTCCTTCTTCCTCCTCCATTCTCCTTGTTGGACACTACTGCCGTGAGAAGAGGAAGTAGTATTTGCTTGGGAAGGCATTCTGCTTAAGTGTTTTTGAACTTTCAGTATAGGAATCACTCTCATCCTTCGGAGGGGAGAGAAATTACACTACTCACTAACTGGTACCTTCGGGGTCATTCGTGCAGAACATAAAAGCCAGCGTTACTGTAACCTCTGTTGTACTGGGTATAGATGATCGCTCCTACTCAGACCGAATTCCAGCATTATATGTCAGGAAAGGTTGGGGCTTATGCATTCACCTTTCCCATTTCTTTAGTGACAGAAGAGGACTGTGCCTTACTCTTGTGAACCCCTCTATGCTAATATAGATCTCACTCATTGACTGGTAACTATAAGGTCAGTTAGTGATCATGAGCCTTTAGTTACAGCCACAGCTGTTTTATGAGTTGCAGGTTAATGGTCTTACTCGAACTGATCTCCAGTACCGTATGGTGGGCTGATACGAGTATCATTCGTAATACCAATCTCACACATTGTCCTGTGCCTTTAGGGTCTGTTAGCAATCATGAGTCTGGTGTAACAATGACTGCTGTTCCAGCAATTGCAGATGAATGGTTCTAGACAGACCAATCTCCCGCACTTTTCGGTATGTTGATAGTTGTATCGTCCATGCTACCTCCTCATGCTGTTACCAAGTATAGCCTATAGAGCTCACAGACCGACCAGTACCTATGATTTGGGTTATTGATCGTGTGCCCCATTAGCTTCTACTTCCTATGATTAGATGTTAGGATGGTGTTGAAGTCGCCCTCTTCTCTCATGTACGAGACTAGGAAGGATGACGTGTCCAGGGAAGAAAAGAACCCTCCAGTTTAGTTCTAGGAGACTTTCTCCCTATCTTAAAGGATAAAAGGTTTATGTACACTAGGAACAAATAACAAATTTTAAAAGTAATTTTTATTTTTCCAAGTTTTCAACTTCAGTCTCCCCTATCAGTCCTAGGCCTAAGGACCAAAGTAGCTTTTCTGTGACAGGCAGGTGGACAGGGGTTCCCCTTTGTGCTAACTGTCATTACCAACGGCATTATTCAATGGTCCTTTCAGTGCTGCTGAAAACATATCCTTATTTTAAAGGGCTCAGGTTTGGATAGCTAGGAAATATACAATTGTTCCGTAACCGAAATACAAACCACGCTATTTACATAGGGTTTACTTTCGGCGTAGCTGAAATTGACGAGCCATTAGATTTTTAACGAGGGTTTACTACCCCCTGCGCTAGTTAGCAGGGGCAGGGGAGGGGTAGCTTGCTACCCCTCCCCCCTCACACACCGGTGAAATGTCTCTCTTCACTTTTGGCTCGGACAATGTACAGACGTGTCTGTCTTCGTCCTTGCTTGGCAGCCATTTTATGTTTTGTCTTTACTTAATCACTTACTTTTCTTATACTCTATATATATGTAAACATATTTTCATGTTTATGTATATATATGAGTATAGAAATCAGTAAGTTTCCTTTTCAGAGTTCGTGCTTGTGTGTGTAGTGTACGATATCCCCGGGGAGCCCGCCGGCAGTGAAGCCACCACAGTGTATTTTCATGGGTTGCGATCGAGTTTGACTACGGTCTCTCTCTCTCTCTTGAGGTCGTTCACCCTTTACTACGTTCTGGGTAGCTTCCTTCCCGTGTCGGGTGGGGTTGCTACGCCGTACATTTTATCTCAATTATTTTTATGAATCTAATTGTATTGGTTAACTTTTCAGTTTTTGTAGAACGCTTCCTTTCGGGGTTTTTCGTTCTTACTTTAGTGAACATTCATATTTGAATTACATAATTATAATTGTTATAATTCTGTGTTTGTTACAGCTCTCCTTCCCCGTGAGTGTAAGTGGAGTTGAGGACAAATGCCTGTTGTGTAATTCTTGTGTTCTTTTCCCTCGGGATTCCTCTTCGGAGTCTTCCCGGGGGAATGAATGTTAACTAATTACTTTTTATTTTTTCACAGTTAACAATCTAGTTTTCGTTTGTATAATATGACAACGAAGCGAGCTGTCTTGTTGGGGCCTGGGGAGTCTGCTGTTGCTGCCTCCCCTATAGGGGCATGTCTCCTCCTGGAAGTGCTCCTGTGACGACTGACAGCTCTTCAGTTCATCTTAGAACTCTCAGGAGGCTCGCCTCCTTGGGTGGGTAACTTCCCTTCCGAGGGAAGGTTCCCTGTCCAGGCTTGAGTTTTTTCCCTTCGGGGGGAACTTCTCTTACCTTAATTTTGTTCTTGGTCCTCCGGCGGTTATGCTCTTGGTGCTGAGCGACCGCTTTTGTAACCTTGCTCAAGGGGCTGAGCGGTTGCAAGCTCGGGCCTTAGAATTCGTGCGACTATGCTCTTGGTGCTGAGCGGTCGCACCTGCAGCTACGCTCAAGGGGCTGAGCAACTGCAGGAGCCCCTCTTCGGAGGATTGCTCTTATAGGTCACTTGCTGACCCATCTCTTTTACGAAGTGTTCCTCTCTCGTTCGCGAGGGAGGACACTCATAGAGACTCCTCTTCGGAGGACTCCTTCTACTGTTGTTGCTGAAGGCACAGTCCCCTTCGGGGGGCAGCTGAGCCCTACAGTCTCTCCTGCGAGTGCTTCTCCCCCGGGGGGGAGTTCACCACAGAGACTCCTCTTAGAAGGACTCCGTCTGCTGTTGTTGCTGTTGTTGCTGAAGGCTCAGTCCCCTTCGGGGGGCAGCTGAGCCCTACGGTCTCTCCTGCGAGTGCTTCTCCCCCGGGGGGGGGGAGTTCACCACAGAGACTCCTCTTTGGAGGACTCCTGCTGTTGTTGCTGTTGTTGCTGAGGGCTCAGTTCCCTTCGGGGACAGCTGATGCCAACGGTCTCTCCTGTCAGTGACTCTTCCCCTCGGGGGAGTTCACGATCAGAGACTCCTCTTCGGAGGTCGGAGGGTGTTGCACCTGTCTGAGGTCGTCTTCATCTTCATTCGACGTTCTCCGCAGAGGACCCTCCTCGACGAGTACCGGCCGTTGCAGCTGCTCTACTCCTGCCAGACCTTCTAGTCTTCATCTCCATTCCTGGACACAGATGTGCAGTGGGCGCCAACGCATCCCGTTTTCAATGGGCACCGGTCCCTTCGGGGCTAAGGGGCTTACAGTATTCCATGGTGTGGGTAAGTCCCTTAAGTGCCAGGTTTTACCTGCGTGCCTACGCAGTACTGTATTCTCCAGCGCTCGCCTGCTGTGGACCACGATCTCCGGTAGCTGAGTTTCGCCGTAGATCTTCTTCCTGCGCGCCAGCGCTCACCTGTGCTTCGAACCTTCTGTGCGCCAGCTCTCTTCAGCTCGCCAGCGCACATCTGCGCGCCCTTTTCTGCTACGCGCCAACGGTTTCCTGAATGCCCACGATCGCCTGCTTGCCGGCACGCATCGGCGCTCCCCTTCCTGATGCACCTGCGCGCCTCCTGATGTGCGCAAATGCACGTGACGTGCGCGATGCGTGCCAGCGTTCGCCCTCACGCCCACGATCTGCCAGATCTGGGCACAGGCAAGAAGATTTCCTTCGCCTCCTCGCCGACGATCTTCTCTAGTCTCTTACGCGCTAGCGTTCTCCTACGCGCTAGCGTTCTCCTTCGCGCTCGCGCGATTCTTCGCCTGCGCGCAAGCGTTTTGAACGCGCCATCGCGCCTTCACCCGCCTACGGGCCATCGCTCGTCAGCGCGCCATCGCCCGCCTACGCGCCATCTCCCGCCTACGTGCCATCGGTCTCCCGGCCGCCTGCGCTCGCCCGCGCGGCCGCGCACCCACGCACACCCCCTGTTCGCCCGCCTGCGAACCAACGGTTTCCATCGCGCGTGCGCCAGCGTGGTTCCCGCCAGTGAGCCATCGCTCGCCAACGCGCCGTCGCTCGCCTACGCGCCATCGCTCGCCTACGCACCATCGAATTCCAACCACCAGCACTCACCCTTCCAACCGCGCTCGCCCCCACCTGCGCTCCCTCGCGCACTTTCGACTGCACGCTCTCACGCCCACGCGCCTGTGCGCCCGCACCTACGTTCGCCCTCGCGCGAACCAATGATTTACCATCGCGCGAGCGCCAGGGCGATTTCGACCGCGATTCCCGTCGGGTTTTCGCAACGCGGGCAACCTGACAAGTCTTCTGGAGCGCATACTTCCAGACCACGATCTTCACCCCGTAAACACGGAGCATGGCACGTGCAAGAGCAGGAAGAATCTTCAGGGAGGTCTGAGCAACATTCTTCCCCTTTTCAAAACCTGGTTTAACTCTTCCTCTCCACCATTCCGTGGTAGGGGCTTACCAGGGAGTTTTCTTTCGAGAAATTCTCCTCCCGGCAGGGGGTGACTGGTCTACCTCTTCCTCTTCACCATTCCGTGGAAGGGGCTTACCAGGCATTTCCCTCTCCGATTGTGACCCGAGGATTTGTACAAGGAAGCTCCAGGAAGATCTTGGGAACTTTCCTTCTCTCGGGCACAAGCACCATTGCGTTCCGTCGCCAAGTTTCGAACATGCGGACAAACTCGATGTTGTAGCATCTAGATGCAGTGATCGAGGGCTTCCTCTTGGAAGTCCCATCCGTGGATATCGGCAAACTCAGACACTCTTCCATCCTTGGGAAGAGCTTGTTTGAGCCCAAGGATGTGGAATTGGACAGCTGGTGTGTGTGGAGTAAGTCGAATCTCGATTCACTCCTCCAAAAGGCGCTTACTTCCAGACCCTGCAAGCCTCCGACGCCTTATCATACAGCCTCGTCAGCCTAGGTCATCGGAACCGACCCCGGCAGCTAAGACAAGGTGTACAATAGCAGCCCCCTCCTGTCAGGGACAGGTAGGACGGGAAGTCCTCCCGGGGAGGCAATAATCCTAGAGGGAGCGGCCGAGTTCGCAAACTGTAGGATTGGCAACCCCCCTTCAGGTTTCCCGCTGGGGGGATGCCTATGGTTACTCTTTCAGATAGCAGCATCCCGGTGCCGATTCCTGCACGATCTACGTGATTAGCCAAGGATATCGCGCCTCGCACTTAACATCTCTACCTCCACTGACAGCGAATCCAGTGAAGCTGAGCTTCTATTCCATGGGATTGGCAAGGGGTTAGCCCTTCGGGCAGAAGGGGCCATGCTCTAGAAGAATGCCCTCCAAAGGGTCGTCGACGGCTTCCCCCCCGGCTTCTTCGGTCGATCCTTTCTTGTAAGGAAAGCATCTGAGACGGGAGTCCCCGTCATCGACCACTCAGCTCTGATCAAGGTTGTCGAACAAACTTCGTTCAGTGTGGAACAGCAGTATCGATCAGGCTTGTAGCGAGACCACAAGACTACATATGCCCTGGATCGGAAGGACGGGTACTTCCAGGTCCCATTCCATCCTTCTTCCAGGAAGCACTTGGAATTCAGCCTAGACAACAGATGTACCAGTTCAAGATGCTGTGTTGCGATCCCGCCACAGCATCGCAGGTTTTCACCAGAGGACTCACCCTGATATCCTCATGGTCACTCAGGAGCAGGCTTCCGCCTCCTTCGCTTTCTTCGACACCGAGACAAGCTTCCGGGACTTTACCAAGATCTAGGGATCATGGTAATTCGCGAGAAGCCCTCTCTGCTTCTACCACAACATCTGGGTTATCTAGCCATGATATTGACTCCTTCTCCAAGCCTTCCCATCAGTTGTCTGTGGCAAGGCTGAGGAGAGTCGCAGAACCTTTCCTCAAACGAGGAGAGCTTTCAGTCCTATCTTGGTTACAGTTCCTAGGTCTCCTTTCCTCCTTGACCCGTCTAGGTTCCTAACGGTCGCCTCAGGATAGGTTCCCTGTTAGGCGGCCCAAGTTCCGATGGAATCAAAGGAACGATTAACCAGACTTTCTGGTCCCTATGGGACCAGCGGAACGATTAGACCTGCAATGGGGGTTGACCTACGGAAACCTCTTGCAAGGGAGTGGATCTTCTCGTCCTTCCTCCGCATTTGATGCTGTTCTCGGACTCGTCAAAAAAGGGGGGGGGGGCATGTTCTGGTTCAGGCCTATGGTCAGGACGTGAAGGGTACCTCCACTTCAATCAGCTAGGATTAAAGGCCGTAGTCTGGCCCTTCTACAGATCTAACAGATCCTGCCGAGTTGCTCCGTGAGCAACAACTCCACGGTTCTGACGTGTTTCGACTAGCAGGGAGGTACATTTTCATACATTCGCATCTTGCAGTAGAGATACTGAGATGAACCGAAGTTCACTCAATACCTCTATCGGCTCGCTCATTCCGGGCAGAGGAATGTTCTCTCCGAAAAACTGAGCAAAGACTCACAGATAGAGAGTACCTGGGGGTCTTTGGCCCTTAGTAACCAGTAAAGTCCTGACCTGGGGGACCTGCTCACGACAGCCTGGAACTTCGAGCTGCCGCTGTACTACCCCCCAGTCTCAGACCCCAAGACTCTTTGGCAAGATGCCTTCCTATAACGGTGGGACAGCATCGACGCCTACGTCTTCCCACCATTGTGTCTGTTGAGAAGGGGGCTCAACGAAACCAGATTCTCGATCAACCTATCGATGACCCAGAGAGCTCCGCTGCGACTTTACGCAGAACGGTTTCCGGACCTTCTGCATCCCCTGGCGGAACTCCCGGGAGAGCTTCTTCCACGACACAGGCTACTCAGACAACCACACTGCAACACCTATCACAAGGTGTAGCATCGCTTCGGCTTCACGCCTGGAGACTATACGACACCTCCTCGCAAAGGGGCACCCCGCAACAGTTGCGGAGCGAAGGTCGCGTCACCTGCGAAAGTCATTCGCAGGGGTCTACCAGGCGAAGTGGAGAGTCTTCTGTGGTTGGTGTCGTGGGAGAGGTACCTCTCCCCTTGATGCCTCTACTCAAGCAATAACGAAGTTATTGGTTATCGGCGGGAGGAAATTCGATTTCCGCTCTCGGCAGTGAAGCCTATCGCTCAGCCTTACCCTGGCCTTCAAGCTGAAAGGGAATAGACATTTCCTCCCCGTGGGATCTTTCTTCGCTCATGCGAAGCTACAAACTTACCTGCCTCCAGTCGGAGTGAGTCCTCCTCCATGGAACATGGTTCGGGCTCTTAAGACCCTTAAGAGATCTTCTTGTGAACCATTACGTCAGGCCTCTAATCGTCGCTCGTCTTGGAAGACTATGCTCCTGCTCGCTCTGGCCTCGACCAAGCGTGTAAGCAATCTTCATGGTCTCTCGTACGACTCCGCCCTTTCAAGAAGATAGGGAGAGGTAACATTCAGGTTCGTTCCCGAGTTGGTTACTAGACTCAGGATCCTGGAGTCCCGGACCCTCGGTTCGACTCCTTCAAGATTTTGAGTGCCCGTTCTGTAACAGATGACCCAGACCTTCTCCTACTTGCCAGTGAGGAACCGGAGGGGTTATCTTTAAGAACAGATGCTGTTCGTCCTCAGGTGCAAGCCCAGTTTGGGAGCACAGGAAGGACGCAGGGGAAGGTCACCAAGTATGCCTTTTCAGCCCGGATTCAAGGCCATTCATCTCGACCTGAATCCAGACCCTCCCCCGTCACGTCGCCCTACAGCCCACAATGTCAGATACATCGCAACGTCCCTGCCCTTCAAGAGGGACTACTCTGTGACGCAGGTGCTACAAGCTGGAGTCTGGAAGCGTCTAGCGACCTTCGCAGCCCACTTCCTGCAGGACGTGACCCACAGGAGTATCGATACGTTTCTATCGCCCTGTGGTGGCTACACAACAGCTGGTCTAACCTCAGGCTCCCTTTTGGACAGGTAGCAGAAGGTTGAGGGCATTGTTAACGGGTTTTAGACTGCATGAACGGAAGAAATATGTCTGGCCCTTACTTCTTTCTTCATCCTCCCCTCTCCTGGGGAAAGCAGCATCCTGGTCTCTGCATAGCTGACCTCAAACCTCTGCAGGTAAACCATGCTTCCTTGTGTTCTGAGTATTAAGATAATACTGTCGCGTCCCCCATACCCTGACGAGGTGGTATTGGGAACGTCCTTACCTAGAGTTCCGTCTAAGAACTCCAGGTCAACTGCCTAGGACGAGCCACACTTTATTCCTTCACACACAAGCTTATGTAGGCCACAGGTTCCTTACAGAGCAAGGAACTTGTGAGGTGCAGGGACTCCTTTTCTCGAGTGCGGCTCACTCGGATTCTGAGTCCCCGGGTAAGCCAAAGCCAGTAAGGCTGGGGACTTTCCACCCTTCCTAAGGGGTAAGTCACCCTATGTAAATAGCGTGGTTTGTATTTCGGTTACGGAACAAATGACAAATTCGGAGATAATTTGTATTTTTCCTAACCATACAAACCTTAGCTATTTACACATATTTGCCCGCCAGCCCTGTCCCCCAAGACAAGTCCTACCTCTAAGTGAAGTGAGACATTTCACCGGTGTGTGAGGGGGGAGGGGTAGCAAGCTACCCCTCCCCTACCCCTGCTAACTAGCGCGGGGGTAGTAAACCCTCGTTAAAAATCTAATGGCTCGTCAATTTCAGCTACGCCGAAAGTAAACCCTATGTAAATAGCTAAGGTTTGTGTATAGTTAGGAAAAATACAAATTATCTCCGAATTTGTCATATTACGTTACTTTTAAAGTTTAATATACAGTATTGGATTGTTTATTGCATACTATATCTGCTGTAGTTAAAGATAAACTCCAAATGCAGTAACAATCAGTAATTTTCACCAGCTCAGTTAAATGTATGGAAGAAGGGAAGTTTGTCATGTTGAATAACTTTGTTTGATAGAAAATTTAGGTTAAAAGTGAACTCAATGGATAATAGTTATAGTTTACTCATTTTTGCCATGTCTTAGGCTTTTTAGAGTGCAGTTCCTCCTTTTAGAATCCAGTACAGTACAGTAATATTAGTGTTTTGTCATTCTCTTTTGAATTTATTTATTGAATTTCACATAAATAGTGAAAAATAGTTGTGATTTGTGGTAACATTTGTAAAGCATCTTTCTTTACTGAAGGCTTGGATTAGGATATTAGCAAGATGGAATATAAACATCAATTCCAGTGTAAACAGGAAGTTTTTTAATTATGTTTATAGATGTAGTGCAAAGTTTACCTTGAGATTAAAGAAAGTGATCTGCAGTAGAAGTTATTAATTGCTATCAATGCTAGAACTCCTTTGCGTGAGAATTTTGGTCTACTTTTTTTTCCCTTGTGGATGTTTGACAGGTGAAAAGAACAAAAACTAAGGGCGCCGAGGAGAAAAAAGAAATCAAAGGAGTTCGAGACGACATTGATGGGGAGGACGATGAAGAATCTTATTACAGATATATTCAAGAAAATCCAAATGCAGGAAGGTAAAAACTAAAAGTAGTGTCGTAGAGATACGCAAAGTGTAATATCTGTGCTCCAGTGTCATTTGCCCTTGTTTTCTACAGCTTTGCCTTGTTTTCCAGCTCTTTTTGGGAGAACTGATTTTCCACCAAAAATTTATAAATTGTAATTACGGTGTTTACATTTGGTGGGCATAGTCAACTACAGTACTGAGTTTTTATGCCATGTTTTCCTTCTTTTAGACTAAACGTGAAATGAGTTCTCTCCACTGTCATCAATGGCCATTTATCTTAAAATTTAAAGGCCTTCCTACTGGTCTCATCCGACTACTGTATTGTACTTCCAAATCTGCTACTCTTTGGATTTACTACTCCCTATCTCTATCCCTTCTCATTTGTTAAAACCATCTTGTTCTTTAAGCTCTCAGTTTGATATTAATGGGATTATTTGGTTATCATTATGATCTTATACTTCATGGGTTAAGTAGTCTGAAAGTGAAGCCTCATAGTTATAGAATATTTTTATGAATAGTACTTACCTGGAAGTTATATATATATATAGCTGATATCTCTAAAATCGGCAGAATTTTTCAAAACGAGGCAACCGCCTTGTGGTGGTTGGGAGGTAGGTGGTAACACCCGTCACAGGGTGGTCCAAGGAATCATTCCCGTGTCTAAGACTTCAGTTCATCTCTGTCGGCTGGATCGAAAACATCGTCGGTCCACCATTGAGAGTTTTTCGAATCATTTTCCCTTCTTCGCTTTTTTGGACTTCGTTTGGTGAAGTACACTGATTTAGGGATTTGGCAATCGTGTTTTATTATTATTATTTACCTTGTTTATCATGAGTGATAACTTAATTTTCGTGTTTGTGCGAGTAATGTATGGAAGGTGAGGTTACCGAAAGTGTCGGTTGATCCTCACAGTTTGTATGCAGAGGTTTTGTTTGTGCACTATATTTTAGGTGCAAAGTTTTTAATCCTGATGACGGAAATACGTTCCGGCAACTCTATGACGTCACAGTCGTGTGACGTAATCTTCATGTATGTCTTTCAAATTCTCTTTTATTTGTTTTATGTAAAGATTGGGAGGAATTCCACTTATATAAGTTTTTTAACTTTTAATGTAAAATTTTAAAGAAAGATTTGTCCATTTGGTATTCGTTCTTTAAATCATCGATCTAATTTCTTAAATTAAATAGAACTAGCGTATGGTTGATTTACGCTGTTACTCATTACTATCGGCGCAGTCCCAACATGCCTTGGTAGCATTCTTTTCGATATGGGAATTAAAGTGTTGGCTATTATACTCCAACAACAACGATATGGGAATTCTAGTTTTAGTAGCATTTTCATTTATATGTTTACATTTATATATATAGATACGTTATTGCTATATCTGTTCTTTTTATCATTACAACTCGCTTGTTTTTGAAAACCCTTTGAATTAATTGTGGATTACATTTGTTTTCCCTTTTTCTGTTCATTTTAATTTTTAACGTATAACTTTCCCGGCGTTTGTATGTAACTACCGGGTAGGTATTTATGACATTTAATTTTACCGGTGGTTATATGTAACTACCGGGTGAGTGTCTTCAACATCTATTTTTAATCTCAACTCTTGCCCGGTGGTTTTTTCTTTTTGTGACCGCCGGGTAAGTATGTTTGAAAGTTTATTTTATTATGGAAATGTCAGTTTAATATTTTATAAAAATATTTTGTTACAGTTTATATAGCAAGTACTAGAGACGATTTTGCTTTCTCATTCAAGCCCGTGGCAGAAGAATAAGTTCTCTCACAACGGGCAGGACAAATTATGGTTTTTTGTGTAAGAGTTTAATAGTGCAAGTTTCAGTGCGAAATTAGGCATTGGATTCTTTCAGCACAGTGGACGTCGTTTTCCTAGCCTTAGACCTCTTCCAAGCTCCCCGGCCCACAGGAGAAGGAACGTCGATCGGCGAAAGGAAACGAGAGGCGTTAGCTCACGAGCAAACGCCCTCGCGAGCGTTCCTGTTAACGTTCCCAAGAATGCTCGCCCTTGCCATGGGAAAGCAAAGAGCGTTGAACGTTAAGATTCTAACACTGCTTTTAGAGTTTTGCATTACATCACTTTTGATTTTAATGGTAATACTTTAAGTCATAGATATTCGCTGATAATATCAATGCTTACAAACCATCATTGACTCGGTTTTTGTCCCAGAGCGCCAGTCGGCCTTATGAACCCTCTGGTCGGAACCGAACGCGCCGAGCGGCATAATGAATATCATTTTGCCTTAACGCTCGGCGCTAAGTCTTTCAAGACAGGACGAATGCAGCCTCGTCTTTCAGGGTGAATGCAGCCTCGTCTTTCAGGACGAATGCTGCCTCGTCTTTCAGGACTAATGCAGCCTCGTCTTTCAGGGCGAATGCTGCCTCGTCTTTCAGGACGAATGCAGCCTCGTCTTTCAGGGCGAATGCTGCCTCGTCTTTCAGGACTAATGCAGCCTCGTCTTTCAGGGCGAATGCTGCCTCGTCTTTCAGGGCGAATGCAGCCTCGTCTTTCAGGGCGAATGCAGCCTCGTCTTTCAGGGCGAATGCTGCCTCGTCTTTCAGGACGAATGCAGCCTCGTCTTTCAGGGCGAATGCTGCCTCGTCTTTCAGGGACAAATGCAGCCTCGTCTTTCAGGGAGAATGCTGCCTCGTCTTTCAGGGCGAATGCTGCCTCGTCTTTCAGGGCGAATGCAGCCTCGTCTTTCAGGGCGAATGCAGCCTCATCTTTCAGGACTAATGCAGCCTCGTCTTTCAGGGCGAATGCTGCCTCGTCTTTCAGGACGAATGCAGCCTCGTCTTTCAGGGCGAATGCAGCCTCGTCTTTCAGGACTAATGCAGCCTCGTCTTTCAGGACGAATGCAGCCTCGTCTTTCAGGACGAATGCAGCCTCGTCTTTCAGGACGAATGCAGCCTCGTCTTTCGGGGCGAGTGCAGCCTCGTCTTAGGGGAGAGTGCAGCCTCGCCTTTCGGGGCGAGTGCAGCCTCGCCTTTCGGGGCGAGTGCAGCCTCGCCTTTCGGGGCGAGTGCAGCCTCGCCTTTCGGGGCGAATGCTGCCTCGTCTTTCAGGGCGAATGCTGCCTCGTCTTTCAGGACGAATGCAGCCTCGTCTTTCAGGGCGAATGCAGCCTCATCTTTCAGGACTAATGCAGCCTCGTCTTTCAGGGCGAATGCTGCCTCGTCTTTCAGGACGAATGCAGCCTCGTCTTTCGGGGCGAGTGCAGCCTCGTCTTTCAGGGCGAATGCTGCCTCGTCTTTCAGGACGAATGCAGCCTCGTCTTTCGGGGCGAGTGCAGCCTCGTCTTTCAGGGAGAATGCTGCCTCGTCTTTCAGGACGAATGCAGCCTCGTCTTTCAGGGCGAATGCTGCCTCGTCTTTCGTGACGAATGCAGCCTCGTCTTTCAGGGCGAATGCAGCCTCGTCTTTCAGGACCAATGCAGCCTCGTCTTTCAGGACTAATGCAGCCTTGTCTTTCAGGGCGAATGCTGCCTCGTCTTTCAGGACGAATGCAGCCTCGTCTTTCGGGGCGAGTGCAGCCTCGTCTTTCAGGACGAATGCAGCCTCGTCTTTCAGGACCAATGCAGCCTCGTCTTTCAGGACTAATGCAGCCTTGTCTTTCAGGGTGAATGCTGCCTCGTCTTTCAGGACGAATGCAGCCTCGTCTTTCGGGGCGAGTGCAGCCTCGTCTTTCAGGACGAATGCAGCCTCGTCTTTCAGGACCAATGCAGCCTCGTCTTTCAGGACGAATGCAGCCTCGTCTTTCAGGGCGAATGCTGCCTCGTCTTTCGTGACGAATGCAGCCTCGTCTTTCAGGGCGAATGCAGCCTCGTCTTTCAGGACTAATGCAGCCTCGTCTTTCAGGGCGAATGCAGCCTCGTCTTTCAGGACGAATGCAGCCTCGTCTTTCAGGACGAATGCAGCCATGTCTTTCGGGGCGAGTGCAGCCTCGTCTTAGGGGAGAGTGCAGCCTCGCCTTTCGGGGCGAGTGCAGCCTCGCCTTTTGGGGCGAGTGCAGCCTCGCCTTTCGGGGCGAGTGCAGCCTCGCCTTTCGGGGCAAATGCTGCCTCGTCTTTCAGGGCGAATGCTGCCTCGTCTTTCAGGACGAATGCAGCCTCGTCTTTCAGGGCGAATGCAGCCTCGTCTTTCAGGGCGAATGCAGCCTCATCTTTCAGGACTAATGCAGCCTCGTCTTTCAGGGCGAATGCTGCCTCGTCTTTCAGGACGAATGCAGCCTCATCTTTCAGGGCGAATGCTGCCTCGTCTTTCGTGACGAATGCAGCCTCGTCTTTCAGGGCGAATGCAGCCTCGTCTTTCAGGACTAATGCAGCCTCGTCTTTCAGGGCGAATGCAGCCTCGCCTTTCAGGACGAATGCAGCCTCGTCTTTCAGGACGAATGCAGCCTCGTCTTAGGGGAGAGTGCAGCCTCGCCTTTCGGGGCGAGTGCAGCCTCGCCTTTCGGGGCGAGTGCAGCCTCGTCTTTCGGGGCGAGGGTTGTCTTTCGGGGCGAGGGAAGCCTCGTCTTTCGGGGCGAGGGCAGCCTCGTCTTTCGTGGCGAGGGCAGCCTCGTCTTTTGGAACGAGGGCAGCCTCGTCTTTCGGGACGAGGGCAGCCTCGTCTTTCAGGATGATAGGACGGTCGCCGCCTTGTCCTTTCAGGGCGACGTCACGTCTTATAAGATCTTTGTCAAGGATGACTTTGTGATCACTTTTCTCCTGTTGAATTGTTTGAGGTTAACAGAAGGAGAGGATCCTAAGTTCTGTTGCTCCATGTTCCCCACCCTCTGAGTTTTCGCGTGGTCATTAATGGAGTTTTAAGAATATATTAATTTTTTTTCTTAAAACAGAAACCTTTGATGACTAACAACAGTAGGAGCCAGACTTTGCTACTTCTGGCGAGCCTGGGAGAGGAGAGGAGCAGACCTTTGGTCCGTGTTTTTCTAAGAATGGATGCGAAATCTTTTTCCTAGTGAATCCTCCTTTGTTAGTTACTCCAATAAGACTTTTCTGCCTAACCGACTTTGCAACTTCAATGTCTCTCTTTTGGGAGAGGGAGTCTTTTGTCCGGTCCTGGACGTAAATGCTCTTTACGCCTTCGTTCAGAAGTCAAAGTTCTCCATGGAGACATCAAATCTTTGGAGAAGAGGGGAGCAGACCTTTGGTCAATACTTCTTCTGAAGGAGGATTACTTTTTCCTTTTATAGGGAAACCTCCTTTAGTTTTTAGCTACAACGATTCTCTCTCCCAGTTCTAGAGAGGAGTCTAAGTGGCAGGCTATGCAATCAAACTTTATCTGAGGTTTGTTTACAAGGAAGAACGGGTGTAGAATGGGTCAGTTTCGGGCGTGTGTTTTGGTCTCAGCTCCGCCCCTCTCATGTTCACGTAACTTTTGCCTTATGTAGCGGAATACTGCTCTCTGGAGAAATCAGAGCGTCTCTGTATCTGGATTTTTAGATGACGTTGAGCCTATCAAATAATTAGGTCTTCTTGTCAACAAGAAGAGTCTCTTCTGACACCAGGACGCTCAGCACCTTGTCTTTTAGAACGTTCAGCGTCTCGCTCTGTTAACCTCTCGGCTCCACGTCTTACAGGACTTTTGGCACCACGTCTTACAGGACTATCGGCGCCACGTCTTACAGGACGATCGGCGCCTCGTCTTTCAGGACGCTCGACGTCGAAGTTCTAGCATGAGGCATGACTTTGAACATGAGAATCTAGGACTTCGTGATGACACTAGTCGAATCGTGTGTCGAGATCAAGGACGCCTTCGTTCTGATTTCTTGGATCTAGAAAGGAGGTTTGTTCTAGGGCAAGAAACAGCGGGGCAAACATGCTCGGCAGGAAGAGACTTGTTTTTCCCTCAGAATGGTCTCTCAACCCGCAAGTCTGTCAGTCTCTGGATGTTGTGGGGCAGACCTGTAACAGACCTTTTTGCCTCCAACTGGAAGAAGAGGATCCCCTACTGCTGCTCCCTAGTCCCGGACAAGGAAGCTGTAGCAGTGGACTCCTTCTTGATGGATTGGACGGGGGTGGACATGTTTGCGTTGCCACCGTTCGAGTTCATCAATCTGGTCTTCAGGAAATTCGCTCTCCTCAATTCGGGGCGAATGATCCTAGCGGCTCCATTCTGGCCTGCTAGGGAATGGTTTTCGGAAGTGATGGGCATGTTGATGGACTTCCCAAGAAGACTTCGGCAAGTCCAGATCTTCTCAAACAGCCCCACTTCGAGAGGTATCATCTTACCCCCCTTGCTCTCAACTGACTTCCTTCAGACTGACTAGAAGCTTGTCAGATCTCGAGGCTTTTCGGCACAAGCGACGAAATCTATCGCCAGAGCAAGGAGGATCTCTTCACAAAGAGTCTACCAATCTAGGTGGGAGACCTTTAGAGCTTGGTGCAGGCGGCACAAGTTTCCTCATCCACTACCTCTCTGAGCCAGATTGCAGACTTCTTCTTGTACCTCAGACAGGATGCTAAGCTGGCTGTATCTACCATCAATGGATACAACAGTATGCTCTCCGCCGTCTTTAGGCATAGAGGCCTAGAGTTGTCCCAAAATCAAGGTTTGCAGGACCTCATTGGGTCTTTTCAGACGACGTAATAGGTACTCTTAAACCTGGATGTGGTGTTTTAAGTTTCTGTGCTCCAAGAAATTTGAACCTTTCTCGCTAGCCTCTCTTCGAGTTGTAGCGAAGAAAACCCTCTCTCTTATGACTCTAGCGAATGCCAAGAGGTCAGCAAAGTCCAGGTGATTGGGAAGAGGGTGAGCTTCAATTAGGATAGGGCAGTTTGTGTCTTAAGGTTCATCTTTCTTGTAAAGAGCGAGAACCCTTCGTAACCCTGTCCTACGACGTTTGATGTCATTAACCTCACGAACCTAGTGGGTCGAGAGAAGGAAAGACTCCTCTGCCCAGTTAGGTCCCTCAAAGTTTTTTTTGGCTCACACTATGAACGTGAGCTGTGCATCCAACTTGTTATGGTGTTCAGTGAAAGATCCGCCAAAAACCCGTCTAAGTATGCTTTGTCCTTTTTCCTGAGGGAGAAAATTAGGGAAGCCCACCTCTTATGTGAGGAGGAACACTTCGCCCTGTTGAAATTACGGGCTCACGAAGTGAGAGCCATTGCTACCTCTCTGGCATATCAGGAATACATGTTAGTTAGGCTATTCATGGATGCAATTTTCTGGAGGAGCAACTCTGTCTTCGCTTCTCATTAACTTAGAGAGGTGAGAGTAGACTTTGGCAAGTGCTATTCCTTGGGCCCATACATAGCTGCAGTTTCTGTATTAGGCAAAGGAGTTAATAACCCCACTCAACCTTGGTTTATATGCATGTATGAGGGTTTGTGTTTTTATGATAGTCTGAGGACTTCGTCTTGTGGTGCGGTTCCCTCAGTCTAGATAGATAGTTTATGTCTATGTTGCAGGGTTAGGTGGCTAGTTTTAGTAAGGTTGCAATTTTTATTATATGGGGCAAAGGTAGTTTCTGAAGTCTAGTCAAGTTGTTGGTCTTATCCCTTTGACAGACTCGATTGAGTTTTTTGCAGCATTGCAGGCTTACTCCTGGATAAACTCTCCTAAGGGAAAGCCACTCTAAAGGCTGTACCTTTGAATCAGCTACCTTAGCAGGCAAGGAATCAAGGTGTTTTTATCTCCTACAACTCTTTTGTTGTTTCCCCAACGATGTTTACTGTCTGTTTCCCTCCTCCAAATGTGTGAATCAGCTATATATATATATAACTGCCAGGTAAGTACTATTCATAAAAATGGAGTTTTTATGATAAAACAAAGTTTTATGAATACTTACCTGGCAGTTATATATATATTCGAAAGCCCACCCACCTCCCCTCAGGAGACAGGTCGGGCATAGATGAACTGAAGTCTTGGACACGGGAATGATTCCTTGGACCACCCTGTGACGGGTGTTACCACCTACCTCCCAACCACCACAAGGCGGTTGCCTCGTTTTGAAAAATTCTGCCGATTTTAGAGATATCAGCTATATATATATAACTGCCAGGTAAGTATTCATAAAACTTTGTTTTTCAATATTAATCTTACCCGATGATCATGTAGCTGTCAACTCCGTTGCCCGACAGAAATCTAAGGTCGGGATACGCCAGCGATCGCTATACAGGTGGGGGTGTACACAACAGCGCCATCTGTGAGCAGGTACTCAAGTACTTCTTGTCAACAAGAACTCAATTTTTCCTCTGTCGTGCCACCGGCAAGACCTACTTGGATACGCTGTTGATTCTGGAGTTGTTTTTCACGATTTTGGTGATGTATTCGCTCTAGATTTTAGCCTTCGCTATTCAGGAATCTTTATCATTAGCTTAGCAAGCTTTTTGATTTAATTTGGATTAATTGTTAACGAACTTTGCTAGATTTTGGAATTCCCCCTTGACTATTTCTACAATTCAAGATGTCTGACCAGTCTCAAGTCCCTAAGTACAGGCAGTGTAGTGTTAGGGCTTGTACTAGGCGTCTTCCGAAGGCCTCCATAGATCCTCACACCGTTTGTTCCAATTGTAGGGGTAAATCCTGTCAATTGGAAGATCGATGTGAAAAATGCGCTGGGCTTTCGGAATTCGATTTTAACGAATTCCTTAAAAATGCACGTAGGCTAGAGAAGGATAGGATCAGGAGGAGTTCTTCTCGCTCTTTTGATTTTTCCTCTCCCCATGCCCCTCAACCTATTCCTTCCCCTGTAGTGGTGACTCCCGACCCTGCTACTAGTGCTCAGCCCTCCATGGCGGATATGATGCGTGCCATTCAGGCTCTTGGTTACAGAGTGGAGTCATTGGCTAATGACCGTAATCAGCTTTTGGCAGATGTCAAAGAGCTGAAAGCGCAAAGTGCAGTGGGAAGTGTTGTGAGTGCAAGTGAAGTGAAAAGTGTCAGTGTCAGTGTTGCGCATGAGGGTACATCTGTTCGTGCCAGTCGTCCTCCCAGTCCGGGACCTCTTGCAAGCTCCCAAGCCCAGGGGAGAAGCAATGTCGAAGGACCAAAGGGTTCGGCAGGCCTTGATCAGCGTACGGATGTACCCTCAGTGGTTGCGGACGTATCTGTCAGAGATCGTCCCATCCACAAACAGACGAATGAGCCCTATCATTCCTCGTCTGTGGAAGAAGTTTCAAGGAGGAAACGTTGGACCAAGGTCTCACGACCTCTCAAGCGTAAGGTCCCTTCCGAGCGAGTCCAACGGCCCAGGTGTAGCCACTGGGTCAGTTCGGACTCGCCGCAGTCTTCCGAAGACTGCACACCTCCCAAGAGAGGTAGAGTGGTTCCGCAGCAGGCAACTACTCCGTCTGTTGCCGCACCAACCACGGTAGATCCTAAGTGGTCCATGCTGCAGACTATGCAGTCTCAGCTTGCTTCCTTTATGCAGGAGTATCGTGCTGAGAAGGTTGACACGGCACCAGTTAACCTACAACCTGCCACGGTTGTGCGCTCAGCAGATACTGCGGCTGCCTGCTCCCACACTCCACCTGTGAGAGCTCCACCTCCGATGCGCAGTCCACCCTGCCAGACGCATGTTCATGCTGCACCCTCCGTTGACATGCGTGAGCTACCGCATCAGCAGTGGGAAGGTGCTGTAGAGCTGCCGTGTTTTGACACAATGCGGCATGCTCCGCAACCCATGCGGCATGCTCCGCATCCCATACGGCATGCTCCGCAACCCACGGCAGTCCCTCCCACGCACCAGCACTCTGCTTTTGTTGTTGCCAGCTCGCAGACTGACCAGCAGCGGCATGATGTTGGATCCGCAGCAGCTACGCATGCACCCGTGCTGCCGGATTCAGCCGTTCAGCTTTCTGCTCCACCTTTGCCACTTCCTACTCAGCTTTCGGATGATGGAGTATCGGATGACGAAGCTGCACATTTGGACGAACCGCACTCCGACTTAGAAGGACCCAAGTCTACGCCTCCCTCCTTAGACTTTCGGAAAGTCTTTGCCTTGTTCAGGGACTTGTATCCGGAACAGTTTGTGTCTGCAACCCCTCGCTCTCCTCCCTCCGAGTTTGCTCTGGGCATGCAGTCAGCAGCTCCTGCCTTCACCAAACTTGTCCTCGCACGCTCATCCAAGAGAGCTTTGAGGGTTATGGGAGAGTGGTTGCAGTCCAAGAAGCAACTGGGAAAGACTGCTTTCATCTTTCCGCCTACCAAGCTTGCTTCCAAATCTAGCGTCTGGTATGCCACGGGAGAGGAACCCGGCTTGGGAGTTCCTGCCTCTGCCCAGGGCGACTTCTCAAGTCTGGTTGACTCTCCCCGCAGGCTGGCTATGAGACGATCTAAGATTTGCTGGTCCTTTTCTGACATGGATCATCTGTTGAAGGGAGTCTTTCGTGCTTTTGAGATCTTCAACTTCCTCGATTGGTGTTTGGGAGCGTTAAGCAGAAAGACTTCCCCTTCGGATAAGGACTCGGCCATGCTTATCATGTCTAGCATGGACAAAGCCATTCGGGATGGGTCTGGTGAGCTTGCGGCTTCGTACGTGTCGGGAGTGCTTAAGAAGAGAGAACATCTTTGCTCCTTCTTGTCGTCTGGGATCACTCCTTGCCAGAAGTCGGAGTTGTTGTTTGCTCCTCTCTCCAAGTGTCTCTTTCCGGAGGAGCTGATCAAGGGGATGGCTGCCTCGTTGATCCAGAAGGATACCCATGACCTGATGGCATCTTCCGCACGTAAGGCTAAAGCTTTACCTTCCGTGCCTAGACCTTTCCGTTCTGCCGCAGTGGACACACCAGCAACTAGGTTCATCCCGCCCTTTCGTGGCAGAACCTCCAGCAGAGGAGGTACCCGTGCCGACAGTCACCGTGGCAAATCGAAGAAGGGTTCCAAGTCCGCAAAAGGCAGAATCTGACTGCCTTCCTCTCCAGACAGCAGTGGGAGCCAGGCTCAAGAACTTCTGGCAAGCTTGGGAGAGCAGAGGTGCAGACGCTCAGTCTGTGAAGTTGCTAAGGGAGGGGTACAGAATTCCGTTCTGCCGCAGTCCCCCTCTAGCAACGTCTCCCATCAACCTCTCTCCCAACTACAAGGAGAAGGACAAGAGGCTAGCGTTGCAACAAGAGGTGTCGCTCTTGCTACAAAAGGGAGCGGTAGTCATAGTCCGGGACCATCAATCCCCGGGCTTCTACAACCATCTCTTCCTGGTAGCGAAGAAGACAGGAGGTTGGAGACCGGTGCTGGACGTCAGTGCTCTCAATGCTTTTGTCACCAAGCAGACGTTCACGATGGAGACGACGAAGTCGGTCCTAGCAGCGGTCAGGAAGGAAGACTGGATGGTCTCGTTAGACCTGAAAGACGCGTACTTTCATGTCCCCGTCCATCCAGACTCCCAACCTTTCCTAAGGTTCGTCTTTGGAAAGGTCGTGTACCAGTTCCAAGCCCTGTGCTTTGGCCTAAGCACGGCACCTCTTGTGTTTACCAAACTGATGAGGAATCTTGCCAAATTCCTTCACTTGGCAGACATCAGAGCCTCCCTCTATTTGGACGACTGGCTTTTAAGAGCTCCGTCAAGTCGTCGCTGTCTGGAGAATCTCAGATGGACTATGGATCTGACCAAGGAATTGGGCCTCCTGGTCAATATAGAGAAGTCCCAACTCGTCCCATCCCAAACCATTGTCTATCTAGGTATGGAGATTCAGAGTCGAGCTTTTCGGGCTTTTCCGTCGGCCCCAAGGATCAGTCAAGCCCTAGAATGCATCCAGAGCATGCTGAGAAGGAACCGATGCTCAGTCAGGCAGTGGATGAGTCTAACAGGGACACTTTCATCGCTGGCCCAGTTCATCGAGTTAGGGAGACTCCACCTCCGCCCCCTTCAGTATCATCTAGCTGCTCACTGGAGAAAGGACATGACGCTAGAGGCGGTCTCAGTGCCTATTTCCGAAGAGATGAGGTCTACACTGACGTGGTGGAAGAACAGCATTCTTCTCAAAGAAGGTCTACCATTGGCTGTTCAGACCCCCGACCACCGTCTCTTCTCGGACGCATCGGACACGGGCTGGGGTGCGACACTGGACGGACAGGAATGCTCGGGCACGTGGAATCAGGAGCAAAGGACACTTCACATCAACTGCAAGGAGCTTTTGGCAGTTCATCTGGCCTTGATAAACTTCAAGTCCCTCCAGCTAAGCAAGGTGGTGGAGGTGAACTCCGACAACACCACAGCCTTGGCGTACATCTCCAAGCAAGGAGGGACTCATTCGAGGAAGTTGTTCGAGATCGCAAGGGACCTCCTCATTTGGTCAAAAGATCGAAAGATTTCGCTGGTAACGAGGTTCATTCAGGGCGACATGAATGTCATGGCAGATCGCCTCAGCCGGAAGGGTCAGGTCATCCCCACAGAGTGGACCCTTCACAAGAATGTTTGCAGCAGACTATGGGCCCTGTGGGGTCAGCCCACCATAGATCTATTCGCTACCTCGATGACCAAGAGGCTCCCGATGTATTGTTCTCCGATTCCAGACCCAGCAGCAGTTCACGTGGATGCCTTTCTGCTGGATTGGTCCCATCTAGACCTGTATGCGTTCCCTCCGTTCAAGATTGTCAACAGGGTACTTCAGAAGTTCGCCTCTCACGAAGGGACACGGTTGACGTTGGTTGCTCCCCTCTGGCCCGCGAGAGAATGGTTCACCGAGGTACTGCAATGGCTAGTGGACGTTCCCAGGACTCTTCCTCTAAGAGTGGACCTTCTGCGTCAGCCGCACGTAAAGAAGGTACACCCAAGCCTCCACGCTCTTCGTCTGACTGCCTTCAGACTATCGAAAGACTCTCAAGAGCTAGAGGCTTTTCGAAGGAGGCAGCCAGAGCGATTGCCAGAGCAAGGAGGACATCCACTCTCAGAGTCTATCAGTCAAAATGGGAAGTCTTCCGAAGCTGGTGCAAGGCGAATGCAGTTTCCTCAACCAGACCTCTGTAACGCAGATAGCTGACTTCCTGTTACATCTAAGGAATGTAAGATCCCTATCAGCTCCTACGATCAAGGGTTACAGAAGCATGTTGGCAGCGGTCTTCCGCCACAGAGGCTTAGATCTTTCCGCCAACAAAGATCTACAGGACCTCCTTAGGTCTTTTGAGACCTCAAAGGAACGTCGGTTGTCCACACCAGGCTGGAACCTAGACGTGGTTTTAAGGTTCCTGATGTCAGCAAGATTCGAACCGCTTCAATCAGCCTCTTTTAAGGATCTCACATTAAAGACTCTTTTCCTCGTTTGCTTAGCAACAGCTAAAAGAGTCAGTGAGATCCACGCCTTCAGCAGGAACATAGGTTTTACATCTGAAACGGCTACGTGTTCCTTGCAGCTCGGTTTTTTGGCTAAAAACGAGCTTCCTTCTCGTCCTTGGCCCAAGTCGTTCGAGATCCCAAGCCTGTCCAACTTGGTGGGGAACGAACTAGAGAGAGTACTTTGCCCAGTAAGAGCTCTTAAGTACTATTTAAGACGTACAAAGCCATTACGAGGACAATCAGAAGCTTTATGGTGTTCTATCAAGAAACCTGCTTTACCGATGTCTAAGAACGCAGTTTCTTACTACATCAGGCTTTTGATTAGAGAGGCCCATTCTCATCTGAAGGAAGAAGACCTTGCTTTGCTGAAGGTAAGGACACATGAAGTTAGGGCTGTCGCTACTTCAGTGGCCTTCAAACAGAACCGTTCTCTGCAGAGTGTTATGGATGCAACCTATTGGAGAAGCAAGTCAGTGTTCACATCATTTTACCTCAAAGATGTCCAGTCTCTTTACGAGAACTGCTACACCCTGGGACCATTCGTAGCAGCGAGTGCAGTAGTAGGTGAGGGCTCAACCACTACATTCCCATAATCCCATAACCTTTTTTAATCTTTCTCTTGAAATGCTTTTTATTGTTGTTTTTGGGTTGTACGGAAGGCTAAGAAGCCTTCCGCATCCTGGTTGATTTGGCGGGTGGTCATATTCTTTCTTGAGAAGCGCCTAGATTAGAGGTTGTGATGAGGTCCTTTAGTATGGGTTGCAGCCCTTCATACTTCAGCACCTAGGAGTCGCTCAGCATCCTAAGAGGATCGCTAGGCTCAGTAAGGAAGACGTACTTAAAAAAGGCAGAGTAATGGTTCAAGTCGACTTCCTTACCAGGTACTTATTTATTTTATGTTTGTTATTTTGAATAACTGCTAAAATGAAATACGGGATACTTAGCTTCTAAAGTTAACATGTATGCTGGTCTCCACCCACCACCCTGGGTGTGAATCAGCTACATGATCATCGGGTAAGATTAATATTGAAAAATGTTATTTTCCTTAGTAAAATAAATTTTTGAATATACTTACCCGATGATCATGAATTTAAGGACCCTCCCTTCCTCCCCATAGAGAACCAGTGGACCGAGGAGAAAATTGAGTTCTTGTTGACAAGAAGTACTTGAGTACCTGCTCACAGATGGCGCTGTTGTGTACACCCCCACCTGTATAGCGATCGTTGGCGTATCCCGACCTTAGATTTCTGTCGGGCAACGGAGTTGACAGCTACATGATCATCGGGTAAGTATATTCAAAAATTTATTTTACTAAGGAAAATAACATTTTATCATAAAAACTCCATATTACAGTACAGTACTATATGTTTTTTTTTTTTTAATAGTACCCTTTGTCCTTTTTTTCTTAGACATTCTAGCCAAACTGGTGAACTTGAAGTAGATTTGTTTATAATATTTCAATTAGTCTTATCCAACATTGATTGTGCTATAAGCTTTGAAAGCTAGAAAATTGAAAGATTAGCTGTGGGTTTATATGACTGCTACTATGCAGGGTCGCTAGTAACCGTCTTGTTGGAAAAACTCATTCTTACTTTGTCAAGCTAATAGTTGACATCTATTTGATGATTTTTTATTCATTTTTTTTATATAAGGCTCTTGGTATGGCATTCTGTTAAGTTTTTAACTGTCTGTCCTCTGAAATATTTGTGCAGTCTGTAATAAAATTTCTATACATGGATCTAAGTTTGACACTCGTGAGATATACTTGCCTCTTGATGCAATATGTATATTGTACATACATACATATACCAAGGCACTTCCCCCAATCTTGGGGGGTAGCCGACATCAACAAATGAAACAAAACAAAAAAAGGGGACCTCTACTCTCTACGTTCCTCCAGCCTAATCAGGGACTCAACCGAGTTCAGCTGGTACTGCAAGCAGTATATTGTAGTTTAGGATATATGTAATAACTGTATGGATCTCCCAGATCAAATAGTGTCGGATTATGATAAATATAGTATCAAACGGAAGCAAGAAAACAGGTGCTAAAAGTGATGCTTCCTATTCGTTTGATGATACTCTAGCCAGCGACCGTATTTCGCTTATGGTAGCCTTTTGAAAACAGCCCTGCTTGGTGATCTGCTGGACAGTGGCTTGAGACTCGCTTAAGTTAGATAGTTTCTTGTAGTGTCTGTAACCTCACCATCCTTTTGAGCTAAGGATCTACCTGCTGAGTCATCAGCAGCCATTGCCTAGCCCTCCCTGGTCCTAGTTTGGGTGGAGAGGGGTCTTGGGTGGTGATCACATATATATGTATAGTCAATCTTCAGGGCATTATCTCTGTCCCTTCCCTCTGCCATTCATGAGCAACCTTTAAACCATCAGTGTTTCTACCAGCTATTTTAGCTAAATTAGCTGGAGGGTACACTTGGGCACACTATGCTATATAATTTCTCTTCCGCTTGTTTTAAAGTTTTTATAGTTTATATAGGAAATATTTATTTTAATGTTACTGTTCTCAAAATATTTTGTTTTTCCTCGTTTCCTCTCCTCACCGGGCTATTTTCCATGTTGGGGTCAATGGGCTTATAGCATCCTGCTTTTCCAACTAGGGTTGTAGCTTAGCAAGAAATAATAATAATAGCATCTTTTAATATTAATGATATGACTCATATTCTTTCCAGGGGTTCCATTTTTACTTGACCTTTTCTTCCACGTAATTTCTTGGCCCCAACATTTACAGTTGTAGCTCTTACTGGTAGCATAAGCTAATGTTGCTCTTTCCACAGCTGAAATAGGAAGTTTTATGGTTTACCCTATATCTTGGTAATAACCATGGCTGGACATTTCAGTTCAGTAGGGTTAGGAACCAAGTGGTGAGGGTGAGAACGGGTGTAAGAAATGAGTTAGCAGCTAGAGTGGATATGAATGTGTTGAGGTGGTTTGGCCATGTTGAGAGATTGGAAAATGGCTGTCTGCTAAAGGAGGTGATGAATGCAAGAGTTGATGGGAGAAGTACAAGAGGAAGGCCAAGGTTTGGGTGGATGGTTGGAGTGAAGAAAGCTCTGGGTGATAGGAAAGTCTTTCAAGATTTTCGGTGATCAATCTATTCTGAAGAAGTGTTTTAATTCTTTCATTCTACCTTGTTTTGAGTATTGTTCTCCTGTTTGGTCTTCAGCTGCTGATTTTCATCTTAATTTGTTGGACAGAAACTTACGGTCTATCAAATTTCTTATTCCTGATCTAGATATTAATCTCTGGCATCGTCGTTCAATTAGTTCATTATGCATGTTGCATAAGATTTTTCATAACTCTAACCATCCTTTACATTCAGATCTCCCTGGACAATTCTATCCTCTTCGTAATACTAGGCAGGCAGTTAATTCTAATACCCAGGCCTTCTCCATCACGAGGCTCAATACTATGCAGTACTCTAGAAGTTTTATTCCAGCTGTTACCAAGTTGTGGAATGATCTTCCTAATCGGGTGGTTGAATCAGTAGAACTTCAAAAGTTCAAAGTTGGAGCAAATGCTTTTTTGTTGACCAGGCGGACTTGAGTCTTTTTTAGTTTATTTATGACATATTTGTTTTTGATGTTGTTAATAGTTTATATATGACATGTCTGTTTTGACGTTGTTACTGTTTTTAGAATGATTTATTGTTAATTTGTTCTCTTCATTTATTTATTTCCTTATTTCCTTTCCTCACTGGGCTATTTTTCAATATTTAACTTAGCCGGTGATTATAATAGCTGCAACTCTGTTGCTCGACAGAAAACTCTAAGGTAAAATTCCCCAGCGATCGCTACACAGGTTGCGGGTGTGCCCAACAGCGCCATCTGTCGTCCAGATACCCAGTACTCAATGTAAACAAAGAACTCAATTTTCTCTCTGTCGTGCTCCCGACAAGACGTGCTTATTCGCTATTGCTAAACTGGATTTGTTTTCACAACTAATTGGTGAAGTACACTATTCTAGTTTTGAGCTTTCGCTATGCAGGTGTTTTATCTCCATCTTAAATCTTGAACTCGTTTTGGATAGATTTAATTTTGGTGACAAAGAGAGTATGGACTTTCTTTCACTTTTAAATGGCCGACCCTTCCCTTAGCGGAAGTGTGTTTAGGCTTTTAGTAATTATATCACGTTATAGATTTTCCTCTATATATTTTATATCTCTCCGCCTTTATTAGGCCTCTTCGATTAACTTTCCATTTATTATAAACATATAAAAATAATTTTAATGTTTTGTTTATATAGACCTTTCCTGAGAGTAGGCGGTCCTAACTTGGAAACCGAAGTTAATCAACGTTGAGCCCTTTATATCGTAATTAGCTTTTAAAGAGCTAAGGATTTAAAACTTTTTAAATGTAATATTTTATGAAAGAATTTCTTTGATAGTCTTCGTACTGTTTTCAAAGATGAACTAACGTTTAGTTTTTTTATGCTACGCAGTTGTTGACGTTCAGGACGTTCAACATGCGCTCTATCGTTACGATAGAGAGAGAGTGTATCACGGTTTCACTTTGCAGTAAGAGTAAATCGATTCTGACGTTTTGTTCATTCTTTCTTAGCTTAAATGTTTTAAATTCTATTTTAAAGGAACTTTTTATTTGAAAAACCTTTCAGTTTTTTCCTTTAGTCAAATAACATGTTTTTTTGACGAAATATAATTGGGCTCTTCTCTTAGGTGCGAAATCAAGAGAGAAAGAGAGAGAGAGATAGAGACGGAGGGAGAGAGAGGAGAGAAAACGTTCCGTTCAAGCGGGTAACGTTGTTCTCGTGTTACTCTCGTCCCTAGTCGCTGTACGGGGAGGAAGGATAAAACGTTTTAGTTTTTTATTCTCGTCCCCAGGCTATGTGCGGTGAGAGATTGAAAACGTAGTTATATGAACTAGTGTTTAGTCTCTTTCCCAGCCACTGATTTTTTTTTTATCCTTAAATATGTTTTCTGTTTTTTGCTGGTATTAATGAGCTTGCATTATACGACTGATTTCGCAATTACTACCTTTTAATGAAGGGTAGAATTGCGTGTTTCAGGTAGAAATCAGTAAAAATTTCAGTGAAATAAGTGCAAAACAGAAAATCGAAGTGATAAAGTGATATGCGCAAAGTGTTACAGTGTCGCGTCCGAGGGTTCGTCTGTTCGTGCCTGTCGTTCACCTAGTCCGGGACCTCTTACATGCTCCCAAGCCCAGGGGAGAAGTAATGTCAAACGACTTATGGGTTCGAGAGGCCTTGACCAACGAACAGACGTTTTCCCTCTATGGTATCGGGTGTATCTTACCAAGATCTCCCCTACCATAAGACGAGAGAGACGTTGTTTCTCCTCGTCATCCGAAGGCTTTTCGCATAAGAAACCTGTCACAAGGTTTCGTAGCCCTTAAGCGAAAGTCAGTCCTTTCAGGACAGGTCCAGCGTCCTGGTTACAACCATTAGGACAGCTCTGACCCTATGCAGTCATCGGATAACTGCTCGCCGCCTAACAAAAGCGTAACACAGACTCCGAGAGTCTTTTTTTTGTAGGCAAAGTGTTGCGGTCACAGACGTTACCCTCGTCTCTTACCACAACCATTTCCGTTGATCCTTAATGGGTTGTATGGCAAGACATGCAGTATATGCTTGCCTCCCTTATGGAAGACTATTCTGCCGATTAGTCCGTTGAGTCTAGCCGTTTATCTCATCGATATCCTGGCTTTCAGCCAACCTAACGTTCCTTTGTGCTTACTGTTGACGTTGGCGTAGCTTAGTCACGTCAGTCAGGTTGTTTAGAACCACACTCGATGCGGTCTCGTGTGGTTTTTCAGCCGCATTTGGACGTTAGGCCACTTGCTGAGGCTCCTGTTGACGTTCAAGACGTTCACTAACAATCGGAGTTGACTTGTTTTGACGTTGTGCGTCAACCTCCGCATTCTAGAGTTGTTTTGACTGCTCAGTCTAGGCAGTCAAAGCAGTCTCGAGTGGACGCTGTGCGTCCTCACGCACCTGTTGTGGTTGACAGTTCAGTTGTTGACAGTTCACAGACTGTCAAGCAGTTACATGACGTTGCGTTCTGGTCCGCTACTAATGCACCAGTGAGTGTGGACTCTGCTTGTAAAGCATTGCCACCACGGTAGGTCTCTCCCTTGCTTGAGACTCAGCTTTTATCGGACAAGGTTCCTGTAGATGAGGAAGTTGCTGTTCCCCCTCCTACTGATATTCCCTTGAGGACTCTGTCAGATGGAGAGGAGCCTAAAGCTGCTTAGCCTCCTATGGACTTTAATTAAATCATGATGATTTTTTTAAGGATCTTTGTCCGGATCTTTTTGTAACTGCTGCTCCTCGTTCGCCTAAACGTCAGAGCTTACACTAGGCCTAGCTACTTCGAAGCCGTTGTTTTTAAGCTAGTGCTCTCTCGCTCTCCTAGAGAGCTTTACGTTGGCTAGGCGACTGGTTTTTCACCAGGAGGAGTTTGGGGGATACAGCCTTTGCTTTCCCTTCTTTTAAACTGGTTTATAGAGCGAGAGTCTGATATGACACGAGAGAAGTTCTCGGCTTGGGAGTTCATGCCTCTGCCCAGATAGAATTCTCAATTCTCGTAGACTCTCCCTGGCGCCTGGCCAGGAGACGCTCCAAGTTGTTTACAGGTCAACTTCACGGCTGTTTTCGAGCCTTTGTAGTTTTGCTGTACAATTATGTCACGCATAACAAGGCTTTCAGGGATGGTAAACGGTACCGCCTCAGTCGCTAACCCCGTCTGTTGCCACACCTGCTCCCGTAGACCCTAAATGGGCTTTGCTGCAAGACATGCAGTCCAAGCTTGCGTCCTTGATAGAGGACTTTAATGCGGAGAAGGTTGCTACCGAACCTTCTGGCCAACAACCTTCCAACCGGTCGGTTGTGCGCCCTGTTGACGCTGAGGTAACCTACTCGCGTCTGCCAGTTGAGGTGGTTCCTCTACCGATGCGACCCAGTGGGGGTTGCCAGCCGCACGTTGACGTTAAGCGACGCTCGGAGGTCGTTGTTGACGTTCAGGACGTTCAACAACCAGCAGAGGTGACTTGTTTTGACGCAGTGCGTCAACCTCAGCAACCCGGTAGGGTATTGACTGCACAACCCAGACGGTCTAGACAGTCTCGGGTTGACGCTGTGCTTCCTCGCGCACCCATGGGTGTTGACAGTTCACAGACTGTGCAGCAGTTCCATGATATTGCGTCCGGCTCCGTCACGCATCCACCAGTGCGACCGGACTCAGCGAGCCAGACGTTGCCCACTCCGTTGCCGTTTCCTCATCAGTTTTCGGATGAGGAACCCTCTGATGAGGACGTTGCTGAACAACAAGACGATCAGCCCCCAGAATAGATCAAGCCCTGCTATCCATCCAGAAGATGCTGAAGAAGGAACGCTGCTCAGTCAGGCTGTGGATGAGTCTGGTAGGGACGCTGTCATCCGTGGAACAATTTGTGTCACTAGGAAGACTACACCTCCGTCCTCTTCAATACCATCTAGCTTTTCACTGGAAAAAGGACAAGACGCTAGAAGCGGTCTCGATCCCGGTTTCCGAAAAGATAAAGTCTTGTCTGACTTGGTGGAAGGACAATATCAACCTAAGAGAGGGTCTTCCCCTGGCTGTTCAGACTCCCAACCACGTTCTCTTCTCGGACGCATCGGACGTGGGCTGGGGCGCGACACTAGACGGTCGGGAATGCTCAGGACTGTGGAACTCGAGTCAGAGGAGCATGCATATCAACTGCAAGGAGCTGTTGGCAGTACATCTGGCCTTGAAAAGCTTCAAGTCTCTCCTTCGAGGCAAAGTGGTGGAAGTTAACTCGGACATCACCACGGCCTTGGCGTACATCTCCAAACAAGGAGGTACCCACTCACTGACGTTGTACGAGATCACAAGGGACCTGCTCATCTGGTCAAAAGGTCAAGACATCTCCCTAGTAACGAGGTTCATCCAAGGCGACTTGAACGTCATAGCAGATTGTCTCAGTCGGAAAGGGCAAGTAATTCCAACCGAATGGACCCTCCACAAGGATGTGTGCAAGAGACTTTGGGCCACTTGGGGTAAAACCATCCATAGATCTCTTTGCAACCTCGCTGACCAAGAGGCTTCCAATCTATTGCTCTCCAGTCCCGGACCCAGCAGCAATACATATAGATGCTTTCCTCCTAGATTGGTCACATCTGGATCTCTACGCATTCCCACCGTTCAAGATTGTCAACAAGGTACTGCAGAAGTTCGCCTCTCACGAAGGGACAAGGTTGACGTTAGTTGCTTCCCTCTGGCCCGCGAGAGAATGGTTCACCGAGATACTTCGATGGTTAGAAGACGTTCCCAGTAGTCTTCCTCTAAGGGTAGACCTTCTACGTCAGCCACACGTAAAGAAGGTACTCCAAAGCCTCCACGCTCTTCGTCTGACTGCCTTCAGACTATCGAAAGACTCTCGAGAGCTAGAGGCTTTTCGAAGGAAGCAGCCAGTGCGATTGCTAGAGCAAGGAGAGCTTCTTCCATTAGAGTCTACCAATCGAAGTGGGAAGTCTTCCGAGACTGGTGCAAGTCAGTTTCTGTATCCTCGACCAGTACCTCTGTAGCTCAAATAGCTGTTTTTCTCTTATACCTGAGAAAAGGACGATCCCTTTCAGCTCCCACTATCAAGGGCTACAGAAGCATGTTGGCATCGGTCTTCCGGCATAGAGGCTTAGATCTTTCCAAACATAAAGATCTGCAAGACCTCCTTAAGTCTTTTGAGACCACCAAGGAGCGTCGTTTGGCTACCCCTGGATGGAATTTAGACGTGGTACTAAGATTCTTCATATCAGACAGGTTGGAGCCGTTACAATCAGCCTCCCTGAAAGATCTCACTCTTAAGACTCTTTTCCTGGTATGCTTAGCCTCGGATAAAAGAGTCAGTGAGATTCATGCCTTCAGCAAGAACATAGGATTTTCGTCAGAAAAAGCCACTTGTTCGCTACAACTTGGTTTTCTAGCCAAAAATGAGCTGCCTTCTTGGCCTTGGCCTAAATCTTTCGATATCCCCAGCTTATCGGAGATCATAGGCAATGAACTAGAAAGAGTCTTATGCCCTGTTAGAGCTCTTAAGTTCTATTTAAAGCGTACTAAACCTTTACAAGGCCAATCTGAAGCTTTATAGTGTTCAGTTAAGAAACCATCCTTGCCTTTGTCAAAGAATACTTGGTCAGACTTTATCAGATTGTTAATACGAGAAGCTCATTCACATCTGAGTGAGGAAGACCGAACTTTGCTTAAGGTGAAGACGCACGAAGTTAGAGCTGTAACAACTTCCGTGGCCTTTAAGCAAAATATATCTCTGCAAAGTATAATGGACGCAACCTATTGGAGAAGCAAGTCAGTGTTCGCGTCATTTTACTTGAAAGATGTCCAGTCTCTTTACAAGAACTGCTACACACTGGGACCATTCGTAGCAGCGAGTGCAGTAGTGGGTGAGGGCTCAACCACTACAATTCCCTAATTCCATAACCTCTTTAATCTTTCTCTTGAAATGTTTTTATTGTTGTTTTTGGGTTGTCCGGAAGGCTAAGAAGCCTTTCGCATCCTGGTTGATTTGGCGGGTGGTCAAAGTCATTTCTTGAGAAGCGCCTAGATTAGGGGTTTTGATGAGGTCCTGTTGTATGGGTTGCAACCCTTGATACTTCAGATCCTAGGGGTCGATCAGCATCCTAAGAGGATCGCGAGGCTCCGTAAGGAAGACGTACTTAAAAAGGCAGAGTAATTGTTCAAGTCGACTTCCTTACCAGGTACCTATTTATTTTGTTTTTGTTATTTTGATAACTTCTAAAATGAAATAAAAATTCTTAGCTCATAATAATGTAAACATATTTTGCTGGTCTCTACCCACCCCCCTGGGTGTGAATCAGCTATTATAATCACCGGCTAAGTTAAATATTGAAAAATGTTATTTTTATAATAAAATAAATTTTTGAATATACTTACCCGGTGATTATAAATTAAAGGACCCTCCCTTCCTCCCCAATAGAGACGCAGTGGGACGAGGAGAAAATTGAGTTCTTTGTTTACATTGAGTACTGGGTATCTGGATGACAGATGGCGCTGTTGGGCACACCCGCAACCTGTGTAGCGATCGCTGGCGAATTTTACCTTAGAGTTTTCTGTCGAGCAACAGAGTTGCAGCTATTATAATCACCGGGTAAGTATATTCAAAAATTTATTTTATTATAAAAATAACATTTTTTTCCCTGTTGGAGCCCCTGGGCTTATAGCATCTTGCTTTTCCAACTAGGGTTGTAGCTTGGATAGTAATAATAATAATAATAAAAGATGTGAGAGAGGCAAGAGAGCGTGCTAGAAATAGGAATGAATGGCGAGCGATTGTGACGCAGTTCAGGTAGGCCCTGCTGCTTCCTCCGGTGCCTTAGATGACCGCGGAGGTAACAACAGTAGGGAATTCAGCATTATGAAGCTTCATCTGTGGTGGATAACAGGGGAGGGTGGGCTGTGGCACCCTAGCAGTACCAGCTGAACTCGGTCGAGTCCCTTGTCAGGCTGTGAGGAACGTAGAGAGTAGAGGTCCCCATTTTGTTTTGTTTCATTTGTTGATGACGGCTACCCCCCCAAATTGGGGGAAGTGCCTTTGGTATATGTATGCATTGTCAGGCAAAGTAACACCAGTGAATGTGCGGAAGATTTAGTGTAAGCTTCACCTGAAAGAGGAGAGATTATTAGAGCAGGCTAACAATGTTCATTAAAGAAATTTAGCCTTTCTTTGCTGGATCAAGCATAATTATTCTCAATTTACAAAGTAAAAGGAAAACACAGGATGTGCATGCATCCTAGAATGATTTTGAAGGGTTTTCTGTCAAAAGGATGTTGTCCACTGATTAAACTTACTTGGGAATTAAACTGATAATTCTTGCTCGAATTTTGACATCACAACGTCAAAATTGAAACTATTGAGGCCAGTTACTGCTGCTTAATGTGTGTTATTTTTCTCATGTTCAGTTAAGTCATCCTTTAGTGCTAGCTAGAAGTACTTCACTTCCTCAACTAATTTTTTTTATAATTTAAGATATTTTAAGGCTGGATGGTCTAATGGTACAGCTTCTTTGACTTCACAGACTATCAAGTTTATACAAAGCACAGTTTATATATGAATGTCTGTTTTTGACATTGGTAAAAGTTTATATAGGACATATATGTTTTGATGCTGTTACTGTTTTTAGAATGATTTATTGTTAGTTTATTCTCATCATTTATTTTTTTCCTTATTTCCTTTCCTCACTGGGCTATTTTTCCCTATTGGAGCTCTTGGGCTTATAGCATCTTGCTTTTCCAACTAGGGTTGTAGCTTGGCTAGTAATAATAATAATAGGTGTGAGCTTATTCTCCCCAGAATCAGCCATGTCTCTGTGATTATTGTTCCATGATAGGTGCCAATTTGCGTCAGTCCAAGGTAGCCATTAATGCAAATACGCTTCACAGCTGGATTGCAGGGAGATTGTGGCTAGTCTCAAGAGCTCTTGTGTCCCTGTGCGGTTTGGTGCCTGGCAACGTAGAGGGCTCCTGCTTGAGCTTGCATTGCACTTTTTCACAATGCTGGTATTTTACGAATAGAACTTACCTGGCAGTTATATATACATAGCTAATTATCTCTATTTCGGCAGAATTTTTCTAAAACTAGGCAACCGCCTTGTGGTGGTTGGGTGGTAACACCCGTTAAAGGGTGGTAGGAGGAATCATTCCCGTTTTCTGTTCTTCAGTTCATCTCTGCCGGCCGGATCGATAACACGTTGGTCCGTCATTAAGAGTTTTTTCTTCGATTTCCCTGCTCGGTGTACCAGTCTGCTTTTTTTGGTGAAGTACTCTGATTTGGGGTTTTGGCGATCGTTGTATTTTGTTTTCTCTTAGTTTTTTTTTTGCTGTTTTTCATTATGAGTGAAAAGAGTCATTACCGTATCTGTGCGAATGAGGAATGTAAGGTGAGACTACCCAAAATGGCGGTTGATCCTCACACTGTTTGTTCTCATTGTAGGGGTTTTGTTTGTGCCCTTGATAATAGGTGCGGGGAATGTAAGGTTTTGGATGAGAAAGATTGGTTAATTATGAAGCGCTATGTGCGTAAGCTAGAGCTCGATAGAGTTAGGAGAGCTTCTAGGTCTAAGTCTAAGTCTGTTAGTGGTAAGGAAGACGAACTTAGCGTAGATTTATCTATTGATCCTATTATTGATTCCTCTTTGGAAGTTGATCCTTCCCTTGAGGTAGTAACTCCTGCACCTCCTACAGGTTCCGTATCTACGGATGACCCTCGGTACGCTAGCCTGGCGGCCGAGTTGAAGGCCATTAAAGAACAGCTGGAGGCCTTTAAAGGTAAGGAAAGTGAAAGTGCTTGTGTTAGTGCAGTGGAGGTGGCGACCGACCGAATCTGTCATACCCCTAGGCCTAGACCTCTACCAAGCTCCCAGGACCAAGGGAGAAGGTACGTCGATGACCGAAAGGGGGTGAGAGGTACGTACCCTCGGTCAGCCGTCGCCTCAGACAGTCCTGTTGTCTATTCCCAGGCTGCTCTTGACCGTCACGGGAAAGACGAGTCGGATGTGTTGTTTTCTTCTCCGAATTCGTCCAGACGTAAATGGAAGTATGAAGCTTCAAGACCTACTAAGAGGAGATGGAACCGCGACGAACGGTCTCGTTCTTTCTCTCCCGGTTCTAGCAGTTATGAACCTTGTCCGTCGGAGGATGATTTCGACTCCGTGCCTGTGAAAAGGACGAAGCCTGCTGCCGAAGATACGAGTGTTATTCGTCAGCCCCCCCCTTCGGATCCGCAAGACCCAGCTGATGTTGCTAAATCCTTTATGTCTGTCATGCAGGAACAACTTTTGACTTTAGTACAAGCCTTTAGCCGCCCTCACGCCCAGTCTGACAGACGTAAAGACGACTCGTTGCCGATTAAGAAGTCTGCTTCTAAGAGAGAACGGAGTTCTTCTTTAAAGAGAACTTCTCCCTCTCTACGCCAGGATGAGGAATGTGTGCTTGCGCCAGGCGATACTTCTTCGCGATACCAGGGCGATACGTTTTCTCGTTCTCGATACCGGGACGATACCTTATCGAACGAAGCTGCTTCTCGTTCTCGATACCAAGACGATACCGCCTCCCGTTCGCTTCGACACGACGATACCTCCTCTCGTTCGCTTCGCCACGACGATACCTCCTCTCGTTCGCTTCGCCACGACGATACCTCCTCTCGTTCACGACGCCACGACGATACCGACCCTAGTTCTCGACGCCACGACGATACCGCCTCTCGTTCACGACGCCACGACGATACCGCCTCTCATTCTCGCCGCCACGACGATACCGCCTCTCATTCTCGCCGCCATGACGATACCGCCTCTCGCTCTCGACGACAGAACGACTCTGCCTCTCGTTCTCGGTCCCAGGGCGATACCACCCTGCCTCTTCGGGACGATACTGCCTCTCGTTCCAAGGATTCTTCTAGCGCGGGACTCCAGGATGCAACCCGTCTTTTGCAGGATGATGCCTTTGATTTGCCCTTGTCGGGTTCTAAGGATTCTTCTCTTTCGAAAGATATTGCAGATGTGGATCAGGCCCTCGAGGATGTTTCTGATGACGATGATAATCCTGCCGATGCTGTGGGAGATTACAAAGTTCTCTCTCGCTCCCTTCTTGAACTTTTTGGAGAGGAATTCCAACCTGCTGCCCCTCAATCTCCTCAGTCCCAATTTAACAGAAAGAAGGCCAAGAAACAGTCGGCCTTCATCAAGATGAAGCTGTCTATCTCCGCAAAGAAGGCTCTCACGAAGATTGATGACTGGATGATGGAGCGGAGACAAACAGTTAAGACTTCCTTCTCGTTTCCACCAGCTCGTCTTGCTTCAAGAGCGGGTATGTGGTATGCAACTGGAGAACCTTTGGGTCTGGGAGTGCCTTCCTCCTCCAAGGGTGACTTCTCTGGTTTAGTGGACTCTGCTAGAAGGCATGCTCTCAACTCAGCCAAGGTCATGTGGTCAATGTCGGAGCTGGATCATCTCGTCAAAGGTATTTTTAGAGCCTTTGAGGTTTTTAGTTTCCTAGACTGGTCGCTTGGGACTCTCGCAAGGAAAACTGAACAGATGGATGGATCTAGGGACCTTACGAGCATTATGTCCTGTATGGATAAGGCCCTCAGAGATGGGGCGAATGAGTTGGCTGCTCTGTTCTCAGCTGGGGTCCTAAAGAAGAGAGCTCTGCTTTGCTCTTTTGCTTCTAGGTCTGTTACCAATGCTCAAAAGTCTGAGCTTCTTTACGCCCCCCTCTCTCAACATCTTTTTCCCGAGTCTCTGGTTAATGACATTACGCGTTCTCTGGCCCAAAAAGCCACCCAAGACCTTTTATCTCGTTCTGCTCGTAAGCCCTTTGCAGCCCCTCCTTCTTCTTTGAAACGGGAGGAAAGGAGATTCCAGCAGCCCTTTCGGGGCAGGACTACTTCAAGATCAGATTTTAGAGGGAGAAGGCAAGATTCAGGACCAAGATCTACCAGGGGTTCTTTCAGACCTCGCTCCAGGAAATGAAGTTCGTCTCCTCCAGACGGTAGGCGCAAGACTGTCAGGTTTTTGGCAGTCCTGGAAGAGGAGAGGGGCGGACACCTGGTCCCTCTCAGTCATCAAGGAAGGATACAAGATCCCCTTTCTGAAAAAACCTCCTCTCGCAGATGCTCCGCTGGCCTTAGTAGCCCGGTACTCAGATCCTGGGAAACAGAAGGCTCTAGTAGACCTTGTCAACCAAATGCTAGACAAGGGGGCGATAGAACCGGTTCGGGATCTGGTCTCCCCAGGCTTTTACAATCGCCTGTTTCTGGTCCCCAAGAACTCGGGCGGATGGAGACCCGTCCTGGATGTCAGCGCGCTCAACGTATTTGTGGAGAAGACAAAGTTCTCCATGGAGACGACTCAGTCGGTGCTGGCGTCAGTACGTCCAGGGGACTGGATGGTGTCCCTCGACTTGCAGGACGCATATTTCCATGTCCCCATCCATCCGACTTCGAGGAAGTACCTGAGGTTTGTAATGGAGGGCAAGTGCTTCCAATTCAGAGCTCTTTGCTTCGGTCTCAGCACGGCTCCTCAAGTCTTCACCAGGGTAATGGCGAATGTGTCAGGTTGGCTGCATCAGGAAGGGATAAGGATATCCTTCTATCTGGACGATTGGCTGATTCGTTCACGATCGAGGGAGAAATGTCTGGAGGATTTACGGAAGACTTTTATGATGGCTCAGGATCTAGGCCTGGTCATCAACAGGGAGAAGTCTCAGATCAGACCGAATCAGACTATTCTCTATTTGGGGATAGTTCTGAATTCAGTTCTTTTTCGGGCTTCTCCCTCTCAGGAAAGACAGGCCAAGTGTCTCGTAAAAGTCAGAACTTTCCTGGACAAGAAGAGATGCACAGCGAAGGAGTGGATGAGTTTGCTGGGGACTCTGTCCTCCCTCGAACTGTTTGTCTCTCTGGGGAGACTCCACCTAAGGCCTCTTCAGCACTTTCTTTCGAAGACATGGAACAGAAAGATGCAGGAAGACTCCTTTTCCTTCCCCATTCCAATAGAAGTCAAGACTCTTCTGAAGTGGTGGCTGGACCCAACCTTGTTAGGGGAAGGGATCTCCTTACACAAGAAGAACCCAGACCTAGTGTTGTTTTCAGACGCATCAGAGTCAGGCTGGGGGGCAACACTAGAAAGCAAGGAGGTCTCAGGCTATTGGGAAGGAATTCAGCTGGGATGGCACATCAACAACAAGGAGCTGATGGCCATTTTTCTGGGGCTAAAGGCCTTCAAGGACTTGGTGTCTGGGAAGATTGTGGAGGTCAACTCAGACAACACCACAGCTCTTGCTTACATCAGGAAGCAAGGAGGGACTCACTCTCTGTCTCTCTTCGAGACAGCAAGAGAGCTCCTTCTTTGGGCGAAGGAGAACAGGATAAGCCTGCTGACGAGGTTTGTTCAGGGACAGAAGAATGTGAGGGCGGACATGCTCAGCAGGAAAGGGCAGGTCCTTCCCACAGAATGGACCCTCAACCAACAGGTCTGTCAGAGTCTCTGGAGGCTGTGGGGGAGACCCCTCATCGATCTTTTCGCCTCCAATTTATCCAAGAGGATCCCCATCTATTGCTCCCTAGTTCCGGACAGAGAGGCAATAGCAGTAGACGCCTTTTTGATGGATTGGACGGGGATGGACACTTATGCTTTTCCCCCGTTCAAGATCATCAATCTGGTAGTCAGGAAATTCGCCCTCCTCGATTCGGGACGGATGATCCTGATAGCTCCGTTCTGGCCGATGAGGGAATGGTTCACGGAGGTGGTGGACTTGTTGATGGACTTTCCAAGAAGCCTCCCTGCAAGTCCAAATCTGCTCAGACAACCCCACTTCGAGAGATATCATCAAAACCCCCTCGCTCTCAATCTGACTGCCTTCAGACTATCGAGAAGCTCGTCAGATCGAGAGGCTTTTCAGCGCAAGCTGCGAAAGCTATCGCCAGAGCGAGGAGGGTCTCTTCGCAGAGGGTCTACCAGTCCAAGTGGGAGACTTTTAGGGCTTGGTGTAGGAAGCACAAGATTTCCTCATCCACTACCTCTGTGAGCCAGATTGCGGATTTCTTGTTGTACCTCAGACAGGACGCTAAGCTAGCTGTGTCCACTATCAAAGGGTACAAAAGTATGCTCTCTTCCGTCTGTCGGCATAGAGGCTTGGACTTGTCTCGCGACAAGGACTTACATGACCTCTTGAAGTCTTTTGAGACGACCAAGCAGACCCAGTTAAAGCCCCCTTCTTGGAACCTTGATGTAGTTCTTAAATTTCTGTGCACCAAGAGATTTGAGCCCATATCACAGGCTCCCCTTAGGGAGGTTACCAAGAAGACCCTCTTTCTTTTGGCCTTAGCAACAGCTAAAAGAGTTAGTGAAGTCCATGCAATTGAAAAACAGGTAGGCTTCAATCTGAATGGGGCAGTTTGTGCCTTGAGATTAGACTTTCTCGCTAAGAACGAGAACCCTTCTAAGCCCTGGCCGAGGACCTTTGAGGTTCCTAACTTGACCAACCTAGTGGGTCAGGAGCAAGAGAGGCTGCTCTGTCCAGTACGAGCCCTCAAGACCTACTTGTCTCGCACAAAAAGTGTGAGAGGCTCTTCTAGCTCCCTGTGGTGTTCTGTGAAAGATCCTCAAAAGCCCCTTTCCAAGAACGCTTTATCCTTTTTCCTGAGGGAAGTGATAAGAGAAGCGCATCTCTTGTGTGAGGAGGAACACTTCGGACTTTTAAAAGTGCAAGCCCACGAAGTGAGGGCCATTGCGACCTCGCTTGCTTACCGCAAGAACATGTCGCTCCGTCAAATTATGGATGCGACATTCTGGAGGAGCAACTCTGTGTTCGCCTCTCATTACCTCAGAGAGGTGAGGGTGGATTATGAGAAATGTTATACCTTGGGACCATACGTAGCTACGGCTTCTGTATTAGGCAAAGGAGTTACTACCTCCCCTCAACCTTAGTTTTGTTTACTTGTGCATAGGTTGGTGTATTTTTTATTGGTTGTCTGAGGACTTCGACTTGTGTACAGTCACCTCAGTCTAGTTAGATCATTTTTATCTACTTTGCAAATGTTAGGTGGTTGGTTTGGTAAAGTTGCGGTTTTTTATTTTGGGCAATAGGTAGTCCTGAAGTCTAGTCAGATTGTTGGTCTCACCCCGTTGACAGACTCGATTGAGTGTTTTCAGCACTGCAGGTCACATCCTGGCTGACACTCCTAAGGGAAAGCGACTCAAGAGGCAGGAACCTTTGAAGTCAGCTACCTTAGCAGGTAAGGAATCAAGGTGTTTATTTATCCTACAACTTTTTTGGTTGTTTCCCCAACGATGTTACTGTCTATCACCCTCCTCCAAGTGTGTTAATCAGCTATGTATATATAACTGCCAGGTAAGTTCTATTCGTAAAAATGGAGTTTTTATGATAAAACAAAGTTTTATGAATACTTACCTGGCAGTTATATATACATTCGAAGGCCCACCCACCTCCCCTCAGGAGACAGGTCGGGCATAGATGAACTGAAGAACAGAAAACGGGAATGATTCCTCCTACCACCCTTTAACGGGTGTTACCACCCAACCACCACAAGGCGGTTGCCTAGTTTTAGAAAAATTCTGCCGAAATAGAGATAATTAGCTATGTATATATAACTGCCAGGTAAGTATTCATAAAACTTTGTTTTATCATAAAAACTCCATATTTACCTATCTTTCCTTAGATTTTTATACCAAGTATTATAAGACTATGGCAATGTATGCAGCTACCACTTGCTGGTTTCAACTCTCTCTTTCTCTCAATGATTGCACCACTGTGTCTTGAACATTTAGCACTTATGAGTCATATGTTAGTTATGACTGTGACTAGTATTCTGAGTCTTGCACCACTAGATCCTCTTAGTCTAGTCACAATTAATATGATGATCAACATTTATTAAGGGAACACTATTCTTTTTATGTGTCTTCCCCAGATGTAGAGCATTCTCAGGAGTAGAAAATACTATATAAATTTACTTCTGCTGTTTCCGGTTTAAAATTAGCAACTTCTGCTTGTCAAGTGACTTGTTTGTTTTGGAGATGTTCTGAAATTAAATTCCCTCCCTTGCCATCAGATGCTAATGTCTAGGATGGTGAGCATCACTCCGAGACTGAGTAGGCCTCATCAACAATGGTGTTTTAGTTCTTCATTTCCAGTTCATAGTTTCATAGTAACTGACTTTGAAACCCAAAATAGCCAAGTGGGGTGAGATTATTTCCATGAGCGCTCCCTTGTGGAAAATAACCACTTTGCATGCACCTTAAGTTAACCATTTCAAAATGAGGACTGTGGTCACAGGTAGGTCCTTTTGGTCACGTGATGAAATTGCTAATGTCTAAGAAGGTCTGCAAAGATTTATAGAAGCTTTTCTTTGCAGTTTCCTCATTAGGGCCTCTCTATTATCTTCTGATAAAGATTTCAGAGAAGGTTTCTTTTAAGAAAACATATATGTCGGAAGTGTCATCTTTTCTCAAGTGCTTATGCCACATGTTAGATGATAGAGCAAGTGAAGCAGTACTGTAATTGCTTTCTTTAAGTAGAACAGTTTTGTTGTTATTTAAATACATTTGTGACAGGTACATAATATGATTGGTAACGTCTCTGCCTGGTGTTTCCCAGTCGGGGGTTCGAGTCCCGCTCAGACTCGTTAGTGCCATTAGTGTCTGCAACCTTACCATCCTTATGAGCTAAGGTTGGGGGGTTTGGGGGAGCCTATAGGTCTATCTGCTGAGTCATCAGCAGCCACTGCCTGGCCCTCCCTGGTCCTAGCTTGGGTGGAGAGGAGGCGTGGACGCTGATCATATAATATATGGTCAGTCTCTAGGGCATTGTCCTGATTGCTAGGGCAATGTCACTGTCCCTTGCCTCTGCCATTCATGAGCGACCTTTAAACCTTTAATAGGACTCTATGCTTCCACTATTTGAACCTATCCTAGATCCAATCAGATTAACACAAATTTGGGAGAGGACTGGAAAAAGGAACAATTTGATCTCTTTGCTCAGGTCTCTGAAAGGATTCTGTCAGTGATACTAGACCAGCTAGGATTCCAGCATTGGCTAGCTTGAATGTCCGAACCCAATATAGGTCAAATCTTGTAAATGTCCATTTCATGGGACCGTAGTATGAGGAACAGAAAAAAAGAATACAATGACTCCTAGACTTAAATAGTGATTCTCTCACCTTTCAAGTCCTTGAGGAGATCTAATACTACATGGTTCGTCCCCTACAATAGAACTTTAAAAGATGAGAACCTGTATCTTCAATAAATAAGAAAGGTTTTAAATATGCACGAAACTGAATACTAACTAATTAACTTTTTTAAAGATATTCCACTATGTAAAGATAGCTTTAGGAATTTTTCCAGTAAGTTTTCGAAACAACGCAATACTGTAAATGTTGGGTAAGACTAATTTAAACAAACAGATTTTTAAAATTAAACCCTCAACATTCATGCAATCCTTCTCTCTCCTTCCCATATCTAGTGGAGCCGCAAAGGAATAATGAGTTATTCCAACATGGCAGTCACGAGTAGCCCTGTATAGTAGTACACTAGTATTTTCCAAGATACTGAATAGGAATAGGTTAGTCATACAAATCCACTGCTGAGATTCTAATTTTCGAGTTTGTTTACCAAAGGTATACATTCAAATCTATAACAAAATGAAGGTTGGGTATTTATTGAAACAATAAATTTTATTTTAAAGATTTATATTCATCATCATTATTAATTCTGTAATTAGGTCTATTAACCAGGGTATTGAGTTGAAGTTTTTGTTCACCTTCTTGAGGCTGGCTAGCTTGCAAATATTATCACTGTATACTACAATATTTTATATTAGCATATACTGTACTGCCACAAGCTTAGAAAGGTAATAAATGCAAACCTCATCCTAACAAGAGTTCAAGAAGACAATGTTTAGGATGGGGGAGAATGGAGGGAACTCTTTTCAACTCTGAGAGAAGAACTGATTTAAAGTGATATGATAAGGAAACTGCTGCTACAAGCAAAAAAAAGAGCTAATTTAACCATTTCTAACTTCCCTTTAGCAATAGAAAAGCCTTTTTTCAGGGCCCATTTAATATAGAATGCTGATTGTGAGAAACCAAAATTGTGTTTAAAATGTGTTGCAATTTCTGCTGCATATGAATTACTCAGCTCAAAAAATTGCTGATAATCTCCCTCCATGGCTGGATATTCAAGCTATAGGTTGTATTTCTATATTTTGAGGTAACAGTATAGATTATCAAAACTTATAAAAGGCTATCTAAGAATGCTTCTTTCCCATTTTACAGGCAACAAGAGGAGAGCGATGACGAAATCGAATACGACGAAGACGGAAATCCTATCGCACCAAAGAAACCCAAATATATTGATCCTCTTCCCCCCATCGATCATTCAACCATAACTTATTCTGATTTTACGAAAAACTTTTATCAGGAGCATGAAGACATAGCTGCTCTTTCTCCTATTCAGGCACAAGATTTAAGAATAAAACTAGGAATAAAGGTGCAATTGTATATTTTAGTACTGTAGCGATACATTTAGTGTTTTGTTTGTCATTCCTAATGTTTAACTTATTTGTGCTGTTATTATTTTTGTAAGATGTTCCTTGATTGTGAATATTCCTATTGGCTTTATGTGATTAGAGTGTAGTGATCTACAAGATCATTTTTTTCAATATCAGGATGCAAATAGCAGCTATTAGCATTAATATCTTTCTATCTATATACTGTTTATTTAACCCACCTACTTCGTGTTGCTACACTTTCAGGTAACTGGTTTTGACGCGCCAAAGCCAGTCACAAGTTTTGGTCATTTTGGTTTTGACGAAGCTCTCATGAAGGCTATTCGTAAATCTGAATACACACAACCCACGCCAATTCAGTCACAGTCTGTGCCCATTGCTCTGAGCGGCCGAGATGCTATTGGTATTGCCAAAACTGGTAGTGGTAAAACTGCAGCTTTTATATGGCCAATGTTGGTTCACATAATGGACCAGAGAGAATTGGCACCTGACGAAGGGCCTATCGGACTTATTCTTGCTCCTACTCGTGAATTGGCTCAGCAAATATACACTGAAGCTCGGAGGTTTGGTAAAGTGTACAATATTCAGGTATGTGGAGATTAACAGGTAGCTTTGTTAATACTGTATACTGTTTTAGATGATCATGTATAGTTTCAGTTGTGTCAGAAAGTAAAAGAACTGTAGAATTATATCTTGTTGGGAAAAAAAAAATTCTTTATTGTTTTAAAAGCATGTATTGTATGCTGCTTAGCGTACACACTGCATGAAATATTTGTTTTCTTAAAAGTGTCAAGGTTTTAGTATTTTAAGCTTTATACATTTCCGTAGGTTGTGTGTGCGTATGGTGGTGGCAGTAAATGGGAACAGAGTAAAGCTTTGGAAGCTGGAGCAGAAATTGTAGTAGCCACACCGGGCCGAATGATAGACATGATCAAGATGAAGGCCACAAATCTTCAGCGAGTAACCTTCCTTGTTCTCGATGAAGCTGATCGAATGTTTGACATGGGTTTTGAACCGCAGGTAATTCAATAGGTTATGTTTTGTAAATCACCTTGTTACATCATCAAATTGAGAGAAGTGCATTCAAAATCGGTATCTTGATTAAAGTTCCTTTTTGGTAATAGTACTGTAATAGGGTTGCCTTGCCCCTGTTGAACTTTGTTTGAATTAAAGTCTCCCTTTCTTGTTTCACTTAATTTATTCACTTTTTCTTGTTTTTTTTAACATAGAACAATAAAAAGGCATGATTTCCTAATGGAAAAGAATAAAATAAATAAAAATTATAGTCAAAATATTAATAAAATTTTGTTTATTAATGACAAGCATGACCTAGGATTTGAGTTTTTACTTTTGTCCTAACTTTCACAGGTAAGATCTATCTGTGACCATGTTCGACCAGATCGTCAGACGCTGTTATTCTCAGCCACTTTTAAGAGGAAAGTTGAAAAATTGGCAAGGGATGTTTTAATTGACCCTGTTCGAGTTGTCCAAGGAGAACTTGGAGAAGCAAACCAAGATGTTACACAGGTAATAACATTTATTGTGAACCATAAATTGCATTATATTGTCAGTTTACTGATATATATAGATAGGCTTAACTCATGAGGCTGGTTAATCTCTTCCCTTTTTATGATAATAGTATTTATAAATAGAGCAATGATATACAAAATTTTTGTATACACTCCTGGATAATCACCATAACTTAATATTGTTCCTACACAGATACAAACCCTAGTCATTTAAATGGGATAAGCTTATAGTGCACTTATTACAACTATATAAAAGAATTATAGTGGGTATGGCAACAATATATGGTTGAACTAGGTTCCTACTAACAGTTAGGTGAGGTAATATTAGCTTAAACACAGCCACTTAGCTTTTGGTCGCCTCGACAGTCGGACGTCTGTTACTGACCTCTCGTTGCTTTGTGTGAAATCGTTGATGTGGTTTTCAGATTGCTGGTCGTCCTTGTGGCACCTTCATGAGCCGTGTAAAAATTGATCCTTTTACAGTACCTTGTGTGCTATAGGCAGGGAAAAGAGATGTTATATGAATTCCCCTTGTGATGTTTGCAAGGAGTGGTCGTCTCCTCGAGGGGAAAAGTATAACAATCATAGAAAAAAGAAGGCTAACTGGGATCATTCCTCACCTACAGCTTCCCCCTTTGTTGTTGGAGTTTTCATGTATTAGCTAGATTAGGTTACATATTGCATTATGCTAATTATAGCCCTTAGAATTTGGAAGGGTGTTTGATCCCCATGTATCATCCACCAAATCCTCTTCAGTCACCATCACCATGAAAGTCTTTCCTTTGCCTCGTGCAATGCAGTAGTAGCGTTTGCAGCATTCAATAACGTCTTTGTCTATAGGCTGTATAACAGATGTTTTATAAAGATGTTGAAATAATACTCCCAATAATTTGTAGATCTCAGAGACTGCATTACTGTTTAACCACAAACAAGAGATATTTCTTGCGTGCTGATTATTTCATCACAAGTAATCACATATAGTACAATTGACCTAATATTCATGTCCTTGCTCATGATTAAACTCTCCATTTTCCTTTTTCAATCTCTTTTCATTTATATTTGGTGTATTGCATTAAACTCCTTATCAAATACCCCTGCAATCTACAAACTTTAGGACAACAGATTATTTAGGTACTGTAAACTTTTATTGATTCAATTTATCAAGTCTTAAGTTGGACTCAGTTATCCTTTTTTGGAGCATTGCTATTCTGTGTGTGTGATGCTTAATCTTTAGTCTTTGCCCTCAATAGGATTGAATCCATTATGCCTCTCTTACCTTTGCTTGTGATCTTCTCTTCTTCCATTCTCTCTTTCTCTTATATACAATTTTGATTACTGCCTCCTTGAGCTCTAGGGCAGAGTTGATCATCCTATTAGATGTCCTCGTAACACCCATCATGTTACCTCTTCTCTTGTTTACGCTGGTAATCTACAATCTTTTGATTGAATTGTTCAAAAAAAATTTCTCCTAAGCTTTAGAATTCTCTTCCTGCCGTTGTGTTTCCTTCTTTTTTCAGTATTTTTTTTTCTATATTTCTGTCGACTGATATGTCATGAAGTAAGCCGTAGTTTTGGCTAGTGAAGTATTTGCAGTTTTACATTCCCTTAGGCATCTTATTTGTTAGGTTAGGTTAGAACTGTTCAACTTCTTGTACTGTACTTCACTTAAGGTTTTGACTCTCATTTTGAAAAGTCCTTCAAGTAACTCCTATGAGAATCTAGAAATAATATATTGACTTTTATTATGAGTTTCTTTGTAATTTGTCAGTCATGTGCACTACTTACGACTCGCAGGTACCAATGAGATGCACTGTAGGTAATACTAAAAAATCTTTAGGAACGAAGCAGTGAGAGTGAGAACAGGTGTAAGAAATGAGTTAGCAGCTAGAGTGGATATGAATGTGTTGAGGTGGTTTGGCCATGTTGAGAGAATGGAAAATGGCTGTCTGCTAAAGAAGGTGATGAATGCAAGAGTTGATGGGAGAAGTACAAGAGGAAGGCCAAGGTTTGGGTGGATGGATGGAGTGAAGAAAGCTCTGGGTGATAGGAGGATAGATGTGAGAGAGGCAAGAGAGCGTGCTAGAAATAGGAATGAATGGTGAGCGATTGTGACGCAGTTCCGGTAGGCCCTGTTGCTTCCTCCGATGCCTTAGATGACCGCGGAGGTAGCAGCAGTAGGGGATTCAGCATTATGAAGCTTCATCTGTGGTGGATAACGGGGGAGAGTGGGCTGTGGCACCCTAGCAGTACCAGCTGAACTCGGTTGAGTCCCTTGTTAGGCTGGGAGGAACGTAGAGAGTAGAGGTCCCCTTTTTTGTTTTTGTTTCATTTGTTGATGTCGGCTACCCCTCAAAATTGGGGGAAGTGCCTTGGTATATGTATGTGATGTACATTGCTGTGCATCTTTGCTTTTGAATCTTTTCCTTTAGTCTCTCCCCATCAACTGTGTTCAAATTCTTCAATATTTCAAGCTCCAGTATTTACCCTTTGATAACAGGTTATTTTTGCCTACCATGGGAGAGTAGAAAACTTTTGATTCATCTGTCTGTTTAGAATGACAAAAAGGATCATTTATCTTGAAAAGCTTACTTAATAAACTTTTTTTTTTCAGATTGTGAAGGTCATGACAGTTGGAGGTCACAAGTGGAGCTGGCTTCTTCAGTATCTTGTAGAGTTTATGTCCTCTGGATCAGTTCTAATTTTTGTTACAAAGAAAGCCAATGCGGAAGAACTCGGCAGAAATCTAAATGTCAAGGAATTTGAAGCCCTTCTTTTACATGGTGACATGAGTCAGTTCGAGAGAAACGAAGTGATCACGGCATTCAAAAAGAAAGACAAACCCATTTTAGTTGCCACTGATGTTGCTGCTCGTGGTCTGGACATCCCCCACATAAGGACGGTCATTAACTTTGATGTTGCCAGGGACATTGATACTCACACTCACAGAATTGGACGAACAGGTAGTATTTCTTGGAAAAAAATGTCAGTAAGAGCAAAGTAAATAGATTTATTGAGAAATATATTGTTTAGTACTGCTGTACTGTTTATAAATTTAGTATTTGCTAGTATGTTTTATATTTCTTCCAATTTTCAAAATGAATGTTGCCTTAGTGAATGAGAATAAAGATATGTATATGAAGGCCATTCCCTTGATATTTTATTGTACTCGTAGGTCGTGCCGGAGAAAAGGGTACTGCTTACACCCTTGTTACTGACAAAGATAAAGAATTTGCCGGTCATCTCGTACGAAACTTGGAAGGTGCTGCGCAAGAGGTTCCTTCAGAATTGTTAGAGTTGGCCATGCAGAGTTCATGGTTTCGCAAGTCTCGCTTCAAGCAAGGCAAAGCCAAAGCTCTTGGCGGGAGAGGTCTGGGCTTCAGAGAACGTCCAGGACTTGGTTCTCTGCCTTCTACTGAAGGTTCAGGTATGAAAATTGACAATTAGATGTCCAGTAGGTGTAATGTAGAACATGTACAGTATTATATGCACATATTCAAAGTGAGAATTGTAAATAAAATATAGTACAGTATGCCCATTTTTCCAATTTGCAGGACAAGAGTAAGCATCTATCTTTATACTGTATTTCATTAAATTGAACTTTATTTTTTTGAATCTTACTTGGTAGTCATCATGCTAAAATCATCTGATGATTTGATTTAAAAACAACTCCATTTATTATATCTCTACTCCTCTCCCATCTCCCCCTCCTCTGTGTCACCTAGTCGCTCCGATAGTTGGGGCCACTAGAGGAGCATTAACCATATGCATAGTTATAACCAGTACTTCATATACAGTGGTAACTTGGAGATCAAACATATTTTGTTCTAAAACTATATTCAAACACTGAATTAATTTTCCCCTATAAGAAGGAATGGAAATAGCACTGATTGAATCCTCATACAAGGATGCTTCTATTATTGGCCAATTTTACACAATGTTTTCATTATTAAATTACAATGCGGTACATAAACGTATACCAAAAACAAGAAGAAAAGTTATAATGAATAGAATAAAGGAGTAGATAAGGAATAAATCAACATTGAACTATCTGTAGTAAGGTGAGTAAATGGCTTAAGTGGGAGAGGGTAAGATAGCTGCCCTTCTGGGGTTTTTCTTATTTTTGTCTTTGTTTTGTGATCCACTTTAGGGCCTTTTTACTAAAAGTTGCTCAAGAAGAGCAAGAAACTGACTATAAGAGGATTTTGATATATTTCAAAGCTTTGGCTGTAGATATACTGTAGAAAGAGTAGCCATTAATGCTGGTTCTGAACACAGAGGTTGATGTTTTGTATTGTGTCTGTTGGAGATAGAAATCGGTGATACACAGTTTATAAATGACAGTTCTTTTGATGTTAATTTTAGGTAGTTATGGTAACAGAGTTAATTGTTGATGGTGCTGATTTTCTTGCTGTTACAGTCTTTCAGTTGTAAGCCTTATTCAAATTGTTGAATATGGTGATATTGTAGATTTGCAACTCAATGTACGTACAATACAGTGTGTCAGTCAAAAACAGTACTGTGTATGTTTAGAAGAAATAAGTCTTGAGATGGTTTACATTTTTCATCTATGTCAGATACTGTACTGAAGCTAGATTTTTTTTTTTATATTACTGTAAACAGATAGCAACAATAGCAATAGCAGAAATATCAATGTTGGTCCTGCCGGTCAGGCATATGGCGGTGGTGACCCAAGCACAACAGGTCCAGCAACGAATCGTCTTGCCGCCATGAAGGCAGCTTTCCAGTCTCAGTATAGGAATCAGGTACGTTCAAAGTGGCATTGATTTCAACTTTTCAGTCAAAGCATAATGAACTGCAAGCCTTTTTCTCTTTTTTTGTCCCACTGGTTATATCTCCTTTTTTTTTATTCGTCCCGCTGACTACATCTACTTTTTCTCTTTTTTTTCACTTTTTCTTTATTTGTCCCGCTGACTATATCTACGGTTTTTTTTTTTTTTTTTTTTTTTTTTTTTTTGTCCCGCTGACTACATCTACTTTTTTTTTTTTTTTTTTTTTTTGTCCCGCTGACTACATCTGCTTTTTTTTTTTTTTTTTTTACTTTTTCTTTATTGGTCCCGCTGACTACATCTGCGTTTTCTTTTTTTTTTTACTTTTTGTTTATTTGTCCCACTGACTACATCTACATTTTCTTTTTTTTTTACTTTTTCTTTATTTGTCCCACTGACTACATCTACGTTTTCTTATTTTGTCCAGCTGATTACATCTACTTTTTCTATTTTTGTCCTGCTGACTACATTTACTTTTTTTTTGTCCCACTGACTACATCTATTTTTTTTTCTTGTCCCACTGACTACATTTACTTTTTTTTTTTTCTTTTTTTTTTTTACTTTTTCTATATTTGTCCTGCTGACTACATCTACTTTTTCTTTTTTTTTTTACTTTTTTTTTTATTTGTCCCGCTGACTACATCTACGCTTTCTTTATTTGTCCCGCTGACTACATCTACGCTTTCTTTATTTGTCCCGCTGACTACATCTACGTTTTCTTTATTTGTCCCGCTGACTACATCTACGCTTTCTTTTCTTTTTTTTTACGTTTTCTTTATTTGTCCCGCTGACTACATCTACGCTTTCTTTATTTGTCCCGCTGACTACATCTACGCTTTCTTTTCTTTCTTTTTTTACTTTTTCTTTATTTGTCCCGCTGACTACATCTACGTTTTCTTTTCTTTTTTTTTTACTTTTTCTTTATTTGTCCCGCTGACTACATCTACGTTTTCTTTTTTTGTCCCGCTGACTACATCTACGCTTTCTTTTCTTTTTTTTTACGTTTTCTTTATTTGTCCCGCTGACTACATCTACGCTTTCTTTATTTGTCCCGCTGACTACATCTACGTTTTCTTTTTTTGTCCCGCTGACTACATCTACGCTTTCTTTTCTTTTTTTTTACGTTTTCTTTATTTGTCCCGCTGACTACATCTACGCTTTCTTTTCTTTTTTTTTACGTTTTCTTTATTTGTCCCGCTGACTACATCTACGTTTTCTTTATTTGTCCCGCTGACTACATCTACGCTTTCTTTTCTTTTTTTTTTACGTTTTCTTTATTTGTCCCGCTGACTACATCTACGCTTTCTTTATTTGTCCCGCTGACTACATCTACGCTTTCTTTATTTGTCCCGCTGACTACATCTACGCTTTCTTTATTTGTCCCGCTGACTACATCTACGTTTTCTTTTTTAGTCCCTCTGACTACATCTACGCTTTCTTTTCTTTTTTTTTACGTTTTCTTTATTTGTCCCGCTGACTACATCTACGCTTTCTTTATTTGTCCCGCTGACTACATCTACGTTTTCTTTTTTTGTCCCGCTGACTACATCTACGCTTTCTTTTCTTTTTTTGTCCCGCTGACTACATCTACGCTTTCTTTTCTTTTTTTTTTACTTTTTCTTTATTTGTCCCGCTGACTACATCTACGTTTTCTTTTTTTGTCCCGCTGACTACATCTACGCTTTCTTTTCTTTTTTTTTTACTTTTTCTTTATTTGTCCCGCTGACTACATCTACGCTTTCTTTATTTGTCCCGCTGACTACATCTACGCTTTCTTTATTTGTCCCGCTGACTACATCTACGCTTTCTTTATTTGTCCTGCTGACTACATCTACGCTTTCTTTATTTGTCCCGCTGACTACATCTACGCTTTCTTTATTTGTCCCGCTGACTACATCTACGCTTTCTTTTTTCGTCCCGCTGACTACATCTACTTTTTCTATTTTTGTCCCGCTGACTACATTTATTTTTTCTATTTTCGTCCCGCTGACTACATCTACTTTTTCTATTTTTGTCCCGCTGACTACATCTATTTTTTCAATATTAAACTTAGCCGGTGATCATATAGCTGTCAGCTCTGCTGCCCGACAGAAAAACCTAAGGACAAAATACGCCAGCGATCGCTATACAGGTGGGGGTGTACATCAACAGCGCCATCTGTCGAGCAGGTACTCAAGTACTCCATGTTAACACAGAACCAATTTTCTCTCTGTCGTGCCACTGGCAAGACCTACTAAATACGCTGTTACTAACTGGATTTGTTTTCACAACTATTTGGTGAAGTACACTATTCTAGTTTTGAGCTTTCGCTATGCAGGGGTTTTATCTTCATCTCAAAACTTGAACTCGTTTTGGATAGATTTAATTATGGTGACAAAGAGAGTATGGACTCTCTTTCACTTTTAAATGGCCGACCCTTCCCTTAGACGGAAGTGTGTTTAGGTTTTTAGTAATTTTGCTTAACACGTTATAGATCTATATATTTTATATCTCTCCGCCTTTATTAGGCCTCTTCGATTAACTTGTTTATATGCAACCTTTCCTGATAGTAGGCGGTCCTAATTGGAACCGAAGTTAATCAACGTTGAGCCCGTTATATCGTATTTAGCCTTTAAGGAATTTAAAACTTTTTAAATTTAATGTTTTATGAAAGAATTTCTTTGATAGTCTTCGTACTGTTTTCAAAGATGAACTAACGTTTAGTTTTTTTAGACTACGCAGTTGTTGACGTTCAGGACGTTCAACATGCGCTCTATCGTTACGATAGAGAGAGAGTGTATCACGGTTTCACTTTGCAGTAAGAGTAAATCGATTCTGACGTTTCGTTCATTCTTTCTTAACTTAAATGGTTTAAATTCTAAATTAAAGGAACTTTTTATTTGGAAAACCTTTCAGTTTTTTTCCTTTAGCCAAATAACATGTTTTTTTGACGATATATAATTGGGCTCTTCTCTCAGGTGCGAAATCAAGAGAGAAAGAGAGAGAGAGATAGAGACGGAGGGAGAGAGAGGAAAAAAAACGTTCCGTTCAAGCGGGTAACGTTGTTCTCGTGTTACTCTCCTCCCTAGTCGCTGTACGGGGAAGAAGGTAAAACGTTTCTAGGGTTTTATTCTTGTCCCCAGGCTATGTGCGGTGAGAGTTTGTAAACGTAGTTTATTTGAACTAGTGTTTAGTCTCTTTCCCAGCCACTGAATTCTTTATCTTTATATATGTTTTCTGTTTTTGCTAGTATTAATGAGCTGCATTATACGACTGTTTTCGCAATTACTACCTTTTAATGAAGGGTAGAATTGCGTGTTTCAAGTAGAAATCAGTAAAGTTTCGATTTCAGTGAAATAAGTGCAAAACAGAAAATCGCAGTGATAAAGTGATATGCGCAAAGTGTTACAGTGTTGCGTCCGAGGGTTCGTCTGTTCGTGCCTGTCGTTCACCTAGTCCGGGACCTCTTGCAAGCTCCCAAGCCCAGGGGAGAAGTAATGTCGAACGACTTATGGGTTCGTCAGGCCTTGATCAACGAACAGACGTTTCCCTCCGTGGTTTCGGGCGTATCTACCCAAGATCGCCCCACCCACGCAAAGACGAGAGAGCCCATTTACTTCTCGTCTGCGGAAGAGGTTTCTCGTAAGAAACCATGGACCAAGGTCTCGCAGCTTATTAAGCGCAAGTCGGTCCCTTCCGCGCAAGTCCAACGACCCAGTTGTAGCCACTGGGTCAGTTCGGACTCGCTGCAGTCTTCCGACGACTGCTCACCTCCTAAGAGAGGCAAAGCGGTACCGCAACAGGCAGTAACACCGTCTGTTGCCGCACCTGCTACTGTAGACCCTAAGTGGTCTTTGCTGCAGACCATGCAGACACAGTTAGCATCTTTTATGCAGGAGTATCGTGCGGAGAAGGTTGACGCTGCACCCGTTAGCCTACAACCAACCACGGTTGTGCGTACAGTAGACGCTGACGCTACCTGCTCCCGCACTCCGGCTGTGAGAGTTCCACCACCCATGCGCAGTGTACCCTGCCAGCCGCACGTTGACGTTCACAGACGCACGGAACCCTCCGTTGACATTCGCGAGTTACCACAACAACAGGAGGGTGGAGTTAAGTTGCTTTGTTTTGACGCTGTGCGTCAACCTCCGCAACCCACGGTGGTTACCGCTACTCGCCCGCAGCAGACTAGTCAGTCAGGAGTAGAAGCTTTGCTTCCCCACACAGCTATGGTTGTTGCCAGCTCACAGACTGACCAACAGTTCCATGACGTTGCCCTCTGGTCTGCTAATGCACCAGTGCTGTATGTCCTCACGCACCTGTTGGGGTTGACAGTTCAGTTGTAGACAGTTCACAGACTGTCAAGCAGTTACATGACGTTGCCTTCTGGTCTGCTACTAATGCACCAGTGAGAGACTCACTGAGATAACCTAGCTTTTATCGGACAAGGTTCCTGTAGATGAGAAAGTGCTGTTCTCCCTCCTACTGATATTCCTTTAAGGACTCTGTCATTTGGAGAGGAGCCTTAAGCTGCTTAGCCTCCTATGGACTTTAATTAAATCAAGATGATTTTTTAAGGATCTTCGTCCGGATCTTGTAACTGCTGCTCCTCGTTCGCCTAAACGTCAGAACTTACACTAGGCCTAGCTACTTCGAAGCCGTTGTTGTTAAGCTAGTGCTCTCTCGCTCTCCTAGAGAGCGTTACGTTGGCTAGGCGACTGGTTTTTGCACCAGGAGGAGTTTTAGGGATACAGCCTTTGATTTTCCTTCTTTTAAACTGGCTTATAGAGCGAGAGTCTGATAGGACACGAGAGAAGTTCTCGGCTTGGGAGTTCATGCCTCTGCCCAGATAGACTTCTCAATTCTGGTAGACTCGGCCTGGCGCCTAGCCAGGAGACGCTCCAAGTTGTTTACAGGTCAACTTCTCAACTTTTGTCGAGCCTTTGAAGTTTTGCTGTACTATTATGTCACACATAACAAGGCTTCTAGGGATGGTAAATGGTTCCGCCTCAGTCGCTAACCCCGTCTGTTGCCACACCTGCTCCCGTAGACCCTAATGGGCTTTGCTGCAAGACATGCAGTCCAAGCTTGTGTCCTTGATAGAGGACTTAAATGCGGAGAAGAACCTTCTGGCCAACAACCTTCCAACCGGTTGGTTGTGCGCCCTGTTGACGCTGAGGTATCCTACTCGCGTCTGCCAGTTGAGGTGGTTCCTCCACCGATGCGACCCAGTGTGGGTTGCCAGTCGCACGTTGATGTTAAGCGACGCTCGGAGGTGGTTGTTGACGTTCAGTGTGTCACTAGGAAGACGTTCAACAACCAGCAGAGGTGACTTGTTGTGACGCAGTGCGTCAACCTCAGCAACCCGGTAGGGTGTTGACTGCACAACCCAGACAGTCTAGACAGTTCGGGTTGACGCTGTACTTCCTCGCGCACCCATGGTTGTTGACAGTTCACAGACTGTGCAGCAGTGCCATGATATTGCGTCCGGCTCCGTCACGCATCCACCAGTGCGACCGGATTCAGCGAGTCAGACGTTGCCCACTCCGTTGCCGTTTCCTCATCAGTTTCGGATGAGGAACCCTCTGATGAGGACGTTGCTGAACAAGACGATCAACCCCCAGCCCTGCTATCCATCCAGAAGATGCTGAAGAAGGAACGCTGCCCAGTCAGGCTGTGGATGAGTCTGGTAGGGACACTGTCATCCGTGGATCAATTTGTGTCACTAGGAAGACTACACCTCCGTCCTCTTCTTTACCATCTAGCTTTTCACTGGAAAAAGGACAAGACGCTAGAAGCGGTCTCGATCCCGGTTTCCGGAAAGATAAAGTCTTGTCTGACTTGGTGAAAGGACTATATCAACCTTAGAGAGGGTCTTCCCCTGACTGTTCAGACTCCCAACCACGTTCTCTTCTCAAACGCATCGGACGTAGGCTGGGGTGCGACATTAGACGGTAGGGAATGCTCGGGATTATGGAACTTGAGTCAAAGGACAATGCATTTCAACTGCAAGGAGCTACTGGCAGTACGTCTGACCTGGAAAAGCTTCAGGTCTCTCCTTCAAGGCAAAGTGGTGGAGGTGAACTCGGACAACACCACGGCTTTGGCGTACATCTCCAAGCAAGGAGGGACCTACTCTCTGACATTGTACGAGATCGCAAGGGACCTCCTCACCTGGTCTAAAGGTCTAGACATTTCACTAGTAACGAGGTTCATCCAAGGCAACTTGAATGTCATGGCAGATTGTCTCAGTCGGAAGGGACAAATAATTCCAACAGAATGGACCCTCCACAAGGATGTATGCAAGAGACTTTGGGCCACCTGGGGCCAGCCAACCATAGATCTCTTCGCAACCTCGATGACCAAGAGGCTCCCAATATTTTGCTCACCAATCCCGGACCCAGCAGCAGTTCATATAGATGCCTTTCTACTAGATTGGTCACATCTAGATCTATATGCATTCCCTCCGTTCAAGATTGTCAACAAGGTACTGCAGAAGTTCGCCTCTCACGAAGGGACAAGGTTGACGCTAGTTGCTTCCCTCTGGCCCGCGAGAGAATGGCTCACCGAGGTACTTCGATGGCTAGTAGACGTTCCCAGAACACTTCCCCTAAGGGTGGACCTTCTACGTCAGCCACGCGTAAAGAAGGTACACCAAGGCCTCCACGCTCTTCGTCTGACTGCCTTCAGACTATCGAAAGACTCTCGAGAGCTAGAGGCTTTTCGAAGGAGGCAGCCAGAGCGATTGCTAGAGCAAGGAGAACATCCACCCTTAGAGTCTACCAATCGAAGTGGGAAATCTTCCGAAACTGGTGCAAGTCAGTATCCGTATCCTCGACCAGTACCTCTGTAACTCGAATAGCTGACTTTCTCTTATATCTGAGGAAAGAACGATCTCTTTCAGCTCCCACTATCAAGGGTTACAGAAGCATGTTGGCATCAGTCTTCCGTCACAGAGGCTTAGATCTTTCCAACAATAAAGATCTACAGGACCTCCTTAAGTCTTTTGAGACCACGAAGGAGCGTCGTTTGGTTACACCTGGTTGGAATTTAGACGTGGTACTAAGATTCCTTATGTCAGACAGGTTCGAACCGCTACAATCAGCCTCCCTGAAAGATCTCACCTTAAGACTCTTTTCCTGATATGCTTAGCCACAGCTAAAAGAGTCAGTGAGATTCATGCCTTCAGCAAGAACATCGGATTCTCATCCGAAACGGCTACATGTTCTACAACTTGGTTTTCTAGCCAAACACGAGCTGCCTTCTCGGCCTTGACCAATATCGTTCGCTATTCCAAACTTATCGTATGGTTGGAAATGAACTAGAAAGAGTCTTATGTCCTGTAAGAGCTCTTAAGTTCTATTTAAAACCTTTACGAGGCCCGTCTGAAGCTTTATGGTGTTCAGTTAAGAATCCATCTTTGCCTATGTCAAAGAATGCTTTATCCTATTTTATCAGACTGTTAATACGAGAAGCTCATTCCCATCTGAATGAGGAAGACCAAGCTTTGCTGAAGGTAAGGACACACGAAGTTAGAACTGTCGCAACTTCCGTGGCCTTTAAACAAAATAGATCTCTGCAAAGTATAATCGACGCAACCTATTGAAAAAGCAAATCAGTGTTCGCGTCTTTTTATCTTAAGAATGTCCAGTCTCTTTACGAGAACTGCTACACTCTGGGACCATTCGTAGCAACGAGTGCAGTAGTGGGTGAGGGCTCAACCACTACAATTCCCTAATTCCATAACCTTTTTAATCTTTCTCTTGAAATGTTTTATTATTGTTTTTGGGTTTTCCGGAAGGCTAAGAAGCCTTTCGCATCCTACTTGATTTGGCGGGTGGTCAAAGTCATTTCTTGAGAAGCGCCTAGATTAGAGGTTTTGATGAGGTCCTTTAGTATGGGTTGCAACCCTTTATACTTCAGCTCCTAGGAGTCGCTCAGCATCCTATGAGGATCGCGAGGCTCAGTAAGGAAGACGTACTTAAAAAGGCAGAGTAATTGTTCAAGTCGACTTCCTTACCAGGTACTTATTTATTTTATGTTTGTTATTTTGAATAACTGCTAAAATGAAATACAAAATACTTAGCTCATAATAATGTCAACATATAATGCTGGTCTCTACCCACCCCCCTGGGTGTGAATCAGCTATATGATCACCGGCTAAGTTTAATATTGAAAAATGTTATTTTCATTAGTAAAATAAATTTTTGAATATACTTACCCGGTGATCATATATTAAAGGACCCTCCCTTCCTCCCCAATAGAGACCCAGTGGGCCGAGGAGAAAATTGGTTCTGTGTTGACATGGAGTACTTGAGTACCTGCTCGACAGATGGCGCTGTTGATGTACACCCCCACCTGTATAGCGATCGCTGGCGTATTTTGTCCTTAGGTTTTTCTGTCGGGCAGCAGAGCTGACAGCTATATGATCACCGGGTAAGTATATTCAAAAATTTATTTTACTAATGAAAATAACATTTTTCTATTTTCGTCCCGCTGACTACATCTATTTTTTTCTATTTTTGTCCCGCTGACTACATCTACTTTTTCTATTTTTGTCCCGCTGACTACATCTATTTTTTCTATTTTCGTCCCGCTGACTACATCTATTTTTTTCTATTTTTGTCCCGCTGACTACATCTACTGTACTTTTTCTGCTTTTTTTACTTTTTCTTTCTTTTTTGTATCACTGACCTCATCTACTTTTCCTTTTTTTCTTTTTTTGTCCCGTTGACTACATCTACATTTTCTTTTTGAATTTCACTGTGAATTTATCTTTTTTCAGTTCACAGCAGCTAGCCCTGATACATCTTGGACGACAGGGATGGACTGTAAGTCGCACCAAACGCAGCAAGATTCAAACCTTACCAAGGAACAACGAAGGAGAAAATCAAGATGGGATGACTAGACCTTTGCTGATGTACAGATTTTAATGTGTAAATTTTAAATATCGGAATTTCTCTCCAAGTTTCATAGTGTATAATTTAGTGATAGATACAAAAATGTAAGCTTTCTATTAGCCCTATCTAGATTTTTCACCGTTTTCATTGTCATCGTCTGAACAAGTGAGACGTCAAGAGTGAGTTATTCTGTGACGTACAGTACAACAAAATACCATAGAATCTTAACCATTAAGGTTAGTGCTTCTATTATTTTCCTCTACTTCCTACATTTCCGTAATATCGTTATTCGCAAATTAATGTCATTAATTACTTCATGATATAATGCTGACATCCTTTTTCTCTTGGTTGCAGTTTCAAGTTTGAAATTGACTTGAGATCTTGAAAACCACAGTAGTAGACTAAGGGATCTGTCAGAGGTTTTCTCTTTTTAGATCAGAAAATTTCGTGGCTCTTCATTTCAATCTCGTCAGTATTCATATTTACTCGGTTTACTTTTATGCATACCCTAAAAACTCATTCAAGCTTACAGAGTTTTGCTTTAGTTTATCCTGGTTTGCCCTTGGCAATAAGTTTTCAAAACAGTGTTGATTTCTGTTTCGGGGCATCGATTTTCTTTAAGGAAAAAGGAACTAGTTCTATAAAAAGTTCTTCGTATGGTAGTTATGATACAGGCAGTAGATTCAGAATGAGTTTTAGTCTTGACGTTTCCGTATTTTGCCAAACATTTTTATCATGCATAAATTATATGGTTTTTATTTTGATATATATAGCCTATGCTGAAATAATTATTTAACGAAGTGTTTGTCATATAGAATTGATATATGAACTTGGATATTAACATACTTATGTGAAGAAGATTGAACAGTATTGTATGTTTAGGAGGATGCACTGTAAATGAAGCTGAAAGAAATGAGTGAGTTTTATCCAGTTTTTTTCTTTAAAGAGATTTAGACAGTTTAACATAATACTGTTAAAAAGACTGTTGAGTAGGAATGAATATTCACTGTCAGTAACTCAAAACTGTAATCTAAAGACAAGGTACACTAGATGAAATAGAAGAGAGCTGTGTGAAAAGGAATCCATAAAGTTTATTAGATTTAGAAAACGTGATAGGTGGGCATTTAAATCTATAACTGAACATAAGATTGTATGTATAATCTTGAAAATAATGTTTTAGGGAATATTGGTTTGAATAATCAAGCTTGACTGAAGAGCATTAGTGTACATTACTATTTGAATATGAATAGGTTGTTGGTGTCTTTCGCTATAGGGTCGAAAATCTACCTCCCCTATAATTTTGTTGGTTTGTAAATTTGATGAGATTAAGTTCATGTATTTCATATTGAAATATCAAATTTAAAACTACAAGAAACTTCCATATTAAACTTAATTACGAAAGTAACACTATTCAACTTTAATTGGCCATGAAAATTAAACATGCAATATCTAATGTTATTTTTACTTTTAATCATTAAAATCTTTGTCCTCATCCAATACTTAAGTTTCTAGGCTCATTTTCCATCGACGATTGTGATAGTCTAAATCAGGCATGGGCAACTGTTTGTCAACTATGGGCCACATTTAACTATATCCAAGTGACAGAGGGCTGCATGATAATACATAGGTGCAAAAAAATATTGTTTGCCCAATATATACTGAATTTTCTTGCAATTCTTCCATGTATCATTAATCTTGGTATGAAAGTTTTACATAAAACTGATATTTTTCATTATTTCCTAATGATGATCACTGTTATAAATATACAGAACTTCAGTAACCTAGAAAGTCTCTAGGGCCGCACAACAAAACATCTGGGCCACAAGTTGCCCATGCCTACTCTAAGTCAGTATAAGTTTTAAAGGTGAATTTCCAATACATAATTCTTGTGATCATTCTTCCATAAATGTCATGGCCGTGAGTTTAAGCTGTTTACTGGGGAGGCTACTGCTGTGGTAGGGCACCACAGTGGGGGGTTGGGCTTGCCCGGCTGACGTTCTGGTGAGCATCTATTCTGATGGAACTGGAACTGAAACCAGACACCTTTAACCTTTAACCTTTAACAGGCACAGATACAATTTATGTAGCTTCCTCCAGTTCAATGTGACAAGATTGCTAAGCAGACTTGTACATACCACTTTCTGTTTTTATGAAAAGATCAATTATGTCATTCAATTTATTTTTATTCCAAGTTCTATTTGTCTTTCTTCATGCTGAGCTGTCCACCTTCAATTTTCTTACTCCAATTTTCACATCCTGCTAAAGAACAAAGTTTGTGACCAGGTGTAAAAGAATGTATATGGCGCTGTTGTTTAATTAATCTGTTCTCGTGATATTAAATACAAATATTGCCCATGAATTATTATATACACACAGAAATGGGAACGGAAACATTTATTTTTTTATTTTAACCACTATTTAGTTACTAATAGTAACCTTATTTACTCTGGTACAGTTTTTTTTTTTTTTTATATATAAAGTTTTTGACATGGTATTTTGCGATGCAACCATTCCTCATTTGAGCACCTCTTAAGTTACAACTTCTTGCTTCTCTGTCCTGCAAATAATTCTATTATGCCACTAAGATACAATAATGGCCAGATCACCTTTGACAAAGTTTGCATTAGTATTTTTTCTATTATGCCACTAAGATACAATAATGGCCAGATCACCTTTGACAAAGTTTGTATTAGTATTTTTTCTATTTCATCACTATGGGTCAGCTTTTCATGTTGTTACTTGTAGAATATGTATTGGCCAACCCTGAATAAGTAGTTACAAGTTACGTTGTGTATTCCAAAAAGGCTGTTACTATTCATGCAGGTAACATAAAGGATAGCACCATAGTTTTGACTATCTTTATTTAGCTTTAACTGCTACAGTGTTTATTGGTTAACTGCATTTGCACATCTTTTCACTTCTCTAACCTTGAAGTAATGACTGACATTGCTTTCATGCAACTTGTCAAAGAAGAAAAGGAAGCAAATAATATCTGAAACCATAGTGGACGTTTTCATACTGATGAAATGTGTCGTAATAGAGTGATGAAAAGTTTTCTTTAATAATTGTCACATTTTTTTTCTCTCCTATCTTCTTTGCGTCATTTATCTATGTTATTCTACACTAGACTTCATTTTTGTTTAACCCTTTGAACTCCATCGGACGTAATTTACATCCACCAACCCTTTGAACTCCATCAGACGTAATTTGCATCCACCAACCCTTTGAACTCCATCAGACGTAATTTACATCCACCAACCCTTTGAACTCCATCGAGCGTAATTTACATCCACCAACCCTTTGAACTCCATCGAGCGTAATTTACATCCACCAACCCTTTGAACTCCATCAGACGTAATTTACATCCACCAACCCTTTGAACTCCATCAGACGTAATTTGCATCCACCAACCCTTTGAACTCCATCAGACGTAATTTACATCCACCAACCCTTTGAACTCCATCGAGCGTAATTTACATCCACCAACCCTTTGAACTCCATCGAGCGTAATTTACATCCACCAACCCTTTGAACTCCATCAGACGTAATTTACATCCACCAACCCTTTGAACTCCATCAGACGTAATTTACATCCACCAACCCTTTGAACTCCATCAGACGTAATTTACATCCACCAACCCTTTGAACTCCATCGAGCGTAATTTACATCCACCAACCCTTTGAACTCCATCGAGCGTAATTTACATCCACCAACCCTTTGAACTCCATCAGACGTAATTTACATCCACCAACCCTTTGAACTCCATCAGACGTAATTTACATCCACCAACCCTTTGAACTCCATCAGACGTAATTTACATCCACCAACCCTTTGAACTCCATCGAGCGTAATTTACATCCACCAACCCTTTAAACTCCAGCAGACATAATTTACATTCACTGTTTGTACTTCCTTCAGCGCCATAACTTGATTTACGTTTAGTAATTACCAGTTTTTATCTTATTATTTGTATATACTGTATTGAAATTTTACAAAATATGTAACATCATATATCAATGGAAAGGAAATGTTCTCAGCTATACAATTATATATGTTGTTAAGTACTCTTTTGTATAGTTTGTGCTAAGATAAGTTGAGTAAAAATATCCAAAAAAAAGGGCGTGGGCTTGAGTGCCAAATCGTTTGGGAAGGGCTGGGGCTCAAAGGATTAATATAACTAACACAGGGCCCTATTTAGACTATGGCGTTGTTGTACTCTTGCTTTTATAAGTCTTCAGTTTCTTTTAATAAGGAACTGTATTTCTTTTAACAAGAAACTGTGTTAAAGAGGTGTAGGTTTTTTGGTGAATATTGCATTTCAGGAATATCAGTTAGGGTAGACAGTGGCAGTGCTGTCATGAAATAGTGTTTGGCAAAGTGACTATTTTCATAGATGGAAAAAAGGCTATTTAAAAAGAAGTATATGTATGGGATGCCCTAGAAATGGCCAATCAGTATAAAGTGTGGACAAGTATACTTGAATAATTTTGTTGGCTTAGATTATTGAAGTTTTGATTTTATTTATTATGACATTTCAAATAAGTACTTTTTTTTAGCTCCTAGCTTCATTAACATGATCACATTGACAGCCAACCAAATGTAAATTCTGTAGTTGTTAGTTGATAGTTTGAGATAGATTTGCTTTCTGTATAACATTTCCTCTCATTCCTCTGCATGTATAATCAATCAATATGTGTCCGTACATAAATGCAATCCATAATTTTACTTATGGCATTCCTGTCAGTGTCAGGTGAGAGATAAGTATCATGGAGAAACATTTCGGTGAAGGTTTTTCATTTTTTCACCCAAAATTTATCGAAAATTTTGAACTGGCATGAACTAGTGAAGGGGAAACTGATATTTCTTAAAGTCTGAAAAATGTTTCAGTTTGAAATGATTGGACAACATACTTATCAACTGTCATGGTTGTTTATATGTGCCGACTAAGAGTAGTCATAATGAAGCTTATTATTTACCTTCTTCCAGCATTTTTTGTGATATCTATTGTACTGTAGTATGTTTGTCACCAGATGGAGTAATCTTCAGTCAAAAATCAGCATTGACTGAATAACCATAGTTAAGATGATCTTACGATTTACAGTGGTTTTATAAAGAGTAAAGTTAATGTGGAGAGGCTAATGATTTATATTCAAAGTTATGCAAGTTATCCTGCAAAAGGCAGAGAGTTTATTAGTTACAGGCAACTCTTATTAGCAAATAAGATCATTGCTGCGGACATTTTGGCTGCAAAGTGGCAAAATGATTAACAGATGGACAATGGACTTTATTAAGACTAGATTTTAGGAAATGTGGCAAGCCGCAATCAAAAATATTTGTTCTTATGCCATACAAATCCCTGTTCTTTGATTAGGGAGAGTGATTCAGAGTGAGCTGCAGTTGATAGTTAAAGTTAGATAACAAGCAGTTATCCAGCTGGTTAGCCCAGCCTCCTTTCCAGCCTAAGAGCCTTCAATTTTGATTCGGCCGCTGACGCATATACACGTACAGTCGGCTCCTTTCAAGACTTTTCCATTTTTTCCTCTTTCAGGAAGTGTTGTGATTGTTGAAGTGGAGTGTAAGCAATAAGTTTGCTGGAGAAAGGATGAACACTGCAATTGCTAAACCGGCTGTAGGTCTACTCTCCCTTTGTGCTTCTTGTATGAGGCATGATTGTTGACAATCATCCCCGCATTGGGTATAGGTTGTTGCCTCTGGTGCAGTAGCAAGCATACGCCCTGAATGGGGGTCAGACTAGGCAATGCCCAAAAGGACTACGGTGAAGTCTTTCGCTGCTTCACATATAAAATCAGACTATATATCAGTTTAGTGAGATTGATATTAATGTATAGACATGGTCATGGTAAATGACAATGAAACAATCTCAACAGATTTTCATTGCTTTCGCTAACAAAGACAGCCCTTTACTCTCTTTGAATCGCTAGGGTTGGAGAAGGCTCCTCCCATTTCGTTGCAGTAGCAACTGCTGCTGCTGTCCCTCTGCATATGACCCTAAGTCAGTCCCCTATAGAATTTTATAGGGGTGATTCTTGATTGCAAATTTACTTCTGAGAAACACATTAGTCTTTCAAGTATTGTTCTATTGTCTAGTCTTCAACTGCTGAATCCCATCTTAATTGGTTGGAGAAAAACTTGCGTGCTATTAAATTTCTTATTCCTGATCTAGATCTTTCTCACTGTCGCGCAGTTAGTTCTTTATGCATGTCATAAGATTTTTCATAATTCTGACCATCATTTGTATGCATACCTTCCCAGACTGTACCATCCTTTATGTGGCACCATAGTCCATTTCTTTTAGCGAGTCATATTTGCACCGTCTCGCAGCGGTGCCCTTTTAGCTCGGAAAAGTTTCCTGATTGCTGATTGGTTGGACAAGATAATTCTAACCAATCAGCAACCAGGAAACTTTTCCGAGCTAAAGGGGCACCGTTACGAGTCGGTGCAAATATGACTCGCCAAAAGAAATGGACTATAGGTATGCAGCTTATTCTAACAGTTATGCCTTCTCCATCATAAGGCTCAATACTACATAGTATTCTAAAGGATTTATTCCACCTGTGACCAGATTGGGGAGTGGTCTTCCTAATCAGGTAGTTGAATCGGTAGAACTTCAGAAGTTCAAATTTGGAGTGAATGTTCTTATGTAGAACTGTTTGACAGGAGTCTCTCTTCATAGTTTATACATGACAGGTCTATTTAAACATTGTTACTGATCATAAGATATTTTATGTCCATTATTCATTACTTCTCATATAGTTTATTCATTTCCTTATTGCCTTTCCTCACTGGGATATTTTTCCTTGTTGGAGCCCTTGGGCTTACAGTGTCTTCCTTTTCCAGCTAGGGTTATAGCCTAGCTGGTAATGATAATAATAATGATGATAATAATAATAATGATAATAATAGTAATAGTAATAATAATAATTATAATAACAAGGTTGATGGATGAGCTTCAGTGACCTTCTCCATTCCATCTAGGATGCTGAACACTCCTCCCTCTAACAATGAGTTGTCACTTGGTTTGGTAAAGAGGATGACACCATTCAAGGCTGTAATCAAGCGCGTTCATGCTTTGGTAGGCCAAGAATTTGGGACAGAGGGCTTTGTTCCGAGGGCTTTGAACAAGTTTGTTTGCCAAACAAAGTTCAGGAGGGAATCCATACAGTCTGTTCTGTCTTATGTGAAAAAGGGTGACTTTCTTTTGGTACACCTGACGGATGCCTACTTTCAAGTGTCTAGTCATCGCTCCTGTCAAAAATACCATCACTTCTCCCTCTACGGTATGGTGTACCAATCCAAGACTCTGTGCTTCGGACTATGTCCGGCTCTTCAGGTGTTCACATTTGTAGCCGATTGGGCCCATCCGTCGATGAATTTCTATAAGTGGTTGATCCTTGGCTCCTCGGAGGGACAGTTGCTACAGGATCAAGATTGGATTCTCGCATTTTTCCATGATCTGGGGATTGTGGTAAACTGGAAGAAATCAAATCCTATACCAGTGTAAAGGTTGAAGTACCTGGTCAAACTGATAGATACAGCAGTAGCAAGGTTCCATCTGACGATCGCATCAACAGGCTTTGTTGTGCGACCATTCCTGTCTAAGACAGGGACCAGCTTGGTGCAGGCAATGTCTTTTCAGTCATCTATCCTCATTGGAAAAGATTGTTTCACCCTGGCGCCTCCACCAGAGATCCCTTCAATGATATATTATGGATTATGGTCAGCTGACAGGGATCCCAGTTCCATCCTGTTCCAGTGGGGCAGGAGGGTCAGGCCAATCTATCCTCATGGCTCACTGAGGAGAATCTCACCATGGAAGTCCCACTTGACTCTCTGCCTCTGGACATGCAACTGTTCTTGGATACATCGAAGGAGGGATTGGAAGCATACCTGGAAGACCTGGTCATCTGGGGTGTGTGGACAAAAGAAGAAAGGCATCTGCACATCAACGTTCTTGAGATGCAAGCAGCCTTCCAACACCTATGGGATCACCTTGACATCTACGTCTTTCCGCTAGATCCAGCCAGTAATCAAAAGTTGATTACGCCAGAACTCAGGATGACTCTCGTGGCTCTCAAATGCCCTATTTCCAAGTGATATCTTGATCTGCTTGCTCTTCTGTTGGCCACACCTGCAGAGGTGCCATGGGAAGTGGAGCTTATCTAGTATCTCTGAACAAAAGGCTTTTCGCGAGGCACTGTACAAGAGATGTCTGGATATCTCCGGAGGTCCTCTACAGCTGTTTACCAGGCTAAGTGGGTAATCTTTTGTAATTGGTGTCATAGAAGGGATATTTCTCTAGTCGGAGCAACTATAGCACAGATCATGAAAGTTATTTCCTTGTCATCTTAGTCATGGTTGTCAAAGGCTACTGCTAGAACTTGAGTATGGTCATCCAGCTGAAGGGTTTAGAACTCTCCTTTTTCTAGGAATTGTCTATGCTTCTGAGGAGATATGAAAAGTGATGGCCACCCTAGGACCTCAGGCCCCTGGAGTGGGACATAAGACATGACTTCATTCTTCAAGGCTCTTACATGTACATTATTCAAACCTTTGAAGAGGTCGTCACACAGGGATCTGTCTCTCAAGACTGTCTTTCTGCTAAGCTTTAGCATTAGTGAAGAGATTTGGCAGGTTGCACAGCCTCTCATATTTAATCTCTCACTCTTAGGAGTAGTATTAGATCTCCAGTTTGGTGCCTCACTTTATGGCCAACACTCAGTACCCAGCAGTGCATGACCCCTAGTTTAAGTCCTCCATTCCTTCTCTTCTGTTTCATGAGGGCTCTACGGTGCTATCTCTAAAGGACCTGACAGCTCAGACCCGAGTGTCAGAGACTTGTTGCTACCACTGGCAGGTCTAAGAAAGAGGTGTTAAGGAGCACGGTCTCTTTCTGGCTTCTTGAGGCGATCCGTAGACCATGCGCCCTGCCAGACGAGAGGGTCGAGGCACCAGCTAGGACCAGAGCTAACAAAGTCAGGGGTATTGCCCACTCTTGCCTTCAGGAGAAACCTTTCAGTGGGTTAAGTGTTGAAGCCTGTTGTCTGGAAGAGACAAACCACCTTTACGGCCTTTTATTTGCATTAGTATACTGTACTGTCAAGTCCCTTGAGAACTTTGTGCTTGGACCTGTGGTTGCTGCTCAAGTGGTTGTGTAACCAGCCCATCTCCCACACGAGACAATGATGCATCTCATCTATGGTAATGTATATACAGTATGTAATTTGGAATAAATGGTAGTATGACTGGCTGTCCTTCATTCTTCTCTCACCCCTCCTTGGGGACCAAGCGGTCGAAACAGGATGTGCTGGACGGATTTGACGCTGGTAAGTTACACTTCAAGGCTCCATTCTTCCGGTATAAATATGTCTCCCATACCCTTTTAATGAGTGGGAGAATGGTGGATCTTTTACCAACCCATTAATCATTGTTCAAGGTACATGTTCCCAACTGACATTCCACTTTGGGGGAAGATGATATCTAGTTTCATTAGTCATCATGCTATGAAAGTCAGGAATGAGGATGTTGGGATCATCACTGCTTCTGCACAGAATTAGTGGTGATCACTTCCAGGAAAGAAAATTAACCATCCAGTTTAGGTTCCAAGGAGACTTCCAAGCTCACCATGCAGGGAGTCTCCCTAATTAAAGGACAAGGGTTTGTACGCTGCATAGGAACAAATCACAAATTTTTTAAGTAATTTGTTTTTCTTAACCATACAAACCTGACTCCTTTAATCCAACTTGCCTCCTCAACCACCTCTTGTCAGTCCTTGGGCAGAATATCAACATTGAAGGCTCTCTAGCTGGAAAGGAGCACGCAGCTAATTGCCCCGCACTCTCACCAACTAGATAACCACTTGTTTTCCAACTGTAATGACCGACTCCAGCTCTTACTAAATCAAAATCCGTAATTAAAGAACCCAGGTTTGTATGGCTAGGAAAAATACAAATTACTTTCAAAATTCAAGATTTTAATAAACTGAATAAGTTCAGCACCTGGTCTTCACAGTGTGATGGTCTTGAGTTCAAACTCCTCTGGTGTCTCGATAAAACTTTTTGAGGTTCTTTTAGGTTCACATGCCGAGCCCTCAGCAACCACTGCATGGGTTTCCCCTGACTTTGAAACATATGTTTTGTCTAAAGGACAATGTATGACAATACAATTACCTCTCCTTGGCCTCTGCCACTCATGACTGGTCTTTAAGACTTCAAATTACTTTTGGCCAGCTGTAACTACCCATTTACCTTTCAATTGCCAATCTCTACTCCATTTTTTCAATCCTTTTATTATTAGAAAGAAAACTGTACACAAAACCACAGGTTAATTGCTATCAAATATTGAAAATTCTCACCCGAGAAAGGTAGGAAATTTGATGTTCGGTCTTCATAGAAATAAGAATTGATTACCTATATTTATTTATAATAAAGCAAACAACCTCAAGAGGTTAGTTGCTCAAATAAATATGTATAAATGTATATATACTTTGGCAACCAAAGGTTTGTTTCTATAGGTTTTGTATAGTTAATTTGTGTATTGTTTTATTCTCTTTTCGTCAATGTAGAAAAATCATTGTGGTTGCCAAGAGTCTGTTAAGAAAGAAAAAACTATAATTTTCTGCTTAATAAAGTAGAATAACAATGCAATAGTATTTCTATGGTTTTCCATTGTGATTTGCCTTTTGGCATAGTCATCAGCAAATGTTAATAACGGTGGTTATTGGAACTCATGAATATTTCATGATTATTTTGTAAAATCCTAATCCCTTAGTGTATGGAATATAATACAATTCTAATCAAATGTTTTGAGTTATGATTTCTACCAAGTGCATATTGTAAATGGAGAGTAAATCTCTCCAAGATAATTCAATTATAATTATCTCTTTATTATTATCAGGTACAATATTATGTTTATCTAGCAATACATTTTTTGGAAAGAACTTGAGACATTAGTTTCTACCATAGTCAAAATATTCTCAATAAGGTTATTGATGTAAATATATCAAGATAATTCAATTATCTCTTTATGATCAGGTACAATATTATGTTTATCTAGCAATACATTTTTGGGAAAGAACTTGAGACATTAGTTTCTACCATAGTCAAAATATTCTCGATAAGGTTATTGATGTAAATATATCAAGATAATTCAATTATCTCTTTATGATCAGGTACAATATTATGTTTATCTAGCAATACATTTTTGGGAAAGAACTCGAGACAGTTTCTACCATAGTCAAAATATTCTCGATAAGGGTTTCTACCATTGTCAAAATATTCTCAATAAGGTTATTGATGTAAATATATCAATTTCTATTGTCTTTATTACTGTTAAGGTTTGTATTGGTATGCTGCTCGATGGAACAAATGTTACTTTACCCAGTAGATGTTTGATAGTCGTGGTCATTAATTTACCTACAAGGACTAGTTTCTTCATATAAGCTTAATAGAACAGACTTGGCTGTGTTACCATTTATTGTAGCTCCCATTGTATACCCTTATCAGATATGAAAGCTTCAGTTAACAGTACAGTACTTGTAAGGTATTTTTTTTCTATTTCATGTACTATAGAGTTTTAAAGATACTGCCAATTGCTGGCGGTAATAAGGTCTCAGTGGTTAGAAGAAAAATTATACAAGATTCTTCTGAAATTATTAATTTTAAATATTTAACTTAGCCGGTGAATATATAGCTGCAACTCTGTTGCTCGACAGACAAACTCTACGGAAAAAACTCGCCAGCGATCGCTACACAGGTTGCGGGTGTGCCCAACAGCGCCATCTGTCGACCAGATACCCAGCTCTTATGTAAACAAAGACTCAATTTTCTCTCTGTCGACGTGTCGACAAGACGTACTTTACTCGCTGTTGCTAAACTGGAGTTTTTCACATCATATTGGTGAAGTACTATATTCTGGTTTTGAGCTTTCGCAATGCAGGTGTTTTATCTTCATCTTAAATCTTGAACTCGTTTTGGATAGATTTACTTATGGTGACAAAGAGAGTATGGACTTTCTTTCACTTTTAAATGGCCGACCCTTCCCTTAGACGGAAGTGTGTTTAGGCTTTTAGTATTTATCTTATCACGTTATAAATTATTTATAGATTTTCCTCTATATATTTTATATCTCTCCGCCTTTATTAGGCCTCTTCGATTAACTTTCCATTTATTATAAACATATAAAAATAAATTTTAATGTTTTGTTTATATGCGACCTTTCCTGAGAGTAGGCGGTCCTAACTTGGAAACCGAAGTTAATCAACGTTGAGCCCTTTATATCGTAAATAGCTTTTAAAGAGCTAAGGATTTAAAACTGTTTAAATGTAATATTTTATGAAAGAATTTCTTTGATAGTCTTCGTACTGTTTTCAAAGATGAACTAACGTTTAGTTTATTTATGCTACGCAGTTGTTGACGTTCAGGACGTTCAACATGCGCTCTATCGTTACGATAGAGAGAGAGTGTATCACCGTTTCACTTTGCAGTAAGAGTAAATCGATTCTGACGTTTTGTTCATTCTTTCTTAGCTTAAATGTTTTAAATTCTATTTTAAAGGAACTTTTTATTTGAAAAACCTTTCAGTTTTTTCCTTTAGTCAAATAACATGTTTTTTTGACGAAATATAATTGGGCTCTTCTCTTAGGTGCGAAATCAAGAGAGAAAGAGAGAGAGAGATAGAGACGGAGGGAGAGAGAGGAGAGAAAACGTTCCGTTCAAGCGGGTAACGTTGTTCTCGAGTTACTCGCGTCCCTAGTCTCTGTACGGGGAGGAAGGATAAAACGTTTTTAGTTTTTTATTCTCGTCCCCAGGCTATGTGCGGTGAGAGATTGAAAACGTAGTTTTTATGAACTAGTGTTTAGTCTCTTTCCCAGCCACTGAATTTTTTATCTTAAAATATGTTTTCTGTTTTTTGCTGGTATTAATGAGCTTGCAATATACGACTGATTTCGCAATTACTACCTTTTAATGAAGGGTAGAATTGCGTGTTTCAGGTAGAAATCAGTAAAAGTTTCGATTTCAGTGAAATAAGTGCAAAACAGAAAATCGAAGTGATAAAGTGATATGCGCAAAGTGTTACAGTGTTGCGTCCGAGGGTTCGTCTGTTCGTGCCTGTCGTTCACCTAGTCCGGGACCTCTTGCAAGCTCCCAAGCCCAGGGGAGAAGTAATGTCGAACGACTTATGGGTTCGAGAGGCCTTGATCAACGAACAGACGTTTCCCTCTATGGTATCGGGTGTATCTTACCAAGATCTCCCCTACCATAAGACGAGAGAGACGTTTTTTTTCTCCTCGTCATCCGAAGGCTTTTCGCATAAGAAACCTGTCACAAGGTTTCGAAGCCCTTAAGCGAAAGTCAGTCCTTTCAGGACAGGTCCAGCGTCCTGGTTACAGCCATTAGGACAGCTCTGACCCTATGCAGTCATCGGATAACTGCTCGCCGCCTAACAAAAGCGTAACACAGATTCCGAGAGTCTTTTTTGTTGGCAAAGTGTTGCGGTCACAGACGTTACCCTCGTCTCTTACCACAACCATTTCCGTTGATCCTTAATGGGTTGTATGGCAAGACATGCAGAATATGCTTGCCTCCCTTATGGAAGACTATTCTGCCGATTAGTCCGTTGAGTCTAGCCGTTTATCTCATCGATATCCTGGCTTTCAGCCAACCTAACGTTCCTTTGTGCTTCCTGTTGACGTTGGCGTAGCTAAGTCACGTCAGTCAGGTTGTTTAGAACCACACTCGATGCGGTCTCGTGTGGATTTTCAGCCGCATTTGGACGTTAGGCCACTTGCTGATGCTCCTGTTGACGTTCAAGACGTTCGCTAACAATCGGAGTTGACTTGTTTTGACGCTGTGCGTCAACCTCCGCATTCTAGAGTTGTTTTGACTGCTCAGTCTAGGCAGTCAAAGCAGTCTCGAGTGGACGCTGTGCGTCCTCACGCACCTGTTGTGGTTGACAGTTCAGTTGTTGACAGTTCACAGACTGTCAAGCAGTTACATGACGTTGCGTTCTGGTCCGCTACTAATGCACCAGTGAGTGTGGACTCTGCTTGTAAAGCATTGCCACCACGGTAGGTCTCTCCCTTGCTTGAGACTCAGCTTTTATCGGACAAGGTTCCTGTAGATGAGGAAGTTGCTGTTCCCCCTCCTACTGATATTCCCTTGAGGACTCTGTCAGATGGAGAGGAGCCTAAAGCTGCTTAGCCCCCTATGGACTTTAATTAAATCATGATGATTTTTTTTTTTTTTTTAAGGATCTTTGTCCGGATCTTTTTGTAACTGCTGCTCCTCGTTCGCCTAAACGTCAGAGCTTACACTAGGCCTAGCTACTTTGAAGCCGTTGTTTTTAAGCTAGTGCTCTCTCGCTCTCCTAGAGAGCTTTACGTTGGCTAGGCGACTGGTTTATCACCAGGAGGAGTTTGGGGGATACAGCCTTTGCTTTCCCTTCTTTTAAACTGGCTTATAGAGCGAGAGTCTGATATGACACGAGAGAAGTTCTCGGCTTGGGAGTTCATGCCTCTGCCCAGATAGACTTCTCAAATCTCGTAGACTCTCCCTGGCGCCTGGCCAGGAGACGCTCCAAGTTTTTTACAGGTCAACTTCACAGCTGTTTTCGAGCCTTTGAAGTTTTGCTGTACAATTATGTCATGCATAAACAAGGCTTTCAGGGATGGAAAGCGGTACCGCCTCAGTCGCTAACCCCGTCTGTTGCCGCACCTGCTCCCGTAGACCCTAAATGGGCTTTGCTGCAAGACATGCAGTCCAAGCTTGCGTCCTTGATAAAGGACTTTAATGCGGAGAAGGTTGCTGCCGAACCTTCTGGCCAACAACCTTCCAACCGGTCGGTTGTGCGCCCTGTTGACGCTGAGGTAACCTTCTCGCGTCTGCCAGTTGAGGTGGTTCCTCCACCGATGCGACCCAGTGTGGGTTGCCAGCCGCACGTTGACGTTAAGCGACGCTCGGAGGTGGTTGTTGACGTTCAGGACGTTCAACAACCAGCAGAGGTGACTTGTTTTGACGCAGTGCGTCAATCTCAGCAACCCGGTAGGGTGTTGACTGCACAACCCAGACGGTCTAGACAGTCTCGGGTTGACGCTGTGCTTCCTCGCGCACCCATGGTTGTTGACAGTTCACAGACTGTGCAGCAGTTCCATGATGTTGCGTCCGGCTCCGTCACGCATGCACCAGTGCGACCGGACTCAGCGAGCCAGACGTTGCCCACTCCGTTGCCGTTTCCTCATCAGTTTTCGGATGAGGAACCCTCTGATGAGGACGTTGCTGAACAACAAGACGATCAACCCCCAGAATAGATCAAGCCCTGCTATCCATCCAGAAGATGCTGAAGAAGGAACGCTGCTCAGTCAGGCTGTGGATGAGTCTGGTAGGGACGCTGTCATCCGTGGAACAATTTGTGTCACTAGGAAGACTACACCTCCGTCCTCTTCAATACCATCTAGCTTTTCACTGGAAAAAGGACAAGACGCTAGAAGCGGTCTCGATCCCGGTTTCCGAAAAGATAAAGTCTTGTCTGACTTGGTGGAAGGACAATATCAACCTAAGAGAGGGTCTTCCCCTGGCTGTTCAGACTCCCAACCACGTTCTCTTCTCGGACGCATCGGACGTGGGCTGGGGCGCGACACTGGACGGTCGGGAATGCTCAGGACTGTGGAACTCGAGTCAGAGGAGCATGCATATCAACTGCAAGGAGCTGTTGGCAGTACATCTGGCCTTGAAAAGCTTCAAGTCTCTCCTTCGAGGCAAAGTGGTGGAAGTTAACTCGGACAACACCACGGCCTTGGCGTACATCTCCAAACAAGGAGGTACCCACTCACTGACGTTGTACGAGATCGCAAGGGACCTGCTCATCTGGTCAAAAGGTCAAGACATCTCCCTAGTAACGAGGTTCATCCAAGGCGACTTGAACGTCATAGCAGATTGTCTCAGTCAGAAAGGGCAAGTAATTCCAACCGAATGGACCCTCCACAAGGATGTGTGCAAGAGACTTTGGGCCACTTGGGGTAAACCATCCATAGATCTCTTTGCAACCTCGCTGACCAAGAGGCTTCCAATCTATTGCTCTCCAGTCCCGGACCCAGCAGCAATACATATAGATGCTTTCCTCCTAGATTGGTCACATCTGGATCTCTACGCATTCCCACCGTTCAAGATTGTCAACAAGGTACTGCAGAAGTTCGCCTCTCACGAAGGGACAAGGTTGACGTTAGTTGCTTCCCTCTGGCCCGCGAGAGAATGGTTCACCGAGATACTTCGATGGTTAGTAGACGTTCCCAGAAGTCTTCCTCTAGGGGTAGACCTTCTACGTCAGCCACACGTAAAGAAGGTACTCCAAAGCCTCCACGCTCTTCGTCTGACTGCCTTCAGACTATCGAAAGACTCTCGAGAGCTAGAGGCTTTTCGAAGGAAGCAGCTAGTGCGATTGCTAGAGCAAGGAGAGCGTCTTCCATTAGAGTCTACCAATCGAAGTGGGAAGTCTTCCGAGACTGGTGCAAGTCAGTTTCTGTATCCTCGACCAGTACCTCTGTAGCTCAAATAGCTGATTTTCTCTTATACCTGAGAAAAGGACGATCCCTGTCAGCTCCCCCTATCAAGGGCTACAGAAGCATGTTGGCATCGGTCTTCCGGCATAGAGGCTTAGATCTTTCCAAACATAAAGATCTGCAAGACCTCCTTAATTCTTTTGAGACCACCAAGGAGCGTCGTTTGGCTACCCCTGGATGGAATTTAGACGTGGTACTAAGATTCCTCATGTCAGACAGGTTGGAGCCGTTACAATCAGCCTCCCTGAAAGATCTCACTCTTAAGACTCTTTTCCTGGTATGCTTAGCCTCGGCTAAAAGAGTCAGTGAGATTCATGCCTTCAGCAAGAACATCGGATTTTCGTCGGAAAAAGCCACTTGTTCGCTGCAACTTGGTTTTCTAGCCAAAAATGAGCTGCCTTCTCGGCCTTGGCCTAAATCTTTCGATATTCCCAGCTTATCGGAGATCGTAGGCAATGAACTAGAAAGAGTCTTATGCCCTGTTAGAGCTCTTAAGTTCTATTTAAAGCGTACTAAACCTTTACGAGGCCAATCTGAAGCTTTATGGTGTTCAGTTAAGAAACCATCCTTGCCTATGTCAAAGAATGCTTGGTCAGACTTTATCAGATTGTTAATACGAGAAGCTCATTCATATCTGAGTGAGGAAGACCGAACTTTGCTTAAGGTGAAGACGCACGAAGTTAGAGCTGTAACAACTTCCGTGGCCTTTAAGCAAAATATATCTCTGCAAAGTATAATGGATGCAACCTATTGTAGAAGCAAGTCAGTGTTCGCGTCATTTTACTTGAAAGATGTCCAGTCTCTTTACGAGAACTGCTACACACTGGGACCATTCGTAGCAGCGAGTGCAGTAGTGGGTGAGGGCTCAACCACTACAATTCCCTAATTCCTTATCCTTTTAATCTGTCTCTTGAAATGTTGTTTTTTTATGGGTTGTCCGGAAGGCTAAGAAGCCTTTCGCATCCTGGTTGATTTGGCGGGTGGTCAAAGTCATTTCTTGAGAGCGCCTAGATTAGGGGTTTGATGAGGTCCTGTTGTATGGGTTGCAACCCTTGATACTTCAGCTCCTAGGGGTCGATCAGCATCCTAAGAGGATCGCGAGGCTCCGTAAGGAAGACGTACTTAAAAGGCAGAGTAATTGTTCAAGTCGACTTCCTTACCAGGTCCCTATTTATTTTGTTTTTGTTATTTTGATAACTTCTAAAATGAAATAAAAAACTCTTAGCTCATAAAATGTAAACATATATTACTGGTCTCTACCCACCATCCTGGGTGTGAATCAGCTATATATTCACCGGCTAAGTTAAATATTTAAAAATGATATTTTAATTATAAAATAAATTTTTGAATATACTTACCCGGTGAATATATAAATTAAATGACCCTCCCTTCCTCCCCAATAGAGACGCAGTGGGACGAGGAGAAAATTGAGTCTTTGTTTACATAAGAGCTGGGTATCTGGTCGACAGATGGCGCTGTTGGGCACACCCGCAACCTGTGTAGCGATCGCTGGCGAGTTTGTCTGTCGAGCAACAGAGTTGCAGCTATATATTCACCGGGTAAGTATATTCAAAAATTTATTTTATAATTAAAATATCATTTTTCAACATTAACCCAGATCATTATAATTTTCCCTATTTTTTGTCGGAGAAATTCCTGACAAATCAGTCTTATGCTTTACAAACTGAAGAAAGCCAGCAGCCAGAAGGTAGCTCTGCACATGCGTATACAGATCCCTGAACCCCACAGAAGCTAAATACCTAACTTTAAGCGTTGGTGCTAAATTTTTCACAGCTCTCAAGATCCTATACTGTACTTTGCTGATAGTTGATATGAGGTGCCAACAGTTGCCTGCTGATCAACAGAATAAGCTTGACCCAGAAAAGTCCAGATCACATTATCTTAATGACACTCACATTTTCAAGGAAAGATCCAGTTGTGCACCAAGAGAGTAAGTTTTCCCTCGCTTGGGATTAGAGAAGCACTTGTTACTCCCAAACAGACAACTCTCTCCTTGTCCTATTATCAAATTTAAGATGGACTCCTCAGCTAATAAAGCCAGATTTGGGAAGGATGTGAATATTGACAACCATTTTGTATAGGCTCATATGGCCTATCTAAGAAGATCTGTGGGATCTTCAGTAGGTATAACAGCAGAATCCAAAGCTGACTTGAAAACGTGAAGAATTTATGGGCTTTTCATAGAAGCACCCAATGTTATCTCTGGGTCTTTCAGGATTTCTAGTCTTACTCTTGTTGTTATGAGTGCAATGTAATTTGTACTTGATGGATGGATAGATGTAGATCGTCCTGCAACAAGCCGGGCCACGGTCTCTAATGTGTTGGTAGCCCGTAAGAGGAGCGAGGATCGCTGGATTATATATATCGAAGCAGGTTACACATGCCTGACGTAAAGGACGGACAAGATGAAGATGAGATGAAGCACCAATGATGATGGCCGGAAAGGAGTCCAAAGCAGGAGTCAGGAGTGCTGCAATGTGGTTCTCTCCGATATCCCAAGCCCAATCCTTCTCGGCCCCGGAGAAATCACTTTTTCTTATAGAAGTTCCAAACCGGATGATGTCTAGTTAGGGACTTGTAGATGGTACAATGAAAGGGGTATGGATCCAACCAGTGTGGCTATGCCTAACTTAGAAGGCCGTATCTTTTTCTTGAGAATTTCAAATCTGCTGATCTTGCGTATGAATAAGATGTAAATTTTCAATGTCTAAGTCTTTAGACTTCTGGATCTTGACTTAAGTTCTTCAGTGGAAATCAAAAGATCATGCCAGGATTTGAAAGATCCCCAAAGTCAGTTAGTTTCCCAGCCAATGACTTTTCATTAACATTGAAAAGTCTGGCTAGACCTTCCTATGGACCATTAGGTAAAGTTTCTCTTCCAGATCTAAATATAAAGACAGACCATTTTAGCTTTTACGTTGATAAGTTTCAAGAAACTGCAGACAAAACTTTAGAATCAACTAGACTGTCCTTTTAAGCTAAATAAATATATGCAGAAGGCAAAAACTCAGGATAGCTAGGACCATTTCAGTGTGAGTTATATCTTTTAAAAAAGCCAGGACTCTTTAGAAAAGGATGTTTGAAATGTTCCTAGCCTCCTGGCTAGTACAGTGATAACGTGTTTGCCTAGCATTCGCATGGCAGCAGATCGATCCCTGTCTGGGACCGTGAGTTTAAGCCACTGCTGTGGCTAGGCACCATAGTGGGGTTTGTGCTTTCCCGGCTGATGTTCTGGTGAGCATCTATTCTGATGAAATTAGAACTGAAACCAGACACATTTATCCTTGAACCTTTTAAAATGGCCCAGGAAGTAACAACGAAAAGAATTTACCATTATTTTGGATCCATATTCTTGCAAAGTTTAAAGGAAATGAAAATGCAAGTGAAGCAGCCAATTCTGCAAAGTGTTTTGATCAAACCTAAAAATATTTCTATAGGACTTTACGATACGCATAAACGGAAGGATTTGTGGAATGACAAAATAGATCATGATAACTTTGCGCAGATTTATGTTATTCATTAAGAAAAAAAAAGCAATTTAGCAACCCACCTTCATAAATTGGCTAAATTGACTACTTATTCTTGTTTAGTGACCAATTCTCAGTTAATATAAATAATTCTATTTTTTTGATAAAACACACTCATTCCTTTTATTGAAATAAGATTTTTAGCTTGGTGATCTGGTTGATCTATTTTTATGAGTAACAAAATGAAACAAAAATTTTTCCGCTTTTTGTGAAAGAAACGGTGTCATTGAGTATTATTATAATTATGCTACCCATTGTCTTGTATCTTTTATTAAGATGTTATATGATATGGTAATTATTCATCATATTAATATGTATTAACAATATGAAAATTTGAGACTGCTCTTCCTATTTCTTTGGCAGTATAATTCATTATATAGTACAGGTATTTATTGGCTTCCAGAGGAGTATCTCAGATTCTTGCTAATTGAGGGTGAAAATTTGGAGTAGTTTGAAGTTGGACAGCCAGTTATGAAGAAAACAAGTGGAACTTCTATAATGATGGTAAGAAAGAAAAGGGTAAAACATTTTCTGTAATTATATTGGTATCTTGTGATTAGTTCATCCTAGTAAAACTTACTAGACCTTTGAAGATGATGCTAGGCCAACTTTGTGTTCTTGAGAACTGCTTGTGTGACTCCAGAACTCCCGATTTGAGAACATCAGTAAAGAGTAAATTTTCTAAGAATAGCTCTTTCTAATTAGTTTCAGCCATCGCTTTCATCATATTTACTTTGGCTGGCCTTTCTGAGGTTCAGACAACACTGTAATGCTATTTTGCTAATGATGAGAATTATTTGTGATACATTATCTATGGTAACAAGTATTTTAGCCTTTAAATTTCTGACAGTAGCGGCTCTTAGAATGTACAGGAAGATATTAGTTGTTACTGTACTGGTAGTTCCATGATGTATTTTAGGCTAGCCATGTTATTCACTGCCATGATAATGTTTTGTTGTGGCAAATCTGGAACTTTTGTGTTATTCTGTGTTACAAATATTATAAGCCTCTGCCATTGCTATGGCTCTTGAAGCAATAGATTAAAAGAAATGTGGACTGGATTGCCAACCACTAGTATTCTTTCCGTTGCCGGGTGAAACTCGGTGATGTTTTGTGTGATAGTACAGCAGTGTTGACTACCAATATTAGATTATAATGTGATCTTTGAAAATCATTTATAAAAGATTTAGTGTCTTGTGAGTTATATAAACACAGTGATCACTTTTATGTTTACAGTGTACAACCTGTAAGGTGTGAAAAAAGAAAATATTTTATGCTCAGAAGGACCTCCTAGTATATTGTAGATTATCTTGAAAGGATTTGATAAAATCCACTGTAAGTAATGGTGGAATTAGTCGCTGATATTTGATGGCCCTGCAGAGAAGAGCAAGAATGTCAGAATGTGCCCCCAAATGTTATATACTGTACTATGTTATGTACAACATTTTAGGTTCAGTAATAGTAGCAACTTAATAGCTTTGCACAACTCATTGCATACCAAATATGTCATGTAGGAAATACTTTATAGATTTGCACATTATCATCATCATATGATGAAGATGACATGTTGATTTATACTCTTTCAATGGTTTGTTATAGTAGATGACTTGTACAACCCATTTAACAGCCTTGCACAGTAGTTATTTAGTAATCAGTAGTGTCATTGTTGCTGGTTGTAGTGATTCAAATGTAAAGGCTTCATCTCTGATAACTTTTCTCATCAATCTTTTTCTATCCCATTTCATATACATTATAGTGTTACGGAGGACAAAGGAATCTTAGAAATATGTTGAAGGCTTGCGTTGACTGAAGTTTATACAAGATTGAATTTGGCATGTGTGAGTATTTGAGAGTGGCGGAAATTTATATAGATTATCGCACAGCGTATGATTACATTGTGAATATACAGTACTCATGATTAGTTGATTTTTATCTAATTTATTTTTGAATTATGGTTATCTTATCTCTTACCCTAGATATTGTGGATTGAGTATTGTAGCATTCTTATGTCACTCTCTTGAAGGGTTGGTAGCTCTTAACACGATTTTTAAACTTCTAAAAGGTTCAGTTGAAAATTTTGTCACTTATTTAACATATCTTGCTATATTTTACTAAGTCTTTTTACACACAAATACTAACCCTTTTTCAATATTAATCTTACCCGATGATCATGTAGCTGTCAACTCCGTTGCCCGACAGAAATCTACGGTCGGGATACGCCAGCGATCGCTATCCAGGTGGGGGTGTACTCAACAGCGCCATCTGTGAGCAGGTACTCAAGTACTTCTTGTCAACAAGAACTCAATTTTTCCTCTGTCGTGCCGCCGGCAAGACCTACTTGGATACGCTGTTGATTTTGGAGTCTTTTGTTCACGATTTGGTGATGTATTTGCTCTAAAGTTTAGCCTTCGCTGTTCAGGAAGCTTTATCCTTAGCTTAGCAAGCTTTTGGAATTAATTTGATTTATTGGTTAACGAACTTTGCTTAATTTTGGAATTCCCCCTTGACTACTTCTAAATTCAAGATGTCTGACCAGTCCCAAGTTCCTAAATACAGGCAGTGTAGTGTTAGGACTTGTACTAGGCGTCTTCCGAAGGCCTCTATAGATCCTCACACCGTATGTTCCAATTGTAGGGGTAAATCCTGTCAATTGGAAGATCGATGTGGGGAATGTGCTGGGCTTTCGGAATTCGATTTTAACGAATTCCTTAGATATGCACGTAGGTTAGAGAAGGAGAGAGATAGGAGGAGTTCTTCTCGCTCTGTGGATTTTTCCTCTCCCCATGCCCCTCAACCTTTTCCTTCCCCTGTGGTGGTGACTCCCGAACCTGCTACGAGTGCTCAGCCTGCAATAGCTGATATGTTGCGTGCCATTCAGGCTCTCGGTGAGAAGGTGGAGTCGTTGGTTAGTGACCGTAATCAGCTCTTGGCAGATGTCAGAGAGCTGAAAGCGAAGAGTGCAGTGGGAAGTGTTAGTGCTAGTGATGTGCATAGTGTCAGTGTCAGTGTTGCGCATGAGGGTACATCTGTGCGTGCCAGTCGTCCTCCCAGTCCGGGACCTCTTGCAAGCTCCCAAGCCCAGGGGAGAAGCAATGTCGAAGGACCAAAGGGTTCGGCAGGCCTTGATCGGCGCACGGATGTATCCTCAGTGGTTGCGGACGTATCTGTTAAGGATCGTCCCATCCACATACAGACGAATGAGCCCTTACATTCCTCGTCTGTGGAAGAAGTTTCCAGGAGGAAACGGTGGACCAAGGTCTCACGACCGCTCAAACGTAAGGTCCCTTCCGAGCTAGTCCAACGGCCCAGGTGTAGCCACTGGGTCAGTTCGGACTCGCCGCAGTCATCTGATGACTGCACACCTCCCAAGAGAGGTAGAGTGGTCCCTCAACAGGCTACTGCTCCGTCTGTTGTTGCTCCAACCACAGTAGACCCTAAGTGGTCCATGCTGCAGACTATGCAGTCTCAGCTTGAGGCATTCATGCAGGAGTATCATGCCGAGAAAGTTAACACCTCTCCTGTTAACCTACAACCCGCAGAGGTTGTGCGCTCAGCAGATACTGCGGCTGCCTGCTCCCACACTCCACCTGTGAGAGCTCCTCCACCGATGCGCAGTCCTCCCTGCCAGACGCATGTTCTTGCTGCACCATCTGCTAACATGCGTGAGCTGCCGCATCAGGAGTTGCCGGGTTCCAGCACTATGCGGCATTCTCCTCAGCCCATGCAGCATGCTCTGCATACCTTACAGCATGCTCCGCATACCATGCAGCATGAGCCGCATACCTTACAGCATGCTCTGCATACCATACCGCATGCTCCTCAGCCCACCGCAGCCCCTCCCACACACCAGCCCTCTGCTTTTGTTGTTGCCAGCTCGCAGACCGACCAGCAGAGGCATGATGTTGGATCCGCAGGTACGCATGCACCCGTTCTGCCGGATTCAGCCGTTCAGCTTGCTGCTCTGCCTTTGCCACTCACAACTCAACTTTCGGATGATGATGTATCGGATGATGAAGCTGCACATCTGGATGAACCTCACTCTGATATTGAAGGGCACAAGTCTTCGCCACCCTCCTTAGACTTTCGCAAAGTCCTTGCCTTGTTCAGGGACTTGTATCCTGAGCATTTTGTGTCTGCAACCCCTCGTTCTCCTCCCTCCGAGTTTGCTCTGGGCATGCAGTCTGCTGCGCCTGCCTTCACCAAGCTTGTTCTCGCCAGATCATCTAGGAGAGCTTTGAGGGTTATGGGGGACTGGTTGCATTCCAAGAAGCAACTGGGAAGGACCTCTTTTGTCTTTCCTCCTCCCAAGCTTGCTTCTAAGTCGAGCGTCTGGTATGCCACGGGAGAGGAACCCGGCTTGGGGGTTCCTGCCTCTGCCCAGGCCGACTTCTCAAGTCTGGTTGACTCTCCCCGCAGGTTGGCTATGAGACGTTCGAAGATCTGCTGGTCCTTTTCCGATTTAGATCATCTGTTGAAGGGAGTCTTTCGTGCCTTCGAGATATTCAACTTCCTCGATTGGTGTTTGGGAGCCTTAAGCAGGAAGACTTCCCCTTCAGATAAGGACTCGGCCATGCTGATCATGTCTAGCATGGACAAGGCAATTCGGGATGGGTCTGGTGAACTTGCGGCTTCATATGTATCAGGAGTCCTTAAGAAGAGAGAACATCTTTGCTCCTTCTTATCTGCTGGTATCACTCCTTGCCAGAAGTCAGAGTTGTTGTTTGCTCCTCTCTCCAAGTGTCTGTTTCCGGAGGAGTTGATTAAGGGGATGGCTGCCTCACTTATCCAGAAGGATACTCATGATCTGATGGCTTCTTCTGCACGTAAGGCTAAAACCTTACCTTCCGTGCCTAGACCCTTCCGCCCTGCAGCAGTTGACACTCCTGCTTCTAGGTTCATCCCGCCCTTTCGTGGCAGAACCTCCAGCAGAGGAGGTACCCGTGCAGACAGTCACCGTGGCAAGTCCAAGAAGGGTTCCAAGTCCGCAAAAGGCAAGTTTTGACTGCCTTCCTCTCCAGACAGCAGTAGGAGCCAGACTCAAGACCTTCTGGCAAGCTTGGGAGAGCAGAGGTGCAGACGCTCAGTCTGTGAAGTGGCTAAGGGAGGGATACAGAATTCCGTTCTGCCGCAATCCCCCTCTAGCTACATCTCCCATCAACCTCTCTCCCAACTACAAGGAGAAGGACAAGAGGCTAGCTTTGCAACAAGAGGTGTCGCTCTTGCTACAAAAGGAAGCGGTGGTCATAGTCCGGGATCATCAATCCCCGGGCTTTTACAACCGTCTCTTCCTGGTAGCCAAGAAGACAGGAGGTTGGAGACCGGTGCTGGACGTCAGTGCGCTCAATGCTTTTGTCACCAAGCAGACGTTCACGATGGAGACGACGAAGTCGGTCCTAGCAGCGGTCAGGCAGGAGGACTGGATGGTCTCGTTAGACCTGAAAGACGCATACTTTCACGTCCCCATCCATCCAGACTCCCAACCTTTCCTAAGATTCGTCTTTGGAAAGGTTGTGTACCAGTTCCAAGCCCTGTGCTTTGGCCTAAGCACGGCACCTCTTGTGTTTACCAGACTGATGAGAAATATTGCGAAATTCCTTCACTTGGCAGACATCAGAGCCTCCCTCTATTTAGACGACTGGCTTTTAAGAGCTCCCACAAGTCGTCGCTGTCTGGAGAATCTCAGATGGACTATGGATCTGACCAAGGAACTGGGCCTCCTGGTCAATTTAGAGAAGTCCCAGCTCGTTCCATCCCAGACCATTGTCTACCTGGGTATGGAGATTCAGAGTCGAGCTTTTCGGGCTTTTCCGTCGGCCCCAAGGATCAACCAAGCCCTAGAATGCATCCAGAGCATGCTGAGAAGGAACCGATGCTCAGTCAGGCAGTGGATGAGTCTAACAGGGACACTTTCATCACTGGCCCTGTTCATCGAGTTAGGGAGACTCCACCTCCGCCCCCTTCAGTATCATCTAGCTGCTCACTGGATAAAGGACATGACGCTAGAGACGGTCTCAGTTCCTGTTTCCGAAGAGATGAGGTCTACTCTAATGTGGTGGAAGAACAGCATTCTTCTCAAGGAAGGTCTACCATTGGCTGTTCAGACCCCCGACCACCGTCTCTTCTCGGACGCATCAGACACGGGCTGGGGTGCGACACTGGACGGACAGGAATGCTCGGGAACATGGAATCAGGAGCAAAGGACACTTCACATCAATTGCAAGGAGTTGTTGGCGGTTCATCTGGCCTTGATAAACTTCAAGTCCCTCCAGCTAAACAAGGTGGTGGAGGTGAACTCCGACAACACCACAGCCTTGGCTTACATCTCCAAGCAGGGAGGGACTCATTCGAGGAAGTTGTTCGAGATCGCAAGGGACCTCCTCATTTGGTCAAAAGATCGAAAGCTCACGCTGGTAACGAGGTTCATTCAGGGCGATATGAATGTCATGGCAGATCGCCTCAGCCGGAAGGGTCAGGTCATCCCCACAGAGTGGACCCTTCACAAGAATGTTTGCAGCAGACTTTGGGCCCTGTGGGGTCAGCCAACCATAGATCTGTTCGCTACCTCGATGACCAAGAGGCTCCCGTTGTATTGTTCTCCGATTCCAGACCCAGCAGCAGTTCACGTGGATGCCTTTCTGCTGGATTGGTCCCATCTCGACCTGTATGCATTCCCGCCGTTCAAGATTGTCAACAGGGTACTTCAGAAGTTCGCCTCTCACAAAGGGACACGGCTGACGTTGGTTGCTCCCCTCTGGCCCGCGAGAGAATGGTTCACAGAGGTACTGCAATGGCTGGTCGACGTTCCCAGGACTCTTCCTCTAAGAGTGGACCTTCTGCGTCAACCTCACGTAAAGAAGGTACACCCAAACCTCCACGCTCTTCGTCTGACTGCCTTCAGACTATCGAAAGACTCTCAAGAGCTAGAGGCTTTTCGAAGGAGGCAGCCAGAGCGATTGCCAGAGCAAGGAGGACATCCACTCTCAGAGTCTATCAGTCTAAATGGGAAGTCTTCCGAAGCTGGTGCAAGGCCAATGCAGTTTCCTCAACCAGTACCACTGTAACCCAGATTGCTGACTTCCTGTTACATCTAAGGAACGTAAGATCCCTATCAGCTCCTACGATCAAGGGTTACAGAAGTACAGTATGTTTGCAGCGGTTTTCCGCCACAGAGGCTTGGATCTTTCTACCAACAAAGATCTACAGGACCTCCTTAGGTCTTTTGAGACCTCAAAGGAACGTCGGTTGTCCACTCCAGGCTGGAATCTAGACGTGGTCCTAAGGTTCCTTATGTCATCAAGATTTGAACCGCTCCAATCAGCCTCTTTTAAGGACCTCACATTAAAAACTCTTTTCCTCGTGTGCTTAGCAACAGCTAAAAGAGTAAGTGAGATCCACGCCTTCAGCAGGAACATAGGTTTCACATCTGAAACGGCTACATGTTCCTTGCAGCTCGGTTTTTTGGCTAAAAACGAGCTTCCTTCCCGTCCTTGGCCTAAGTCGTTCGAGATCCCAAGCCTGTCCAACTTGGTGGGGAACGAACTGGAGAGAGTACTTTGCCCAGTTAGAGCTCTTAGGTACTATCTAAGAAGGTCAAAACCATTACGAGGACAATCAGAAGCCTTATGGTGTGCTATCAAGAAGCCTTCTCTACCAATGTCTAAGAACGCAGTTTCTTACTACATCAGGCTTCTGATTAGAGAAGCACATTCTCATCTGAAGGAAGAAGACCTTGCTTTGCTGAAGGTAAGGACACATGAAGTGAGAGCTGTGGCTACTTCAGTGGCCTTCAAACAGAACCGTTCTCTGCAGAGTGTTATGGATGCAACCTATTGGAGAAGCAAGTCAGTGTTCGCATCATTCTATCTCAAAGATGTCCAGTCTCTTTACGAGAACTGCTACACCCTGGGACCATTCGTAGCAGCGAGTGCAGTAGTAGGTGAGGGCTCAGCCACTACATTCCCATAATCCCATAACCTTTTTAACCTTTCTCTTGAATACTTTTTATTGTTGTTCTTTGGGTTGTACGGTCGGCTAAGAAGCCTTCCGCATCCTGGTTGATTTGGCGGGTGGTCAATTCTTTCTTGAGAAGCGCCTAGGTTAGAGGTTGTGATGAGTTCCTTTAGTATGGGTTGCAGCCCTTTATACTTCAGCACCTAGGAGTCGTTCAGCATCCTAAGAGGACCGCTAGGCTCAGTAAGGAAGACGTACTTAATAAAGGCAGAGTAATGGTTCAAGTCGACTTCCTTACCAGGTACTTATTTATTTTATGTTTGTTATTTTGAATAACTAATAAAATGAAATACGGGATACTTAGCTTCTTTGTTAACATGTATGCTGGTCTCCACCCACCACCCTGGGTGTGAATCAGCTACATGATCATCGGGTAAGATTAATATTGAAAAATGTTATTTTCATTAGTAAAATAAATTTTTGAATATACTTACCCGATGATCATGAATTAAAGAACCCGCCCTTCCTCCCCATAGAGAACCAGTGGACCGAGGAGAAAATTGAGTTCTTGTTGACAAGAAGTACTTGAGTACCTGCTCACAGATGGCGCTGTTGAGTACACCCCCACCTGGATAGCGATCGCTGGCGTATCCCGACCGTAGATTTCTGTCGGGCAACGGAGTTGACAGCTACATGATCATCGGGTAAGTATATTCAAAAATTTATTTTACTAATGAAAATAACATTTTGTGGTATATGCTCAAACTTTTGAATTCTTTCCATGAAAGGCATTTGAGATGGTATAAGTTGATGGTTTTACCATCTAGTGTTAAGTGACAAAAAATGTCTTGTACCTTCTAATATGCTCGCTGCTTCTACCTAATAAATGGTGCTTAGAATCTTCAGCCAGCTTTTTGTGGTAATAGAGTAGTTTTTTAGTACCAAACCTTTGCATAGTTTTGTGCATCCCTTGAATCCAAGATTCTCCACTCAAAGAAAGAAGAAAGCTTTCTAAGTGCCAGTGTATGATGCAATCATAAATTATTATCATTATTATTATTATTATTATTATTTATTATTATTACTAGATAAGCTGCAACCCTAATTGGAAAAGCAGAATGCTATAAGCCCAAGGGCTCCAACAAGAAAAATTAGCCCAGTGAGGAAAGGAAACATAGAATAGTGTGTCTGAGTGTACCCTCAAGCAAGAGAACTTTAAGCCAAGTCATTGGAAGGCCGTGGTACAGAGGCTATGACGCTACCCAAGACTAGAAAAAAATGATTTGATTTTAGAGTGTCCTTCCCCTAGAAGAGTCTCTTCTACCATTACCAAGTGGGATGTTGCCACTGAACAATTACAGTGCAGTAGTTAACCCCTTGAGTGAAGGAGAATTTTTTGGTTATCTTAGTATTGTCAGGTATATAAGGAAAGAGGAGAATGTGTAAAGAATAAGCCAGACTATTCAGTATATATGTATGCAAAGGAAAAATGAGCCATAGCCAGAGAGGAGTCCAATGTAGTACTATCTGGCTTGTCAAAGGACCCAATAATAATTTTGTGGTAGTATCTCAATGGGTGGCTGGTGCCTTGGCCAACCTACATACCTGCTTGTGGAAAAATGAATCACTAACTGTGTTTTCTGAGCCAGCTACTAAGGAACAGAGGTGACAGGGTAAGGGCATACACTGTAATATAAATGGGTGTATATTGAAAAAAAGTGGTTTATTTCACCACCAACACATCACTTTTAAAGAGCCTGAATAGCTGCTTCTTCAGAAGAATTGATGTCCCTTCTAAAATGTCATAGGAAAAGAACAAGACCTGTTGGAACCAAGGCAAACTTCAAGAGTAAAGTTTGCATGGTACTCAAAAGTTCTGAGGATTAAAATAAGTCATGAAAAGGACAGGAGCCTGTCAGTGAAATAGATGGGTGGGATCGGAGTAGCTTATCAATAGAAAAGCTTTATCACGTACCCATCCAGCAAGGGTCAACCAATAGCAAAGCTTTAACACAGATCTATCCAGCAAGGCTTAACCAAATGAAAATCTTCAACACACTCATTCAGCAAGGCTTAACAAACAGAAAAGCTTTAACACTTACCCATCCGGCAAGGCTTAGGAGCAGGAAATGCCATCCCAGAAGGTAAGCAGAACAAATATGAGTTACAAAGATAATGCTGCTGAATCTCCCTAATGTATTAGGTATGATTTCACTTGCTTCTACCACGGGTCCAATAAAATATAAGTCGAGACTTATATGTGCCATCACATGAATAAAACTATGCAAACATTGGGAGACATCTCCAGAAGCCAATATTTGAAACTCTACTGTACTGACACATCCAATTGTACACTTCATGGGTTTGTATTAAGCTAAAAGAAAGTATTTTAGTAACTTTCTTTTCAATACCACCTCTAGATGTAAACAGAAGAAACTTTTTCCAAACACTTCCGCCGGGAAAAATATTCCCTCATAACTCTGATTGCGAAAAGGGTGAGGTCTTCCTCATTCCTTGCTTCAGAAGTAAGAGAGCATATTGCAGTGTGGTCTTGTTAAGTCCTTGCTAAGTGGAGGTTTTCTATTTGGCAACCTTTTCCAATTTCTTTATTGAGTGATCATGCTGGAAAGTATTTAAAGATCAGTGACATGACAACAGTGGTAAAAGCTTGCAGTTAATTTCAAGAGGCTCATAAAGAAGAACAGTTGAGCTCACAATTAGGGAAGGATCCAAATAAGGGGTCATAATTGTAGGATAAACTCTAGTCTCAATTTTGAACTTCAAAGATTTGAACCAGTGCTGAGCAATATCCAGTAATAGCTGGAATAAATGGGTTCTCTTGTATGACGTAGGAATAGTAGAAAGTTTGCTACGTGAAGTACAGAGGCTTAAACAGTATTAAAGCTCATCTTTCTACACCAATTATGAAAGAGACTTCACTTTAATTGGCAAAGGTTGTATTTGGATTGCTTGCCTGAGGTAGAAGTGACTTCCCTTACCTATGCCTGAAACTTTCCATGAGTGGGACCTAGCTTGATTTCCTCCAAGTGTGAAAATTGACTTTGACAACAATGAAAAAATTTGGAATGAGGCTTTTGTTACATGATCTGGCAGTGTGGAAGAATTCTGGAAACATCCATAACAAGGGCTTAAAGATCAGGAAAACCACTCGGCTGTTAAGGAAAAATCACAAGGGCTATCAATTTCAACAAGGAAAATTAATTACTTACAAAAATCAATGAGGGGCTTACTCGAAACAAGCTTCATAGATGAATAACCGATGGAGACTGACAGATAGTCTTACTCACACATCAAAAGCCATCGCCATGTGAATACAGTACTGTATACAGAAGAAAATTTTCAGTCCCCAAAAACATTGTAAGAAATATTAAACAATCACCAAGAAAAACCAGTTGACCCGTACTTATTGTTCTAAAAAAATTAGTTATTTAGTGCTTACAGTAAAGCCAAAACAAGTAAATCAAAAACAATTGTTGAATACTGAATCAAACATGAATAAATTCTTAACATCTAAAAGCCTAATAACAGGTTGTCATCATTATCTTTCTTCTCAGAATGAAGTGTCATGGATTACTGTGGATAAATGAAATAACTATGTAAAAGTAATGTGTTTATGGTAAGACATTTTTTTTTTTAAGTGAGTGGACTCCTGCTAAGTAGTAATAAGGAACTTTGGTGTAATTCTTACTGATTGTATCAGTGATTACTACAAATATTACAATGTTTTAATCAATATGAATCATGAAGTTTGTCTGTTCTCCAGTTTGCCTGTAGATTTTAAATTGTGAGGATATTATACTTTTGTGTCCCTTTAACTTTAGCTTTCAAGCCTGTGGATTGGATACTGGAAATGGTTTGTAGCTATCAAAAATACTCATTTCTGGATTTAACTGAGAAACAGATAGCCGATGGTATTTATAACTGACAAAGCGAACATTACGTAAGGTACCTTTGCTCAAGAGAGTGTACTGTACATACAGCCTTAGCTCTCTTCAGTGAATGAAGGCATTATACCTGTACCTATTTAAGAATGTCTTAGAATGTCTAAAGAAAGTATGCCAGGGCATCTCCTGTCAAATCAGGAACCTACAACAGTCTTTTTTTTCTTTAATGAGGACAGCTATGTTTTTGTCTTTTGTTCAAGAAGAAGACCCTCAGCTCCTCATGAGAATCAAATTTTACTTGGTGATCGAGTGACTCAGAAATACTTAGAAACACTAGACAACAGAGGGGTGCACAAGAAACTATAATAATTTAATATATTAATCCAGATAACTTTTCTACCTACTACTGACAAAGAAAGAATATCATTCCAAATTGGTAGAGCTACCAATGGCCACTATCTCGTTTTTCTTAGTAGAGTAATGCTGGATTTCTTATGATTTATACATCTTGGTAATTGCTGTAGATATGTGACTTTCTTTAATTCAGGTTTTCCTATACTTAATCTATCTCTCTATATTATTTCTTTTACAATATGCAATAAGATAAAAAGTTTTCTTTCAATTCTTTGTAAGTATGCCAAGGGAGTTTGGCAAGAAGGGAGAAGACTGACTTGACCACTTTTCATTTGAGAGATTTGGAGTTTGTTGTAATTACAGTATTCACGTCTGAACTGCTTACTGATCATAGCCACAGTCCATTTTGATAAATGTCCACAGGCACAGATAGTATTATTGCTTTAGGCACACAAGTGTTGTATCCTGAACAAAATGAGAGTTGCTGTACAAGTTCTTCCTTTGACTACAAACTTTCAAACTTTTTTTTAATCTAATGATCTGTGCTCTTTGATGACCATTGTTTGCTATTGAGTTTATTCATGGCAAAATTTTGAATTATGCCTCCCTTTTCACTTTATCATTTAAACCAGAAGGAATCGGGCCATCCACACTCACAGCCATCGTTTCATAAGTTTACCATCGTTATCTTAAGTTCGGTCACCTGGACATTCCCTTCGTCATTTCTGTTGCTTAGTGGTATTTTTTCTTTACATCATAGAGTTGATTGCTTATCACCACATAATACCAGATGGTTACACCTCTAAGAAGAAAGCAGGTTTCCTGTATTACCTTGTTATTGAAGTGTTAGAAAACAAACTTCTGTTTATTTACATTACTACTGCTATGAAATGTTTTCTGTGATACATTTTTCTGTGTGAGGTAATATATGAATTTATTTTATTTCAGACTTTCTGCTAAGTTTTATGAAGATAACAAGAATAGTCATGTTATAGTGGTTTGTCTAGAATTTGTGTTCAAATGGAGCTTCACTTAAATTGTCTTATTCTAATTTCATTATTTTGTATATGTACCCTTAAAGAAATTCATAATACTGTATTATTATTCAAGTGATATATATATATATATATATATATATATATATATATATATATATATATAGATATATATATATATATATATATATATATATATATATATATATATATATATATATATATATATATATATATATATATATATATATAGAAAGTTATCTTAGCCCTTGCTTAGGTTGGACATATTCTTACAAAGAATTCTCCTTGTTACCAACTCATACTTTATTATCAGCAGTCTCTAGGCTATATATTTTTATTTCATTGGAATTTGTGACCTTTTTTTTGTCTCTTCCTTAAAAAAGAATGTTAATTATAAATAGTGGTTGTCAAATTAGCAATGTGACATTGTTCTTGCAATTTCTGTACTTGTTGAGGTACCAGGAAAAGTAATCAATTTCTGCAAGTGTGGATTAAGGATGATATTTTGTAAGGTTTGGAGATGAATGGAAAGGAATAATGAGTTGTATATGAAGGATATATAGTTGCTAGAATAAGATACAATTTTCAATAAAAAATACCATTAGTCCGAGAGTTGAGTATAAACAAATGTTTAAAAGGAAGGATTATTGCCCTAGTCTTTGAGGGGCTGAGAATGACTGATGTTGCGAGAAATGTTTTTAAAGGATAAATATTCAAGATTTTCTTTGGTATTGTTTTGATGAATTTCTTTGGTAGGTTGTAGAATTTTTTCTGCTGTCAAAAGCATCAACAGGATTCATTCTTTTATGTGTGTGTAAGCTTCCAGCTTGCAATTTATAAAAATAACTATGTCAAATTTATATGTTTTTATTATTATGTTTTGCTTATTCTAAATTGAATACAGTAGTCAGTAATTCCCTGATGTTTTGCATATAATATACCTATGGTGTAATTTTTATCTAGTTGTCCACATTTTCAATCATACTGATTATTCTGTTTTAATAATAATTTTTTGGGTGTTTTTACCAACCTAGTTTTACCCATATACATCTATACTGCAAGTGAATTAAAATATATTCCATAGATGTCAGCTGTTTCACGGCTTGTGGAAGTTTGCTTATATATAAACTTGGTTAGGCAGATGTTGCTGCCATCTTTCTCCATTTCTATATTTAGCATTGTACTTTATATTTATTTAGCCTGACAGATTGTGATTTTCATCTTTGTTTCACTCAACATCTCGATCTTGGAATCACTTCGCTTAAAAGTATATGCAACATAGTGTAGTGTTGTGCAGCTGGATGAGACCTGTATATCCAAAAGATTTGGACATTTTAAGAGAAAGCAAAATTATAGTATATAATTTTGTGTACTGTATTTAAGACTGTGTCGTATTAGGAATTGTTTTAGAGCTACTTGTATATACAGTTGAATATGCAACCTCTGAAGTATCAGATGTTATTCTGTAAGGTGATGTTATGGATAAATTATTTTCAAAATCTAAACTACTTTTCTTTACTTCTTACATAGTATTAAGGGATTTTGACGAAGGAAAAATCTATTTCTGGGAAGAGACCTGTGATGCCCGGTGAAAAGGTCCTCCTTTACACTTTTCTGATATTAACCTTCCAAATATACCAGAGAAAGATAAAAGCATGGAATGCAGAGGTTACTACCCTCGCGCGAGCACCTTGTGGGTGTCGTGTATACAACAGGGGCGTGTGAAAACCACTATTCACAGGCTGTCTTCCATATTTGGGAAGTTCTGTTCTGTTGCTGAAAGGTAATGAGAATGTTGATAGATTATGAGGATATTGATATATGTGCCTAGGTTTTTCCTTAACTACACTTTTTACTTTTAATAATGTTTATTTTTTCTATTTATAGTATTCCTGGTATGATTAGAGTGAACTATTTCTAAAGTTGACATGGTTTTTATGATTAATTTAGATATTTAAAAATACTTTTTTCCTATCATTTATCAAAATTTAACCATTTCTTTTGAAATTCATTTCAGGTGTTTTGATATTTAGTTATTATCTCGAAGGGGATCTTAAATTTTCATAATTTCATGAACTGGAGTAATTTCATGAACTGGAGTATGATCACAAAAAGTAATGAATTATGATCAAGATAAATATGGAATACCTACAAACAACTGGATATCATGATCTTGTGGAAAACAGGTAAATGATAAATGTTAACTGCTTCCTAGTCATTTATTTTCTTTAGTTAGCTTTTGCTTGATTTCAACCTTCCAATAAAAAGATTTTAAAATCATGAATTTTTAAAGTAATTTTTATTTTTTTGGCTGGTTGAGGAGGGAAGTATAATCTAAAGGGAAGGTTTGTTTAGCTAGGAAAAGTACAAATTGAAAATTTGTGATTTGTTCCTACTTTAATACAAACTATCATACTATGTTTTGGGAGACTTATTGCTTGGTGGGTTAAAAGTCCCCTTAGAGCCAATCATGTAGGTTCTTCTCTGGAAATGTCAATCTACCTTGGCCCATATAGGAGTGAAGGAGAAGACTCCAGCTACCTCCTGTCTGTCTATCATTGGGATGAATAGGCTGATAGTTCCTGGCCTGTCCAAGAAGGTTGGTATATGGTGAAATTAGGGATACCTTTCCCCTAAAGGGAAATGGAGTCCAGAATATTATACTGTACCTGGTATATGATGACCAAAGGGTTGGCATATATTCCACCATCCTGTCTAGGAAGGATGGAGGAGAACTTCTTTAGGTTCCCAAGAATAGACCTGAGAAGTTTAGTTCACCAGCATCAGGTCAGATCCAGTAAGTAACGCTTTGAATTCTTCGTCCCCAAGAAAGAGGGAGAAAGAATGGAGGAGTAGGACCAGTCATTCTGCCTCCATTTCAGACTCATATCTATACATTTTCTTGGACAAGATACTCATTTTACTGTAATTGAGCAGCCACCATGAGACCAAGCACAAAGGCATCAGGGCCTTTTGGGTACTCCTGTAAAATAAAGGCTGTGAAGATGGTCTGGTGTATACACGCCCACGGCCGACTGCAAGATTCTTCTTGAAGATAAGGGTGGGACCTACCCCTCTTACCCAGCTCGTGAAGAGGGTATGACAGGTTACTCCAGTGACTCAGTCCCCTCACACCCCCAGAATATGATTGTTCTGTGCACAGGACAGAACTGACCACGTAACTGGGGACTGAGGGCAACCTTGGAAAGTCGGCAACATTGGGGAAAAGATCCAGGAACTAACACAGCAGACATAGAACGAGTACACATACTCTTCCTCTGTTAGACGGAGTGGAGGAAAGGACCACAGCCATGTGCCTTTCGGGGAGAAGATCCCTCCGCCCCACTCTTGGCCTTCTAGTGTGCACCCTCGTGCAAAAAAGGCTTTGAATGGTGACATCCTCTTAACTTGCTCTACCAAAGTATCGCTAGTTAAGGGAGGAGCAGGAGGACGAACCTCATTAGTGACAAGAATAATAGAATAAGAAATGCAAACCTATCAAAATAGGCCCCCCTTGAGCATAGTTATAGCTCGCTTAAATACCAGAGTTCATCATCATCATCTTCTCCTAAGCCTCTTAATGCAAAGGGCCTCAGTTAGATTTTGCCAGTCGTCTCTATCTTGAGCTTTTAAATCTATTCTTCTCCATTTATCATTTCCTACTTCACCCTTTATAGTCCTTGGCCATGTAGACCTGGGTCTTCCAACTCTTTTAGTGCCTTGTGGAGCCCTGAGTTCATACAAGAGAACAATATTTAATATTGAATAAAAGTGATTGGATATGTTGTCTTCAGAAAATGACAGCCATTAATGAAACCAAATGCATTCAAGAAAAAACAAAACTAGAGGACAAATAAATTCTAATCATATATTTGGAATTACAGCTTTCTTAGTAAGAGTGCCCCTTGGGAAAGTAGTCAGGTTAGTTTGGTATAGTCGGATTACAAAATGCCAGGTACTGTATTAGGGTAAGCTAACCACAAATTCAGATTCCCAATTCAACATGGCAAACCTCCACATGATCAGCCACAAGACTCTGGATGGTGGGCCTGTTTGAGCAAACCCCATGTCCAGCTCAGCTGCAGATTTTAATTGATAGTTGGCCAATGTTCATTTATGGAATTCCAAAAATGGTGGCTTTATGTTCAGCTCTGCCATATTTTTATCTGTGGGATCTCATAAATGTTATGTCTGCTGAAGCCAGTCATATATTGCCTTATATGGTTCAGGTTGAAGTGCTTTTGTTTGTTTTACTACTATGCATCCTCTGTGCTAGCTACAGAGTCAAAGATGGCTCCCCTAAGCCTGCGCCAAGCTGTCAGCCATAACTCTTCCATAAGCTTGATGCTGCTGTCATGCAGTGAAATCTCAAAAACTGCACCAACCATGTATTAAGAGAATGCTTAACCAAGTCACTTGATTTACATGCATTATAAAAGAATTGCATGCTGTACTTGTCTATGTATTATTGGACAGACTGGAGTGAGATCAATAGCCATAATCCTAATTGATTAATCAAGGAATAACTGTCATCCAAGGGTACATACCATAGTGTCAAGACCAAGAAGTTGCACCAGCCTATTAAAAACATCTTGGTCTCACATTTTTCAAGACAGAAATTTAAGCAGCACTTATGTCCAATAGTTACTAACAGTACCTGTAACCTCATCGTTCTTTTGAGTTGGGGATTGGCGGACCCTGTGGTCTACCAGTTGAGGCATCAGCAACCATTGTCTGGCTCTACTTGGTCCAAGCTTTAGGGAAGAAGGGGTGGGCTGCTTATCATGTCTGTATATGGTCAATCTCTGGGACATTATCCTGTCCCTTGCTTCTGCAGCTCATGAGTGGCTTTTAAACCTTTTAATCGAAAGGTGTAAGGCTATTATAATGGAAAGATTTACAGGGGAACAATGTTAAGTTTCAAAGTTGACTTTATTGTATTTGTAAATTTGTATTGTGGACCATAATTAGAGGAATTCCTTTAATTAGTATACTGTGTGTATATATATATATATATATATATATATATATATATATATATGTATATATATATATATATTATTTCCTTTCCTCTCCGGGCTATTTTTCTTTATTCCAATGGAGCCCATGTGCTTATAGGATCCTGCTTCTCTAATTAGGGTTGTAGCTTAGCTAATAATAACAATAATAGTTGTACTATGCTAAATTTTTTTTTAATGAGGCGCATTTGCCCTAACTCGCAGTGGTGTTCTTTTAGCTCGGAAAAGTTTCCTGCTCTCTGATTGGTTAGAATTATCTTGATCATTCAATCAGTGATCATGAAACTCTTCCAAGCTAAAAGGGCACCCCTGCGAGTCAGTGCAAATCTGCCTCACTAAAAAAAATTGACTATAGGTAAAAGTTATGTTGGGGAAATGGGAGTGGGACAGAAATATATTGGAAGGTTAAAATCCTAGTGCAGATATTTGCAACACTAGAACGTTGGAGGAGGCAAGTATGATAAACAAGATGGGTAAGGAAGTATTTTCTCTACAAACATATTTAATGTACTTAGGGTGTTTTTAATATTTCAGCAAGACTTTTCATCTTATAATGTTTGTATTCAAAATAAAGTATATAAATACAAATTAAGAAATGGTCTAATTTAGTTTATGAAAGTTGCATCAACAATTGGAACTTGGAAGTCTGCCATACAATGAAAGCTCAAAGCTTGTTTACAGGATGCGTTCAGTGGCGACAGTTTTGACACCATGTTTATAGATGGAGGTCGGATTTGGGATTTTGCTGGGTGTTGCAGGGTATAATTTTAACTGTCGTTTTAGCGTTATATACAGAAGAAAAGACATATGTTTTTTTGTGGTTGTAAGAGACGGTACCTTTTGTTTACTCGTTCTACAATAACATTGTTGAATAGTATTTCCAAACTTATCTTTAGTTTTAGCTTATCTTTTTGTGAATTCATATAAATGATAATTATATATATATATATATATATATATATATATATATATATATATATATATATATTTATATATATGTGTGTGTGTGTGTGTGCGCGCACGCGCGCGAGTTCGTACCTGAACGTACGAGACAAAACAGGAAGAGAAGAACCGGTGAACGTAAGAATTTTAGTGTTAAGGTCGTGTACTATAATTAACTATATCAAAGCCCCGTCTAGCCAAACAATAATGTTTATTTATGGCCAGGAATTGCTTAGAAACAGCTAGAGAAAATTCTAAAGTATTCAGTCCACTGGACACTTCTTTATTTCAAGTCTTAGCCATGTTTAAATTTTAGCTTTGTTATCAATATTTTTATATAATTTTTACCATTATTATTTCATTCTTGAGGCAGCTGTGGTATACTGTTATAAATTCGCATTAAGAAATTCCTTATATATCAGTAAATGTTTGTGGCAAGTTTACATACTCAACATAAGAATGGACAGTTGATCATTTATAAAAGTCAGCAAAAAAATCAACGAAGGTATGCAGGTGATAAAAAAAATTAATTCCTTGTTGTGTGTAAGCTGTGCATTTAACCACGGTTAAGGACCGTTTTAAAGTGCAATAAAATTCACATTACTGTCTCTACCACTTTCAGCAGATAAAATATAAAACTAAATTTCAGGGTATCCTATTGCGACACACCATTGCAGGTCCAACTAGACTTATCTGTTTTACGTATCATTAGAGGCCATCCTTGCACTGATAAGACCAAATTGATAGTGTTTGGAAATGAGGCAAAAGAAATATACGTTATGGCAAACCTGTTGTTGTTGTTATTATTATTATTATTATGATGATGATTATAATTAGCTAAGCTGCAACAATAGTTGTAAAAGCAAGATGCTATAAGCTCAAAGGCTCCAATAGGGAAAATATACATTTAAATTGACGTTATATTGGCCAAAGCAATTATGCAAGTCAATTTAAAGGAGAAACGCTAACTATTACTATAGAGGTTTTCATGGATTTCAAAGGTCACAAATGCACGAGTTTTGATCTCGGAAGTAGGCCTACATGCGAGCATAGGTCAATGATACTCTTATCCTCCCAAATCTCAGACAATGTCTAGAGATCGAATATTCAGACATAGGCCTATGCAACACCTCGCATGCCATACTCGACTCACAGGACCAGTTAGGTCTATACTCGTGAGTGAATGAGCCTTGAACCAAATAGCTAATTATAAATCAGTGTTGGACTCCATTTTATAGTGGATTCATCCAATTATATCATATCGTGACTTGAGCTTGTGCCATAATGTTTACTCTCTCTCTCTCTCTCTCTCTCTCTCTCTCTCTCTCTCTCTCTCTCTCTCTCTCTCTCTCTCTCTCTCTCTCTCTCTCTCTCTCTCTTTCTCTCTCTCTCTCTCTCTCTCTCTCTCTCTCTCAAACTAGATTTGAGAGTTGTAACATTGTTAAAGACATGATTCACTTTGACCATGATGTTAGTGTCATTTAAGTAACTTCCTATCATTTGCCTACCGAATAGGATAGTTCCACCAGTGCACATCACATGGCGTACTGTAAGCATTAATAACATGTCTTTTCATCGTCCTTAGCTGCAGTTCTTTATGCTCTTAAATATTCCTGTTTGCCCTCTAACGTTTACTTCATAGTGAACTGCAGGTGAATGGTCTCACAGGGCCTAGCGCAGGGCTACATAAACCATCTTGGTAACTGTCACGGTAAACGTTTGGACAATGGGCATTTTAATATTTTCCCGACGCTAGATATCTTTTTTTTAATTAGCCTACAGGTTAAAATAAAAGAGCGACATAGTTGAAGCAATTTTAATTTATATTCATATAGTCTAGAGGCCCACAGCAGGCTTCTTATTTTATTTCACACACTACCGTTCAAACCTTAGTCAAGAGCCTGAACTGGCAGGACAGCTTAATCTACAGTGGCTAAATGGAAGAAGAAGAAAAGAGTCGAAATGTATAAACTACTTTATTATTATACAAATAAAAATTTTTTGTATAACATTATGAAGATTAATTGTTCTAATTTTGATTTTATTCGAAAATGGTTCAGATTTTTTATCCCAAATCTTTAATTGAAAGTGTAAGCGGGCTCCTAGTAATAGATATGGCCAACAGATGACTCTGCCGGCAAGGGGTGTAGTATGACGTCACTATAGTTGAAGAATTTGTCAAGAGATGGCAGCACGAGAGAGGTACGTGACGTCACTTGCCTCAGTCAGTGCCGCGCCGTAAATGAGTGAGGTCGAGTCTTTGTCAGGCAGCTGGTGATAGTGGTGTTTTTGTCCCCCCCAATTGTTTTTTTTTGGTGTTTAAATGTGTGGAGGATGATTATTATTATTATGTGTGGTGCTTAACGCGATCAGTAATCATGTTTCGGTGTATACCCATCTTCAAGGGTTGTAACAGGCATGTCGAGTATGTGGATAAGAGACATTGCTCTCTGGGCTGTGTCCCGGACGACATTATGCGCTACGCCCGCTCCCTCGAAGAGGTCCTCCTGGACGCCAACCATATACGAGATTTGCCCAAGGTAAGATGCAGGAGGAATGAGGAAAGCGAGAGGGAATTCCGAAGGGAGAGGAGGGGCCTCTGTTCAATTTTTTTTTAAAGAGGAACGGAAGGGTAGCTCTCCCTGGCTGAGGTGACTAACCCCCCTCCCCCTTCATCCCCACCTCCATGACCCCCTTATTCGTTTAAAATTTCTAATAATAATCATATTGGTCTTCATCTATTTTAATGTTATTGTTCTTTAATTATTTTAATTCAGTACTTGCAGTTAATTTCCTTGTTTCCTTTTCTCACTGGGCCATTTTTCCCTATTGGAGCCGTTGTGCTTGAATTACTTTGACTTGACAATTAGGGTTGTAGCTTACGTAATAATAATAACAACAATAACAACTTTGAATTGTACTGATATCAACGCCTTTTCTCGGAAAATGATATGGTCGCTAGTAGAGTTTCCTATTATTAATTTAAATTTAGAAATTACTACAGTTAAAATTTTGATGTTTCTCCCATTTTATTCATAGCTGCCCACGGATGAATTAAATTATTGAACATCTAATGTAAATTCCTGTTTGTTTTGGAATGACAACGAATATTGTCGAAAGTTGCCAAGGATTGATAAATTTTGAATTTATTTTTTGAATTACGTTTGGTTTGAACTTGTATGAACTGTAGCTATTAAATAATTACTTCGTGTTTTTTGTTTGATTTAAATGTGTATTTTAATCTTAGTTCTTTTATTATTGCAGCGTATTAGTTTTGTCTTAGTTTAAATAACATTCTAAGTCGTTGTTCAATATTGTAAATGTCGGATTTTGTCTTCTTTCTATAAGCATATATTAGTATTCCCTTATATGAGAGAAATAAACAAGGAAAAGTTATAAAATTGTTGTTTTCAAAGGGCGTAGGCCTATAACAACTGAAACCCGAAATCTACATCTATTGGTCGTGTTCTTTAATAGGTAGGCCTATTGCCATTTAAACTCGGCACAGATGGGCGTGACCCTATCCAGTGGTGATTTATTGATTTGATTTATTATTGACTTTTACATTCTCAAATTGATACTGTAACTGCTTCATTGAATTGATAAATGTTGCATATCTTGTACCAGCAATTTTAATAAGATTGGTTTTTGATGAATTTTTATAGGCAGCACTCTTTTCTATAAACTATTATTATTATTATTAAATGCCAAGCTACAACCCTAATTGGAAAAGCAGGATGCTATAAGCCCAGGGGCTCCAACAGGGAAAATAGCCCAGTAAGGAAAGGAAATAAGGAAAACTAAAATATTCTATGAACAGAAAAAAACATTGAAATAAATATTTCTTATAAAAACTTTAACAAAACAAAATGAAAGGAAATTAGATGGAACAGTGTGCCGGAATGTACCCTCAAGCAAGAGAACTCTAACCCAAGACAGTGGAAGATCATGGTACAGAGGCTATGGCACTACCCAAGACTAGAGAACAATGGTTTGATTTTGGAGTGTCCTCCTAGAAGACCTTCTACCCTTACCAAGAGGAAAGTGGCCACTGAACAATTACAGTTTAGTAGTTAACCCCTTGGGAGAAGAAGAATTGTTTGATAATCTCAGTGTTGTCAGGTGTATAAGGACAGAGGAGAATTTGTATAGAATAGGCCAGCCTATTCGGTGTCTGTGTAGGCAAAGGGAAAGAATCGTAACCAGAGAGAAGGATCCAGTGTAGTACTGTCTGGCCAGTCAAAGGAACCCATAAGTCTCTAGCGGTATGATAAACTTTATAATAATGCCCTTAGTTCCCTATGACTTTACTATATGTATGTACTTTTAGATTAGGCTGCTGTAGGCCTACTTAATTTTCTTATATAGCTTAAAAAAATATCATTACAATATCACCATTAAGTTTTAATCTTTATTTGGATCTTATATTGATGAGATTAATTACCAAAATATATTTAAAAATATAAGAGTATACCACAAGCTAAGCTCTTCAAGACAATGTTTATGATACAACATTCTGATATCTTATTAGCTTATTTTTCTAATTACTAAAATTTTAAATATTTTTCCATAAAAGATTTAGAACCTTGTGGTTTTTTGCATTTTTTTCATCAGGTATCATACTTAGGCATTCTTTGCCATCATTAATTTATGAATTTAGATTTGTGTGAAAATATTGTAGTAATAAGTTATGGTTTAACATTTGATATACTGTGTCAGATTTTTTTTTTTGTTAGTGGGAAGGTACTTAATTTCAGGTTATTTCCTTATGTCTTTAGTGTTTGTTTTTAATTTGTAACAATAAAAGTACAGTCCCAGTTGGAAAATCAAGATGTGATAAGACCAAGGGCTCCAACAGGGAAAATAACCCGGTGAGGAAAGGAAGTAAACAAACTACAAGATATGCAATTAACAACTAAGATAAAATGTTGGAAGAACAGTAACAACATTGAAATAAATCTTTCATATATAACCTATTAAAACTTCAAAGAAAAGAAGAGGAAGAGAGAACTTTACTCCAAGACAGTGGAAGACCATGGCACTACCCAAGACTAGAGAACAACGATTTAATTATGATTTTGATCATAAGGGGTTTGTTGTTACCATGCCGTCGTATAATGTTTATGTTTTGTGTTATCTGTATTTTGCCCAAATGAAAATAGGTTTATTATGTAATGTTATCCAGATCTATACTGTACATAGAAAATGCAAATATCTTCTCATAGTTTTGATGATTATATTGTTAAATATCTTAAGAACACTGTATTAATTTACTACAGGTTACGTGACTGTTGGTATTACGGTTCATCCAGTTACTTTACTGTTGGTATTACGGTTCATTCAGTTACTTTACTGTTGGTATTACGGTTCATCCAGTTACTTTACTGTTGGTATTACGGTTCATCCAGTTACTTTACTGTTGGTATTACGGTTCATCCAGTTACTTTACTGTACGTATAAAATGGAAATATTATATAGTTGAATCTCTCAGAACATGATAATTTACAACAGGTTGTGTATTTGGTGGTATTAATGATGTCATTCAAAGTTGTTAAAAAGGAATCATTAGGCTTGTGAATGTTCCTTGAAGTTAGGAACAGTTTAATTGACTGCACATGGTAGAAGAGACTGGCTGTGGTAAGCTGCTGATTTAGTCAAACCTGTATTGTAGTCTTTGATGATACCATAATCTGTACCATGGCCGTCTACTGTCTTGGTTTGAAGTCCTCTTGCTTGAGGGTCTGTTCAAGCATATTTTCATGTCAATTTGTTCTCCCTTTGTTAGTTTTAAATGGTGTGTTGAGCAGGCATAGTGGAAAAGCCCAATCACTGACTTTTTTCAGCTTGTCTATTTTCCTGAAATACTGTCTTTAGCATTAGCTGTACATGAGCTATCTTTAGCTTTGGCCTTACCTGAGCTTAGTTTAGCTCTTGCCATACATTATCTAACTTGAACCTAAGTATACATTAGCAAACTTAAACCTAAACTTACTTTAAATATACATTAGCTAACTTTAGCTTTGTCCTTACATGAACTTATACTTTAGCTTTGGTCTTACATGGATTTATACTTTAGCTTTGGTCTTGCATGAACTTATACTTTAGCTTTGGTCTTACATGAACTTATACTTTAGCTTTGGTCTTACATGAACTTATACTTTAGCTTTGGCCTTACTTGAACTTATACTTTAGCTTTGGTCTTACATGAACTTATGCTTTAGCTTTGGGCTTACATGAACATAGCTTAGCTTTAACCACATATGAGCTTAATCTTAATCTTTCTTCTAGTGTTGCAACTTGACTTATGATTATGATCTTTGTAGGCATAAGTTATTCACTGGTGACTGGTTTTCAGGTGGAACTTTCAGACCTTGAAGACAAGTAATATTTACCTTGCGCATCCTTTTTAATTTAAAGCTCTAATTTTCAATTAGCAGTGAAGGAAGTGTCTCTGATTAGCAGAACTGATTGATAAATATGAATGTATATGACTTGCAGAAGGCCCTTTGCATCAATATGTGTAGGGGCAACTGATGGTGATGTGTCATATCTCTTTTGCATTGGGTATATGGTACTATGTACCAAGTTTGACAGATTCTATCATTCCATGTGTTCAATGTCAGGAAATGCACTTGATTGTGGATAATGAGATTTCTGATGTCCAAAATGCATGGAAGGGAAAATGGTAGAAAGAGAAATGGGAACCAGTGGGGTAGATATGCATGTGTTCAAAGAAGTTTGAATATTATTATTACAAGCCTGGCTATAACCCTAGTTAGAAACGCAGGATGCTTTAAGCCCATGGGCTCCAACAGGGAATATTAGTCCTGTGGGGAAAGGAAACAAGGATATAGGCTAAATAAATTGCAAGAGAAGGATATAGGCTAAATAAACTGCAAGAGAAGGATATAGGCTAAATAAACTGCAAGAGAAGAATAGGTCTACAATATTCAGGAACTGAAGCATATATGGTCTGAAGGGTAAGAAATGCTAAATACAAGTACAGTATGTGTTCCGACCCAGCCTAGTACTCTGTGTGCTGACCTAACTTGGGTCCCTCAACTGACCCACCTAACCTTAATTAGTGTGTCAGAAGTCATAGAAAACAAACACTTCTTCCTATCCTTAGTCAGCATGGCCTATCTGGCCAGGGGTTGCCACCCTTATCTCCCCATTTGCATTTCACAGTATGTGCAGATGTTTGGTTGTCTGAAGAAAATCAGTAAAATTTAAACCCCATCTTTGCAGTTGGATGTTTTGCTTCGTGTTTGAAGCCTGTATAGGTATTGTATTTGCAATAATTGTGTATTTAAAGTGTATAGTGTATTATAACAAGTGGTTAGAGTATGAAAACATTCCAGAACTTAAGCATAACAGGGTAGAAAGACTTGACAGATTTAAAAAGATTAGGTAAACAGTAAATGTCAGAAAAAAGTAAATTCTCTCTCTCTCTCTCTCTCTCTCTCTCTCTCTCTCTCTCTCTCTCTCTCTCTCTCTCTCTCTCTCTCTCTCTCAAACCAGGTGTGTTAGTTGCTGCAATGTTGAAGACATGACTCATCTTTACTGTGATGATGATATTATCTTAATGACTTTCTATCATTTATTCATCCATCTATTAAGATATTCAAATGCCTATCTAGCAAAAGCAATGTCAAGTTCAGTCTTAATACAATATTACTTATTATATTTTCATTGGTAAATATTCTAGTCGTGTTTCCCTACATCAAAACCGACCATTTCTTATAAAGAATTTAGCTTTGGGGAGAAATTAGATTTAATTCTTGAACTGAAGAATTAGCTTAGGTAATGCCTTGGGCCTGAAAGGGGATCCATCAAGAAGTGCTCGGTGTTAAGGGTAGTGGATATAGCTTTATAACTGGTTTTATATTTACCCCGTAAATGTTATCTTGTTAGTTACAGTGCTGTAAATCATGTTATTCAACATACAGTAGGGTAAGCTTAGTCTATAAGTACTTGGTAGAACAGTACTGTACAGTATATGCCTTTATTTTTATTTTTCCTTTTATGTATGATGTGCAATATCATAATGTTTATGATATTGCAATGTTATATTATTGCAAGCAAACTTTTTTTATTATTCATAAAGTGAAATATGCAAGTTGACACTAAATTTCACTTAATATAAACACTCCAGTCTTATTCTTATTAATCATGTGTCGCAAAGGGACGTATAAGGTGTTCAGAAATTGTTTGAAAAATAATCACCGACGGTCCACAAGGACAATATGTCTTATTTTTTCTCTCCCCATACAGGTGTACAATATATAGATATCCACTTATTGACAGACCAACTGTCATTTGTGTCCTAGATAAGTAGTAACGTGAAAATACAATGTTAGGTAGACCACTAAAGCCTCTTCAGCCATGCATTGCTAAGTATCATTAGTGTGTGGCCATCTGTCAGATCATAGTAATTTCTGTTGAGTGTTTCCTACTTAGGCTAACTGGTCGACATCTTTGGGCTTGCATTTAGGCTAGATAAATGTTGCTATATAACTCATGATATTGATGTCCTAATTTTATTAAACCGGTTTATGATTATAATGCAAGTTTTTTGGCTGAATTTTTTCCATATACAAACAGATGTTAGATATATTCTGAAATGGGTCCTTTTCCCCATTTTGCTCGACATTCGTATTAGAAGTTACCTTATACCTGTTTACTAGTTTATGGATGCTACACTGATTTGTCTCCTTTATGATATATAGTATCCTGTAATTGTGCTTTTGTTTATGATATTAACTTAAATAAGGGTTTGAGTTACTCCATGGACATTGGAATTCTGTATCCTGTGTTTGAGGTCAAACTACAGCTTTGCCTTGGTTGAATAAAAGGGAATCCTTGAGATAGGTAGCCTCCCACACTGGTTATATTCTGACTTAGACCTGGCCTACTTCATATGATTTGTATGTTCTTCTGAGTTTATCATCTTATACACCATGCATTTAAATATAGCTAAACGACCAGTCTGGGAAAAAAATATTAGTAGCAGCTAGGAACTTTTGGCTTATTGATATTTCCATCATATTGGTTTCCTTACTGTATTTGACTTAAATAATTTCATAAGGCTAATTGTACATCCCTTCACTTTGAAGACTGCTTATTTGGTCCCATTCCACACTAAAGATGTATGGTTGCTTGACTCGGATTTTTCATGTGCTGTGCAGTACGTTTAAGTGCTTGCAGTATCGTGTGGTGTAGTCTATGTTAATTGTCAAATCCAAATTATCATCCAACTTTGATTACAACAAAAGCCTTCAAGATCTTGAAAGACCTTTATATCATCAGTCTCTCTAATGTCAATTGGAAGCTTATTGTACCATCGTGTATGTACAGAGGACTCAACGTACAAACAATCAGAGATACAAAGACAAATCCAACTGAAAATAGCACAGATGAAATAAAGAAATTAATGTAATAAAACAATGTTATGTCATTCAATACAGTAAGAAAAATAACAGACATCTATTTCTTATGAAAACTTACTATTTGTTAACATATAGCTGGAAATCATAGGCATGGGGTTCAAGTTTGGCATGCCCTATGCCAAAATTCTATCTTGGAACCAATTAAGTTCTTAAGTTGAAGACCACCTTCTGCATATTTGAAAACTAGAACCCATGGCCATAGTGCTGACATGATTTGTTGGCAAATCTCTCATATGCTTTGGGCATCCAGTCCTGATAACTTGATGAATCATTTGCCATAATTTGGAAATTGGTATTGGTTTTACAGGTAGTTAGTATACTTAATTACCACTTTGTTAATCCAATTCCAGCATACAACTTCCCTTATGAGCCTTGCTTCTCATTTTATAGTGTTTTATGTAACTTCCTAAATTTAATTAGACTGAGTTGTTATTACTAGCTAAGCTACAACCCTGGTTGGAAAAGCAGGAGGCTATAAGCCCAAGGGCTCCAACGGGGAAAAATAGCCCAATGAGGAAAGAAAATTAATGAATGATATGAGAAATAATGAACAATTAAAACAATATTTTAAAAACAGTAACATCAAAATTGATATTTCGTATATAAACCATAAAAAGACATGTCCGCCTGTTCAACATGAAGAAGACATTTGCTGCAGGTTTGAACTTTTGAAGTTCTACCGATTCAACTACCCGATTGGGAAGGCCATTCCACAAAAAGTGAATTCTCTCTCTCTCTCTCTCTCTCTCTCTCTCTCTCTCTCTCTCTCTCTCAAACCAGGTGTGTGTTAGTTGCTAATATGCAATTCTTGTAATAACAGGCAATCACAAGTTTTTTAATAGAACTTTCATCCGGATATTTGTATGCCAAAAAATATTTCTAACTTGATATTATTATTATCAATTGCTAAATTACAATCCTAGTTGGAAAAGCACGATGCTATAAGCATAGGGGCTCCAACAGGGAAAATATTATTCTTACTACACTGTTTATTTGAGCATTGGGAGACAAATTACAATCGAATAAAACACCTAGATGCCAAATTCTACTGTTTTCTGGGACCAAAACCCATATTAATAATAATTTGAATGTCACCAGGGTTTTTTTATTTAACTATTCAACCACAATAAACTTTTATTTACATTCAGTTTTAATTGCTCGATTTTTATTCATTCTTTAACCCCATTTAAATGGTACTTTAATTTCTCACTTGTATCATGAATGTCGTTTATAGAGAATAGCTTGAACTTAAATTCGTTTCTCTCATACTTTTAATAGACCAGCACTGTAATATAAGCACAAAATAGTATTGGATTTATAACGATTCTCTTGGGCAATCAACTTTGAAGCAATTTGCTTGCCTGTTATTCCTCCTCTTGGCTTTTAATGTTGCACACGATATGCAAGTCTAATGGATGAGGCATGTTCCACATAACTGAGTTAGGTTGACATAAGCCAGATTTAACCTGCTTTGTGAAAATGAAATTGTTATCCCCTTTCATAAAATAAACAGACTTTGAATCTAACTGTTGTCTGATTATTTTTGCACAAGCAAACAACAACAGATAAAGGTCTATTGTAGGTAGTAGGTTGGCCAGGGCACCAGCCACCCGTTGAGATACTACTGCTAGAGAGTTATGTGGTCCTTTGACTGGCCAGACAGTACTGCATTGGATCCTTCTCTCTAGTTACGGTTCGCTTTCCCTTTGCCTACACATACACCGAATAGTCTGGCCTATTCTTTACAGATTCTCCTCTGTCCTCTTTCACCTGACAACACTGAGATTACCAAACAATTCTTCTTCATCCAAGGGGTTAACTACTGCACTGTAATTGTCCAGTGGCTACTTTCCTCTTGGTAAGGGTAGAAGAGACTCTTTAGCTATGGTAAGCAGCTCTTCTAGGAGAAGGACGTTCCAAAATCAAACCAGTGTTCGCTAGTCTTGGGTAGTGCCATAGTCTCTGTACCATGGTCTAACACTGTCTTGGGTTAGAGTTCTCTTGCTCGAGGGTACACTCGAGCACACTATTCTATCTCATTTCTCTTCCTCTTGTTTTGTTAAAGTTTTCATAGTTTATATAGAAAATATTTATTCAAATGTCATGGTTCTTAAAAATTTTTTTCCTTGTTTCCTTTCCTCACTGAGCTATTTTCCCTGTTGGGGCCCCTGGGCTTATAGCATCTTGCTTTTCCAACTAGGGTTGTAGCTTAGCAAGTAATAATAATAATAATATTTGGTCTGACTCAAATTCTATTATACTGTACAGTATTAGATACTGGGTCATGTATTACAATTTCATAGATAATGATAAGAGATTTTTAAGCAACTAGTCTTCAATGCAAAGTTGTACTCGGCTAAGTAGCCTTGATTGATGTTCATCCTGATACGCTGTGTTTGCTTGGTTTGTTTCTTGTTTGAGGCCATTCATGTCCTTGAATTGATTAAGCTTCTTTAAATCTAAATGTTTTAGAGGCAAAATTTCCTTTAAAAAGAAGAAAGTACTTTTTCTGTACTGTATTTGTGATGCTGTTGTAAATATACAGTAGTGTACTAATGCTAAATTCATAATAGCCTTTATATTGGAGACTAAGTCTGCTGTTGATATCAAGTTCCTCGTCGTATTTGACTCGTTAATCATTATGGTCTTTTGTTTAAATTTGCTTCATTTGTAAGGCTTCATCAGATTGATTTTACTTGTGCCTTTGTGTACTTCACTTTTATTTTCAAGCCATCGCGGAAGAGAAATTTCTCTTTGTTGTTCCTCAGTGTAGCGTTATGAAGTATTATTGCTTTTGTTATTGCTTGTGACACGTTTGTTGATCGAAGGAATAATTGGTACATAATGCAAGTTATGCAACTCTTGATGCAGTTGAATTGCTCTTCCTTTAGGTGTGAAGTGTAGTTACCTCATGCATTAACCCTTTTACCATGGACGTACCGGTACGTCCTTGCAAAAAAAGGCTATAAAAAATTTTTTTTTCATATTTTTGATAATTTTTTGAGAAAATTCAGGCATTTTCCAAGAGAATGAGACCAGCCTGACCTCTCTATGACAAAAATTAAGGCTGTTAGAGCAATTTAAAAAAAAAATACTGCAAAATGTGCTGGGAAAAAAATAACCCCTTGGGGGTTAAGGGTTGGAAATTTCCAAATAGCCTGGGAGTAAAAGGGTTAACAGAGTAAGAATCATGTGATGCTGAACTCTGGCAAAACAAGGACTTTATTGTGTAATTTATGATTAGATACTCTATATATATCATACTACAGTATATCTTATTTATGGTGTGGTTTTCTCTTTGAATGAGTAACATTACTTTATATATCTGAATGTTTACTGTGTGAGGTGATACCTAGTGTTGCCTTTTACAGCAGGTGATGGTGTTATTACAAGACATTTTGTATCTTTTAATTATTCCATGATGGGGAGATTTTTCTCCAGTTCAATTAACAGTTGTCTTCATGGGTCCTTAATGTTAGAATTGGAGATATGCAAAAGAATTCTTGGTTATTTCCTTTTCTGCCATTTCTGCAATAAGAATTGTGTTCTAGTCATCATGTGGAGCTTTCTCTCTTGCTTTTGGTGTGTTTTCACACCCTCCGATATCAGTCAATTTTTTTATCTCTGCTATAAATATTTCTACAGTATTGAGTGAATTACCTACTTATGCTCTGTTTATTAATGAGATACAGTATTTTTGTTTTATCATTTGTATGGCAACCCCTTTCCTAGTAATATCAATTGATGCCATTCTTTTTCATATTCTCAAAAAGTTGTGCTTGCTTCTTGGTAAAGTCCATGCTTAGTGATCACCAGACTGGGGTTTGAGTCCTGCTCAAACTTATTGGTACTTTGTTCATTGTAACCTCACCATCCTTGAGAGCTAAGGATGGTGGGGTTGTGGGAGCCTATAGGTCTATCTGCTGAGTCATCTGCAGCCATTGCCTTGCCCTTCTTAGTCCTAGCTTGGTTGAGGAGGGGGCTTGGACACTGATAGTGCATGTATATGTAGTCAGTCTCTTGTGCTTTGTCCTGCCTGATAGGGCAATGTCACTGTCCATTGCCTATGCCATTCATGAGTACCGTTTAAACTTTTAAATACTTTCTTCACAAGGACTACTTTTACAACCTGCCCTTCTTCAACAGTAGAATTTTCTCTTGAAACATTTCAGACATACAGTAGTTATATCTTACATTTGATGCACATTAATGAGATCACAACCAAACCTTTCATATGGTATATAGACCTAACATCTCTCATGGGTCTCCTTCTCTACACTGTAACTTCTTTTGTTACTGTGATAGCCTAAGTTGCTCATGGCTACCTCTTTATGGACACATAATCATTTCAAATTTTTACGGTACACAAGCTGGTGTCTTTAGTCTAGATCCTTGGTTATGATTGCATGCTGTATGCACAACTAATTATCTATCTTGGTGCTTGGGTATTATGTTTATTATCCCTTCTACCCCCAATGGACGTACTGGTACGTTTCACAAAACTCATCCCGTAATCCCCATGGACGTACCAGTACGTCCTTGCAAAAAACTGCTATTTTCATTCTTTTTGCATATTTTTGATAACTTTATGAGAAACTTCAGGCATTTTCCAAAATAATGAGATGAACCTGACCTCTCTATGACAACAATTAAGGCTGTCAGCGTAATCTAAAGGAAAAAGATATTGCAAAACGTGCTTGAAAAAGAAAAACGCCTGGGGTTAAGGGTTGGAAAGTTCCAAATAGCATTGGTGGTTAAAGATCTGAATATTACAGTAAAATGTTTTTCCTTTTTTCTCATGATATTCCCGTCGTTCTGGTATTTCCCTCAGTGCCAAGTTAGACTACTCTTTACTGGCATTGTAAGACTTCTTATGTAATTAGCCTAATGTTATTGAGTAACAAGAAAAACTACCTTTTCTAGTAAAGAAATCATTGTAAGCAATCCAAAATTTGTGATTGGCTATAGGGGTGTTAAGCTGTATAGTAATATTATTCAATACATAGCTGACAGTTTTTTAGCCTCTAGTTTTGCTTGTACTTCTTAAAAATTTTAGGACCACATTTTTTAAATAGTGTTTATGTATTACACCAGCATTTATCACTGTAAATAGCCACCCTTGTGTTTAGTTCTACCTGCATTGAGAGATGTAAGCTTTACATTACTGTCCTATTGTTTTTCCATTTGTAGTTTTTACTTTTTTGCCAGTCATTCTGTATGAACTCTGAAAAATTACCTTTACCTCACAAGAAAAGTCAAGGTAACAGACTTCTCCCCTAAGACATGAAGGATCCATAATATTATGAGATGTAATATTAGTTAAAGATACAAGAAATAGTGTGGAAGAATATTCCATTATTTCTAAGTTGGTATGATGAGTAAGGAAGATGGAATCCTTAAGCCATTTGATGGCTATGGATATCTTAGAATAAAGGTACTGTGTTTATAGACCTATTTATCAGATAAGCCTTTGGGTCCATTCAAGTACATGATGGTTCAAGGACTTAGTGGCCATGTAAGTTGTAGATACATAACAGCTGTGGGGTATCCTAAGGATGTGATGATCCTAGCTTCAGTGGAATTAAATTGATTTTTGACTAATGTCACTAAGGGGTACTATAACCATATCAGATATCACGTCTTCCTTAATAATCTTCCTCTATTTTCACGTCTGATATCCTTTTACTCTGCTGTGGTGTGTATTATGTACTGTATATTCAATCTGAATTCCATAATAGTTAAGGTCTTCATTTATAGTCCATTTCCCACGATTTTATTATGGTAATTGTGCATCTTTTACTTTGATGACAAACTGAGGGACTTATTGTCTCATTCATGTTTGATCTTTCCAATGCACACTACTCATGCAATTTGGCGTATAGTCATCATACCTCTTGGTGTAACCCATAGGGTACGGACCAGCCAACAAGATTTGCAAGGTCATTTTTCTTGTGAGGGCCAAGAGGGAAGAGATTATCCCCTCCCCTTTGTAGCATTCCTTCGTGAATGGTCTCCCAGGCCTTATCTTTGGGCAACAAGGGCCAAGTTCATGAATCCAGTCCAAACCTCTTTTGATCATATCAGCTTCAAATAAGAGGTGTATTGATTCTCAAGTTCACACCTGTTTTTCAATACAGTTCTGTAATAGTTTACTGTATGCAAAGTTTGTGTGTATTGATTCATCATACTGTTATTGGTATTAAATGTGTGGGGTAGGGGTTCAAGGTGAGGAGATTTCCTAATATATTTCAAACTTCGTCGTCAAACATCCTTGAATTCATCTTTGGATTGAAGGGTTGCTTTTGTTTTAAGCATATTTTGCTAACATCCTTAAATAGCTGTCATTTTCTGATAAAGAAATTAGAGTGTAGATTATTTTAGTGATATTTAATCTGAATCGTTTGTTATATATTTTAGTCTTTGTTTTATTACTACACAATGCTGTTAGGGAGAGAGTGCACAAAATATTGAACTTATATCTTTCCTCCAAGGGTTCCAGGGTGTAGGAAAATAGGGCAACACAGAAAATCACTGTAAGGGAAACTTTACCATGAAAAGGTCAACTGATGATGAAATGTTATTGCATTTTAGTTTCTCTCCATTTTGGCCTCTTTGATCAGGATTGGCTGGACAGGAATTTACAGCAGCATCAAACAGATAAGAATTTATTTACCAGTTGATAAAAATAAATTACTTGCGGTTGCAAGTCATAATAGAGCCTTTAGGCTAATTCATATTTATTTGGGAAACATTGAAGTAGGTCATGTAGGCTATTTGATTTACAAAGTAGTTTTCAGGAATTGTATGCCGTTGTTTGGCAAAAAACAGGATGTTTTATATAAATTGTTTGGAATGTATTATTTTTTTTTTTTTTTTCAAAAATATCAGAGCTTTGGCTGTGAGTTTTTGTTCATTGGCAAGGTTGTCATACACTTTTTCTTTATATGGAGGGAATGTTTTCAAAGCTGTGTTATCAAATAGAACCTTTTAGTTAAGTAGTAATTTTGTAATAAGAATTTTTATCTTAAGGTACGTAGAAACTGTATATATTTTGAATTAACGTATATTACTAGGGTGAAGTTGTAGGAGTTATTTTGAGGAAGGAAAAGATATACAATAAATAATCCTGATGCTCTCATCTTAGTTGGCTTTACCTTTACAATGCATCAGGAATATTTTCTGTCTCGGAGTGTTATTGAGTTTTTTTTTATGTCTTGACATTTGTCAATACTATATATTGGTGTACGTATCAAGATTATTGCCAAATATGAAGTTGGATGTCCTATATCTATTTTAGTCTAGGGTCATTGGTTAAATTTTTGGAACTTCTGAATTTGAAACTTTTTGTCATTTATTTTCTGTTTGAACAGGTTGACGAGACGTCAACCTGTTCAACAGGTTTTTATATGATTGATGTAGTTAACATTGTTACTGATCTTGAGTTTTGCTACATATTGTATTCATACTTATATACAGTAGTGTATAGTTATATACAGTAGTACGTACATATACCAAGGCACTTCCCCAAATTTTGGGGGGTAGTCGACATCAACAAATGAAACAAAACAAAAAGGGGACCTCTACTCTCTACGTTCCTTCCAGCCTGACAAGGGACTCAACCGAGTTCAGCTGGTACTGCTATACAGTAGTGTATAGTTTATTTGGTATTCCCTTTTTTCTTTTCCTCATTGGGCCAGTTTCCTTGTTGTAGCCCTTGGGCTTGTAGCATTATTCTTCTCCAACCAGGGTTGTAGCTTGGCTAATAGTAATACCTGTAACAATGATATGGTGCTGTGTGTTAGATAAGTGCCCAATGCAGAACCGGTATTTCTTTTTTCTTTTCTTTTTTTCTTTTGTAACGTTGAAAATGGTTGATGTTTTAATTTACTCAATTTGATTCTTTTGAGACATATCTTGCTTGTGTAGTTTATGACCCTTTCCAGTTTCAGATGTTTCAAGATCGTCTGTAAACAGTGTAATTTTTAAGGTCTATTTCCCCATTTTAGAGAACTGTAAAATATTTACTCTGGTTTTGAATCTCTTCTGGATTGATTAAACTAAATTTCAGTCTCCATGATGTCCCAAAAATTCTTTTATATGTAATTATGATTGAATAAGGATGACATGCCCTTTTTATGGCGATATATAAGCATCCCTACATTAGGTTAGGCTATGTAGGATGCTTACGTTGGTGTTGAAAGATTATTGTTAAAGTTATTTTCATGGTTTACAGTAAATTACCATGCAGAATGGGACATTAGCAAATCATCTTTAGCATATGAAGATAAAAGCTATATTGAGTAGTTCTCTTTTCAAAGATCAGCTAGGCTATATAAGTAGGGGATCTATGAACCTAAAACAAGTAGTTAAAAGGGACATCTGTTGCTCAATATTATGTTGGAGTTTTTGTTTTTAATTATGATCAGCTGGTTAGGAAATTACGTGCACTGACCATTTGGGATTTGTAATGTGTTTTGGAAATCAAGAATGTTTTAATTTTTTGTCTAAAGTTGGTTAAAGGTTTATATAACTTTCAAGTTACAGATTTTCATGGTGAATCAACCTTACAATTCTTAGATTTAGTAAGGGTTTCAAATAGCAGGTACAATTAGTTCTAAATGAGTGATATAGGTCATACCTCTGAAATATTTTACATGAATGTTGACTGTATGTGTGAATGCAGTTCTTTTTGTATTACAGTATACTGAAACCTTATCAGTACAGTATAATAATAGTTTATAGTGAGGCAACGTATATGTCATCATCATCATCATTATCGGCCTTTACTAGTCCACTGAAGAACAAAGGTCTTGGCATGTCCTTCCATTTGCGTCTGGTCTCTCTGTGCTAGTCCACACCCGCAAACTTTCTTATTTTGTCAATTCATCATCTTCTCTTCATTCCCTTGTTTCCTTTGCAATCTCAAGGATCCCGTTCTGTAATTCTTAATGTCCTTCTATTATTGCTCACATTCTCATTATATGTCCTGTCCATGTCCATTTCTTTCTCTTACGTGCTGTTAGAATATCCTCTACTGTCCTTTAGTTTGCCCTCATATCCATGTTGCTTTTTTTCTGTCTATTAGTGTTATTCCCATCATTATTGTTTCCATAGCTCTAGGAGTTGGTAACCAGCTTATGTTCTAAGGCTTTAGTAAGGCTCCAAGTTTCTGATGCATAATAATGGTAGGACCATCTCACTAAATATTTTTCTTTTCATGATCTGATTTTGTTTACCAAAGGCTCTCCATCCCATGCTTATCCTATTAAAATATGTTAAAGAAGAAAAGTAACCTTGCAAAGGAATTACTTAAATTCTTTTATTAAAAAGAGTATCCTTTTTTTTTTACCTAAACTTATGGCTAAGCCCAAAATAAGCAACACACTAAGAACATGTAACGTGAAGGGAAGGTCCCTTCTCTTATCGGGTAAGATGCTGTGGCCTGGGTTAGGTTAGAGTGTATCCTAGTGAGGTTTGCTTGCCATTTTGACTAGAATCAATTCAATCAATTTTCCTTATGAGCCATAAGATGTACTGTACTGAAACAAATTGCATTAAAGTGGAATGATATATGTTTATCAGGTGTTGACAAGAATTTTGAAGGGAAAACTTTTTTATTTTGACTCAAGGGTTTAACTACCGAACTGTAATTGCTCAGTGATTACTTAACAATTAGCAAGAGTAGAAGAGACTCTTGGTATGGTGAGCAGCCCTTTTAGGAGAAGATCACCACAAATTCAACCCATTGCTATCCAGTCTTGGATGGTGCCATAGCTACTGTACTATGGTCTAGCACTGTCTTGTGTTAGAGTTCTCTTGCTTAGGTGTACTTTTATGCATATCATTCTATGTTATTTCTCTTCCTCTTGTTTTTCAAGTTTTTATAGTTCGTATATGAAAGATTTGTTTTAATGTTGAAACTGTTCTTAAAATATTTGATTATGTTCATTATTTCTCTTGTGGTTTATTTCCTTTTCTCACTAGGCTACTTTTCCCTGTTGAAGCCCATGGGCTTATAACGTGCAGCTTATGGAACTAGGGTTGTAGCTTAGCTAGTAATAATAGAGCAAATAAGAATGAATTAAAAGATAAAATAAACTAAATTTCTGCTCCTTATTTGGAAAATTTGAACCTATTAAATGTTTATTTCTTGCTTGACGCCATTAAAGAACATGGTGATGTATGTGTTCATTTGTATAGCCTATCTAATAGTAAGCCTTTTTTCCCCTATTTTCAGAACTTCTTCCGCTTGCACAAGCTCCGACGGCTTGGCCTCAGCGACAATGAGATCTCAAGGCTCCCCCCGGACATCCAGAACTTCGAAAACTTGGTCGAACTGGACGTCTCACGAAACGGTAGGGCAACCGATGATTGTTCTTAGTTTTTTTTTTTTCAGAAACTTCTTTTTGACTTTTTCTCGATATTTTGTCTATTTTATGTATTTTCTTTATAACTTTATAATTTTTTTTTTCGAATTTATATTTTATCAGATTTTGTATGTCCTTGATTTATTTATGATATACTGTATATTTTTTTCTATTTTTTTATATTTCTTCTTGGCATTAATTTTTGTATTCAATTTTTTTTGTCCTTTTTTTTTCTTTATTCTTTTGATAGTTTCCTATTTTATTTTTTTCTCGGAGATTCTTTGCATTGATAAATGATTCATTATATTCTTTCATGTTCTTGAAATTCGTAGGTTTTATATTGGAGTACCAGTCCTTTTTTTTATTTAGAGTATATTTTGTGGGCTTGCTAATATAACAATGGGAATGATGCTAATAATTATATTCATATATGCTGTTTAATTTTACTGTTGTCGGTTAGAGTCTTACCATGTTGATATCCCCCCCCCCTCCCATTTTTATTTGAATCCTTTATTGCTAATCGAAGTTTCAATTCTTTGTAGCTTTCCAAATATTTTTCATTGAAAATCTGCTTATTGTCAAGTCTCTCTCTCTCTCTCTCTCTCTCTCTCTCTCTCTCTCTCTCCTATAAGTTTATTTTAATATATTTGAAGGTGATTTGATATATGAGGAATTATCTCTATTTCATTGATTGAATACTTATCCTGGACGGGTAATTTCTCCACAGTTTTTCGAATGTAGTAAATTTTAAAGATATAATTCCGCCAAGAACAAATATTACAAGTACCATGATAATCAAATGTATCTGTCTGTTTGTATGTGATTTATACTGTCAAGTGTATCCTGTAGGAATGTGAGTTATACTCTGTCTAGTGTATCCTGTAGGATTTTTTTTATTCTGTTATTGCACTTCAAGTTACAGACAAATAACCTCGTCCAAGTTTTGGTGCAGTAATTGCAGCTCTTGTGACCACAGCTCTCAGTGGCCACGGGTTAATCCCTAGAGAGAGAGAGAGAGAGAGAGAGAGATATGGGTCTCTCCAGTTGGGGTGAAGTGTACCTTATCGGTGCTGTATCAAGGAGGTAAAATAGATCTTGGAGAAGGACACTCCGAAATCAAACCATTGCTCTCTAGTCTTGGGTAATGCCATAGCCTCTGTACGATGGTCTTCCACTGTCTGGGTTAGTGTTCTCTTGCTTGAAGGTACACTCAGGCACATTATTCTGTTTCCTTATTTCCTCTCGTCACTGGGCTATTTTCTTTGTTGGAGTCATTTGGCTTTAGCATCCTGGTTATCCAATTAGGGTTGTGGCTTAGCTAGTAATAATAATATTGATAGTTTAGCCTCGTTTAATTTTACCGTTCTAAGTAACAGGATGGTATACATTTTGATTGAAGAATGTACAATTTACCTATGTGATTTTATTTCTTCGTTTTTTTTTACGTCACGTGCTCTTCCTTGCAGCTGCTACCCACAGCACTGTGCCATCAATCAGGTACATAATTCACTAAGTCGTTGCATGTTAAATGTTATAATTTGCTCGCGGACATGATAATCCACTAGGAGTCCCGACTGCAAACGCAAAATCCTCACCTGAGAGCTGAGAGTTACAAGGATTTTAGATGTCTCGGAGACTTTGTAGTCCATCCGTGGAGACTCCATTTGCTCTTGGGTAGAGCGATTTATTTTAAGCATTTAGAGAGTTCTTATGATCATGTCTAACTTATTTTTGAACTAGTTTACCATGTTACTGGTTACTACATCCGCAGGAAGTCTATTCCATGTGTTATTTTGTATTATTATTATTATTACTTGCTAAGCTACAACCCTAGTTGGAAAAGCAGCATGCTATAAGCCCAGTGTCCCCAAAAGGGAAAATAGCACCGTGCGGAAAGGAACAAAGGAAAAATAAAATATTTTAAGAATAGCAACAACATTAAAATTGCCACATTGAGAGAGAGAGAGAGAGAGAGAGAGAGAGAGAGAGAGAATGGTTCCATACAATCAGAAAAGAACATACTGGTATGAAATAATTTTTATCAACGAGAGAGAGAGAGAGAGAGAGAGAGAGAGAGAATGGTTCCATTCATAGTCACGAAAAGAAGA
>NC_090753.1:77930989-77935989 GCF_036898095.1 Palaemon carinicauda
CATCGAATGCAACATGTCTTTGAATTAGTCAGCTGACTTCCTATTCAGCTGGATCCGGTGACTCATGAAAACAGTTACCCATTGATTATTTGTTTACCTCTTTAATTGTTAAAATCATTGTTGAAGTTTGGCTTTAAGTAATTTTTATTAGCTACATGAAATTATGTTAATTTTCTGTGTTCTTTTCTCTTTTACTTTACTTATTAACAATCATATTCAACGGTAGCCTGTATTTTATAGAATTCTACTAATTACTTCCGTCAACGAAATTGATAGGAGGTTATGTTGTCGCCCCTGTTTGCCCATTTGTCTGTTGTTTGTGAACAGCTTCCTGACCACAATTTTACTCATAGAGTAGTGAACCTTTCAGGGATTAATTATGTTGAGACGTAGAAGTGATTGAATAAGAAAGCCCTAGGTCAAAGGTCAAGATCGAGGAATAGGTCGACCGATTCAACCTTAACCCCATGTTTGCTCGTGGTTGTCACACACATTTCAAATACGTCTACGGTCTAAATGATTCTGGGAAAGGCAAGCGGTTTCGAGAAATGAGCTTCCATGGCGGTGGTCTACACTGAGTGCTTTTTTAATTCTGTTTTTTTTTTTTATTTCTATTATTGTGATATAGTTTGGAATCTTGTTCATGCAGCCTTTAGCTTGTTTTGTAAAGGATACAGTCGCTATAATGGTAATTGCTATTCATGAAATTTATTCAAATTATTCTCTTATGTACATTAAGATGTACAGAAAGTAACTTTTGAATACGGGAAATTTTTTTTTATTAGGAAATAAAGAAAATCAATATAATCTTGATAAATTTATTTTACATTTTAAGTATTTATTTTACATAAACTTTCATTGTATATATTTGATTATATATATATATATATATATAAATAAAATCAAATATATACAATAAAAGGTTATGTAAAATTAATTACAATGTAAAATAAATTTATCAAGAATATATTGGTTTTCTTTATTTCCTAATAAAAAAAAATTTCCCGTATTTAAAAGTTACTTTCTGTACATCTTAGTACATAAAAGAATAATTTGAATATATATATATATATATATGTGTGTGTGTGTGTATATACATATATATATATATATATATACACATATTATATATATATGTGTGTGTGTGTGTATATACATATATATATATATATATATGTATATATATATATATATATACACAGTATATAAAACATGCAATACAGAGACATGTCTATCAGACATTTTTTATTATAAAATCCAGTTAAATTTTATAACCATTTTTAATTCTTCAAATGTGTCGAATCCCAGATTCGTGTGCTTCGATGCAATATTCCTGACCGGGTACAGATACCGATATAATATTCCCTTTTCAGAATAGCTCTGTTGGCATGCCCTCTAGTTTTCAAATTGCTGGTGGTTTTTATATTAATATTATTTTATTTTTTATATTTGTATGCTTGTTTTTTTTTTTTTTTTTTTTTTTTTTTTTTTTTTTTTTTTTTTTTTTTTTTTTTTTTTTTTTTTTAGATAAAAGCTTCTTGCCATTAAATCTCTCTTCCTGGTTGCTACCCACCACTGCCTCTAAATTGCCAGGTTGATAAATTCCATGAATTAATATTCGCGTTTTGAACCCGTACAGTTGGACACAGGAAATCCTTGCACACTACGCTGTGAAGTGCATCCTGCTACATCCTTACTGCTCGGCGGGTAACCAAACAGATCATTGGTGGGTCTAGCTACACACGGGAACTCTCCGGTCAGTAAGGGGTGTGATACGATGCATTTCCTCAGAGCTAGGGGTGCCTGGAAATTCAGTGTCCAAGTGTACATATGACGGTGGACCCTATGTGCCAGATTGATATCTCGCATATCTGAGTTTATTTTTTTTTTTTTTTTTTTTTCTCACCCGGAGGTCGGATGTTAAAATTGTTTGCGTCATTCTTGGTGTTTCCGTTACGGCATTTAAGGACGCCACACATATGTCTCATTTCCGAATCTGGTAAAAGAAAATACGGACTTCATGACTTTTTGGGGCTACATTTTCAGACCAAAAATGTAGTCCGCGACTAGTGCACGTTTGATGATTGATCAATTGAATCAGTAGAACTTCTAAAGTTCAAACTTGCAGCAATTGTTTTTGTGTTAAACACGCTGACATAAGTCTTTTTATAGTCTGTATGTTAATTATCTGCTATCTATTTCCTTTCCTTACTGGGCTATTTTTCCCTGTTGGAGCCCTTTGGCCTATAGCATCTTGCTTTTCCAACTAGGGTTGTAGCTTGGTTAGTAATAATAATAATAATAATGATGATAATCTGACCGGTGACATCTTTGGTCTGTGTTGGTAAAAAAAAAAAAAAAAATTATCGAAAGTGAATTTTCCAAATTTGAGATGGTACGTTAATTGTTCCCGTTTGTCCCATACTTAATAGACATGCTGAGAGTATTATCATACACGACTATACAAGAAGAGTTTAACTTTCTCCCTGTGAGTTTACAACCAATACTCATTTTTTTTTAATGAGGCGCATTTACACCGACTCGCAGCGGTGCCCCTTTAGCTCGGAAAAAGTTTCCTGCTATATTATTGGTTAGAATTATCTTGTCCAACCAATCAGCGATCAGGAAACTTTTCCGAGCTAAAAGGGCACCCCTGCGAGTCGGTGCAAATCTGCCTCACTAAAAAGAATTGACTACAGTCAGACCACCCATACTAGGTTGGTTTGCTGTGAGCGATCAGACTAAAGTCTCCTACCTTCACCAATCGGCTTTGGTCAGCTTGGTGATGAAATGGACAGACCCCAGACACGAATAAGGACATGTCTAAGGATTCTGTCCTGCAGTGGGCTAGAAACGTCAACGCATTTGTTGTTGTTATTGTTGTTGTTGTTGTTTATCGACTCTAGTATAACCACTTTGTTGTTGTTGTTGTTGTTTATCGACTCTAGTATAACCACTTTGTTGTTGTTGTTGTTGTTTATCGACTCTAGTATAACCACTTTGTTGTTGTTGTTGTTGTTGTTTATCGACTCTAGTATAACCACTTTGTTGTTGTTGTTGTGTTTATGGACTCTAGTATAACCACTTCGCCTGCCCCCGAACCGATTATGGCGTCCGTGACCCCTTATAGTGTTTATCTGCGACAAATTCTGCCAATTTTTGAATCCTCACGCAACGACAGATGGAATACGTGTTGTCGCCAGTGTGTGTTTTACGGAGTCAGTCTATCATTCAATTCGGGAAAGTAAATTTCTAATACTGGTGTATGTGACCCGTCATATATGACGATTAGATATTTAGATATGCACGTGCACACACACACACACACACCCTCTTACAAGGGTATCTCTACTCTCCCCCCAATCCGAGGGGATGGGGAAGACCGAGTAGTTATACGTGTTGCAATGCTGAGCGGGACAAGAATATATATATATATATATATATATTATACATACATACATACATACATACATATACACACATACTTGCTCTTTATCATTTATGGAAAAAAAAAGTATTAACCTAAATTTGTCAGGTGTTTCGGAAGGTGAAATAACAGTTAGAATATGTATTTGAAAATGCACATATGATTTTTTCTTGGATGATTTGCATAGCGAGGAACCTATCTGGTGAGGAAGGTTTTTTTTTTTTCTTTGCTCATGGTCTCCCAACCTGCTGTTGTCTGCATAGGTGGATCACCTTACATGGTGTCTTGTAAATAGGATGACTCATACCCTTGGTATTTTGTGTCGGAGTGGATACATGGGGCTGCTGCACTGAGAGAGAGAGAGAGAGAGAGAGAGAGAGAGAGAGAGCAGTAATAAATAACAGAAAATTAAACACGAGAGAGAATGTCTGGAAGACTTTTTTGTTCCATCCCCAGAGACGATATTTGCTCTTGGTTGAGCGAATTAGTTTAAACGTTTACGAGATTTTTTTTATCTTGTCTGAGAGAGAGAGAGAGAGAGAGAGAGAGAGAGAGATTGATTTTGGATGTCTGAAAGACAATTTTGTTCCATCCGCAGATACTACATTTGCTCTTGGTAGAGTGAACTAGTTTAAACGTTTAGAGTTTTTGTGATATGTCTAATGTGAGAGAGAGAGAGAGAGAGAGAGATTTTGGATGTCTCAAAAAGACTCCATCTGCTCATGGTGAGCGAATTAGTTTAAACGTTTAAAGAGTTTTTTAATCGTGTCTAGAGAGAGAGAGAGAGAGAGAGAGAGAGAGACTCCATTTGCTTTTGGGTAGAGCGAATTAGTTTAAACGTTTAGTTTTTGTGATATTGTCTAACATAGAGAGAGAGAGAGAGAGAGAGAGAGAGAGACGTCTGGTGAGAGAGAGAGAGACGTCTGGTGAGAGAGAGAGAGAGAGAGAGAGAGAGAGACGTCTGGTGTGGCTGTTGGGTGAAGATGGGTGACCGTGATAAGAGAGGTCAGTAGATGGGAGATATAAGGCGATAATCGTCAGGCTTGGAATAGTCAGTTGACATATGACGGGTGAAGGGGGTGCCGCGTGTTTATTTTCTGTTATTTATTACTGCTCTCTCTCTCTCTCTCTCTCTCTCTCTCTCTCAGTATAATCGACTTCATAACGCTGTTTTTGAAAATTAGAAAATATATTTACTTACAGGAATATTAAACGATTCTCTCTCTCTCTCTCTCCTCTCTCTCTCTCTCTCTCAATATAATCGATTTCATAACGCTGTTTTTGAAAATTAGAAAATATATTTACTTATAGGAATATTAAACGATTGCTACTAATATTTTTTCTTACATTATATATGGTTTATCAGATAATAATTAAATAATGATGTTTGATAAGTTAATTAAAAAATAACGTCGCGTTACGTGTCAAGTAAAAAAAATAGTATTAATGAAATTTTAGTATCCATGTTATCTAATTAAGATTCGAAATATGATCGCTTTTATTTTGACTTAATGTTAAGAATCTAATATGAACATAAAGAAATTTGTTTTGCTTACCTCTAATGTTAAGAATC
>NC_090753.1:77943489-77958489 GCF_036898095.1 Palaemon carinicauda
TCAGAAGTATTCGCACAGGACATAAACATTTAAGAGGTAGCAAATGGTACTCATATCTAGATCGGCAATAAATCAACATATGTGCAAGGGTTTTATTACCGATGGCGTACCCAATCCGAATTTAATAGTCTCCTTGCTACAACATATGTTCCAACTAATTCGAGGTGAAATAACACTACTGCAATGTTTGGACCACGTTTGGTATATCCTGGGGTCGCCTCCGCCTTGGCCACCGCTACGTATTCTTTAGCCTCTTAATACTTGCGGTTCTCGTACCCTTTTGGGCGCTTATTCTCTCAAAGGGAAATAATGTTAATGGTATTTTGTGGGAATATACTCGTAAACTGTATAATATATTCAACAAATGCAGCCATTTCCAGACCACTGCAAGACAGAGGGCTCAGACATGTCTATATTCATGTCTGGGGTTTGGCCATTTTCATCACCATGTTGGCCACTGCCGATTGGTGATGGTGGGAGACTTTAGTCTGATTGCTCACAGTATCACAGCAAGCGAACATAGAATGAGTATTGGATGTTGAAATCTGTTTTCTCGTAAAACATAAAACATTATTAGTAATAAAGAAAGCAGTTATTTTTTATAATGACATACATACCCTTGTCTGTAAATTGAGTCTCTCTCTCTCTCTCTCTCTCTCTCATTTGTCAGAAATCAATTTGGAAGTGTGCCACAAGCTCTCTCTCTCTCTCTCTCTGGTTTAAATAGTAATATTAATATTGTCAATTTCGGTGTGAAAGATCTTGTGTTTTGATGGTTTTCAATAAAACTGTATAGATGTATCAATTATAATTAATTAAATGTGAATGGTATGAATCTTAATACTCTGGTATGGATGTTGATGTATTGGTGTGGATGTGTATAGACTGGTATAAATGTTCTTAAACTAACAGAACTGTTGATAGACTGGTACGAATGTTAATAGACTGGTATGAATAAAAACGTTCTTAAACTAACAGAACTGTTGATAGACTGTTAGGAATGTTAATAGACTGGTACGAATAAAAACGTTCTTAAACTAACAGAACTGTTGATAGACTGGTACGAATGTTAATAGACTGGTATGAATAAAAACGTTCTTAAACTAACAGAACTGTTGATAGACTGTTAGGAATGTTAATAGACTGGTACGAATAAAAACGTTCTTAAACTAACAGAACTGTTGATAGACTGGTACGAATGTTAATAGACTGGTATGAATAAAAACGTTCTTAAACTAACAGAACCGTTGATAGACTGGTACGATTGTTAATAGACTGGTATGAATATTGATGAGACTGGTAGGAATGTAAATATAGATTGATGATACAATATTACTAATTTTTCATATTACAGCGATATTGTAAATGTCGCTTGTCATGTGACTTTTTACAAAATCAGTTCAGAAAAAAAAGATCTTCTTAAGCAATGAGGAGAATGCAGTCGTCACGCGTCAAAAGAAAAAAAAATTGTTTACCCTGTAATGATGTAAATAGACATCTTATAATAGAGAAGGAAAGAGGAGCGGATGTGACGTCATTTAATTATGCGACATTCTGTTAGACTACATTGTTGTATTGAGATATTGTTTGTAATGGATGGGACTTGATGCTATTGCTAATTCTCTCTCTCTCTCTCTCTCTCTCTCTCTCTCTCCTCAGCAGTAAGTTATTAAAAAAATCATAGTCAGAGAAGATACTCGTCTCTCTCTCTCTCTCTCTCTCTCTCTCTCTCTCTCTCTCAAATGGTGTTAGGTCTCTTCATTAAGTATGTTTTTTTTCTAAACCTGTTCAAAATGTAATCGCCATCACTTTAGTCAATTACCTAAATAAGATCCTTTCGTTAGTAGATTAGAAGAAATGTCTTAACCGATTCGCAAAAAAATCTTAATTTCGTTAATCAATTCGCATGAACACCTTAATTTTTTTTAATCAATACGTAAAAAAAGTCTTGATTTCTTTATTTCGTAAATGAATTCTCATAAATGCCCTAATTTCCTAAATCAATTTGTAAAAGAAGTCTTGATTTCTTGAACCAATTCGCAAAAAATTGTCAATTTCGTAAATCAATTCCTTAAAAAGTCTTGATTTCTTAAACCAATTAGCAAAAAAATTTCAATTTCGTAAATCAGTTCCTTAAAAAGTCTTGATTTCTTAAACTAATTCGCAAAAAAATTGTCAATTTCATAAATCAATTCCTCAAAAAGTCTTGATTTCTTAAACCAATTAGCAAAAAAATGTCAATTTCGTAAATCAATTCCTTAAAAAGTCTTGATTTCTTAAACTAATTTCGTAAATCAATTCCTTAAAAAGTCTTGATTTCTTAAACCAATTAGCAAAAAATTGTCAATTTCGTAAATCAATTCCTTAAAAGTCTTGATTTCTTAAACCAATTTCATAAATCAATTCCTTAAAAAGTCTTGATTTCTTAAACCAATTAGCAAAAAATTGTCAATTTCCTAAATCAATTCCTTAAGAAGTCTTGATTTCTTAAACTAATTCGCAAAAAAATGTTAAAATTTTGTAAATCAAATCGAAAAAAAAAAAAAAAAATTCTTGATTTCTTAAACCAATTCGCCAAAAATGTCTTAATTTCGTCAACCAATTTGCATAACTACCCTCAACATTTCCTTGACTAATAACCTATCTCAAAATATTTTTTTTTAATTTTCTGACTTTTAACATTTCGGCCCATAAGCAACATTTCCTTTTGTAATAATTTTCTAATATATTCCATCGCACTGAAAATAATTTGCTCCCCGGAAAATCATATAGCGAAATTTACTTTCAATATTAACGCGCACACAACCAAGACCTATTGAACACTCCCCCAACAAATCGTACTGCTATGCCTTCCACATTTCCTCATATGATTCCTGGAACGTGTAAACATTTCTCCTGGCCTAGGGAATTCTCAACCCTTTCAAAAGATGTGACGACGATGCCGTTTGTCGAAATTAATCAGTCCGTCAGCCAAGCGCCCTTTTCATCTGAAGGCGTCCGGACGTGACGGTTGCTTGGTTGTTGACTTATTTCCTTTAATGATAACAACAACAAAAACAACAACAACAACAACAACAACTAGAGAACGTTGCTTGGTTGTTGACTTATTTCCTTTAAAGATAACAACAACAAAAACAACAACAACAACAACTAGAGAACGTTGCTTGGTTGTTGACTTATTTCCTTTAATGATAACAACAACAAAAACAACAACAACAACTAGAGAACGTTAGAATTGATGAAGCCAATGCCTTAGATGACCGCGGAGGTAGCAGCAGTAGGGGATTCAGCATTATGAAGCTTCATCTGTGGTGGATTCTGTGGGAGGCTGGGCTGTGGCACCCTAGCAGTACCAGCTGAACTCGGTTGAGTCCCTTGTTAGGCTGGAGGAACGTAGAGAGTAGAGGTCCCCTTTTTTTTTGTTTGTTTCATTGTTGATGTCGGCTACCCCCCAAAATTGGGGGAAGTGCCTTGGTATATGTATGTATGACTCAAAATTTTCCACAAAAATCGTCCTGTGCACCTTGAGGTCAAGGTTAAGTACATTCATATTACACAGTTTATGTTGTCTTATGACCCTCTATATTTACACCAAATTTGCTTCAAACCGGCCTATTAGTTTCTGATTTAGTACTTCAACCACGAGACCGCCATTTTTGACGTCGTGGTCTCAGAAACTACCGAACAGAATTGGCTCAGACTTGCGCCTGCACTAGACCATGGCCCAATGTATCTCCAACAAAAATTTGAAGGCAACTGATGCAGCGGTTCTTGAGATCCCGAAGAGCAATCATTTTAAATAATTTTGCTTTTTGCATTGGGGGTTACTACATGCACCTGCACGATTTTCATGATTTATTCTCCCCCCTATGGGTCATACTGCTGGTCAAGTTTGAAAGCAAACGCTTTAAAATTGGCTGAGTTATTAGCGATAAAAAAACCGGAGAAGAAGAATGATAGTAAGAAGAATATGAAGAATAATAATAGTATGTGTGGAGTTCTAGTGTCTATGGTCGACTGCATAACGTTGCCTAGGGACAAATTTTGTTGTATGTTGTTATTGATGACAATGCTTTATTATTATTATTATTATTATTATTATTGAAGTTTATGACAATGTTTTGCCTTTTCTTAGGGTACTGTTCCTGTGTTTTCGTTTTGTTAATCGCCTCATTGTTTTGGAAGGCCATAGTGGAATGTGGAGTTTCTTAATAAAACTGTGATTTACTTAACGTTTATAGCTCGTTTTTACTTTGGGTATCTACGGTATCAGAATCCTAGAATCGGTTTGCCAAGGCTTTTGTTAAATTAGATCACTTCTCGCTATACAAGGACCTTATATGAAACAGATTAAATGTAATAATGGGTGTAGAGCTTCACAACTTTCTCTCAAATCTATTACAACTTCATGTGTCGGGTAATTGATCATTATCTAGATTACCATATACCAGGCAAGGAACAGTCCCGGTCCTGCTCTCTTTATAATACTGATTATTGATATCGATAACAACTTAGCAAAACTCGCGTAGAAATTTACATAACCTTCCCTTCTACGATAGTCTAAAGTTGCTTTCATTATTGACGCGAATGATGTATAAATTCTGTACATCTACAGAATCAAAGAGGGCCTGGCTCAAATGTTGTGGTGGCCGATGTGGTAACGTCCCCGACTGGTGAACGCCAGACAGGGGTCCAAATCCTGCTCAAACTCGTTACTTTCTTTTCTCGCTGCAGCCTCATCATCCTTGTAAGCCAAGGAGGGGGAGGGGTTTACGGGAGCTTATAGGTTAATCTGTTGAGTCATCAGCAGCCATTGCCTGGCCCTCCTTGGTCCTAGCTTGGGTGGAGAGGGGGCTTGGACGCTCATCATATGTTTATATGGTCAGTCTTAGGACATTGTCCTGCTTGATAGGGCAATGTCACTTTCCCGTGCCCTTGTCATTCTTGAGAAGCCTTTAAATCTTTAAACACCACCATGAAACATGGTGTTCTCTACCTCAATCTTTGGAACTGCCTCCTTCGGTGTATCTCAAACATCACGAATTGAATAAAACTAGGACACAAACTCACACATTCCTCCTTCAGGAGATATAAAAACTAAGCAAGAAACACAATACCAATCATAATAAATATAAGCTTTACCACAAAGGACCCCAGGTTTCTACAACCCTTCTATTTTGGAAAATTCCCAAGTATCAGAAAATACTTCGCTTGTAGTCAAGAATACCAGAAAACAGAGTATAAGGAGAATAAGAAATTGTATTAAATTAACTTCAGGATCATAACAAGTAAAATAAAACTTTACATAATTAAAACTGTGGTTAAATTACATTTTAAATTACTCTTCCTGATATCATCTTTCCAAACTATTCCCTTCCTTCACGTATCTTTCCCGTCAAGTTAATATCAAAATAAAACCATAGAAACATTTAAGCATAAAGCGTATAGGATCCTGCACATCCTACCAGATGAACTAAGCTGTTACTAAGCTGTCGTGACGCTGGCCATTTCAGTGGATCCTGCACATCCTACCAGGTGAACCTAAGCTGTTACTAAGCTGTCGTGACGCTGGCCATTTCAGTGGATCCTGCACATCCTACCAGGTGAACCTAAGCTGTTACTAAGCTGTCGTGACGCTGGCCATTTCAGTGACCTTAGTGTGGGTCGCAATTCCAACTCTGTTTGGCGTCTTGTGACTCAAATCGTAAATCCGTTCTGACATTGCTTTTAATATCGAGAATAATTGATATAGTGGACCATATGGAAAGGGCCTCTGTGATGTAATTCCCCAAACTCCCCATCCATTTGAGGGTAGAATTAATTCTCTCTCTCTCTCTCTCTCTCTCTCTCTCTCTCATTAGCAGTAGTAGTAGTATTAGTGATATTACCTGAAACACAATGAGTATAATAAAATCCGTAATAATTACTCTCTCTCTCTCTCTCTCTCTCTCTCTCTCTCTCTTTCTCATTAACAGTAGTAGTAGTAGTAGTAGTAGTAGTAGTGATATTAGCTGAAACACAATGAGTATAATAAAATCCGTAATAATTACTCTCTCTCTCTCTCTCTCTCTCTCTCTCTCTCTCTCTCTCTCATTAGTAGTAGTAGTAGTGATATCAGCTGAAACATTATTACATTATTAGTATAAGTAATAAACACCGTATATAATTACTCTCTCTCTCTCTCTCTCTCTCTCTCTCTCTCATTAGTAGTAGTAGTGATATTAGCTGAAACATCATTAGTATAAGTAAAAAAACCGTATATAATTTCTCTCTCTCTCTCTCTCTCTCTCTCTCTCTCTCTTTCTCTCTCTCTCTCTCTCTCTCTCTCTCTAGCAGTAGTAGTAGTAGTGATATTACCTGAAGCATCATTAGTATAAGTAATAAAATCCGTTTGTAATTACCCTCTCTCTCTCTCTCTCTCTCTCTCTCTCTCCTCTCCTAAAATCCGTAATAACTACCTCTCTCTCTCTCTCTCTCTCTCTCTCTCTCTCTCTAATTAGTAGTAGTGAAATTGGCTGAAAAATCACTAGTATTAGTAATAAAATCCGCATATAATTATCTATCTCTTTCTCTCTCGAATTAGCTGTAGTGATAATAGCTGAATCAGCATCAATATGAGATATAAAATCCGTAGATAATATCTCTCTCTCTCTCTCTCTCTCTCTCTCTCTCTCTCTCTCTCTTCCCAAAGATTAGCGCGAGGTGCGAGCTTTGACCAGACAAAGCTGCGTTCGTTCGTGGTTAGTCATACGTGCCTAGCACTTTCACGCCTCTCATTGGCCTTGGGCAAGGTGCCAGTGTCTGGGAGAGAGAGAGAGAGGGGGGGAGGGGGAATGGTTGTCTTGTCTCGTGTGTTCTTAGAATGCATCCATTCATGTGTTGGAAGGATTTTAAAAATTTCAGGTCAGTTGCTACTATGACTCTCTCTCTCTCTCTCTCTCTCTCTCTCTCTCCTGGTTAACACGAAGGGCAATCTGAATTTCGGGTGACCCGGAAATGGATGAATTATGTCATTGATATATATATATATATATATATATCATAATTAAGAATGGTTGTTATAATTTATATTTCAACTCATTGACACCAGCATTAATATTAATGATGTTAGTAATGATGTGAATTTTTTTTATCTATAATTAAACTTGAAAAGATTTTATCATTAACTGCATCAGCTGAGATGATGTAACGCTTTATTTTTGGATAATGTAATGAAAATTTAGTATTTTTCATTAATAATGATATTGTGGTTATAATTCATAAGAGAACATCCGGTATGACCAGTTTACGCGACCCGTCAGGACGACGGCTAAATATTTAGGTAGATATGCATACACAGATTCTACCCTTTCCATCTCCGTACTCCTTTCCTAATTACAACTCCCTCCTATCATCGTATGGCTACTCCCTCTCCTCCCTACCCATATATATATATATATATATGTGTGTGTGTGTATATATATATATATATATATATATTACTAGTTAAGCTACAACCCCTGTTAGAAAAGCAAAATGCTATAAGTCCAAGGACTCCAACGGAAAATAGCTCAATGAGGAAAGGGAATAAAGAACTAAATAAACTACAAGAGAAGTATGTGTGCATATATATATATATATATATACTGTATATATATATATGTATATGTATATGTATATATATATATATATATATATATTCAGAAGAACCACAGGGAAAATGAAAATACGAAATATACGATTAAGTCCTGTGATTTTTACGCATATATATATATATATATATATATCCAGACAATTGCTCTTTATTCCATAGGGGAGAGGATTCATAAAAGAGAAATAGAAAAAAAACTCCATTTGTTGTTTTGACTTCGCATCAAAATCCATTAAAATTCGATCTAGAATTATTTTACGATCCTGGACTATAGCTGATATCCAGGAAGGAAGAGAAGGTTTGATGGGGGGGGGGGGGGCTTTATGGAGCTGTTAGGTTCAGGAGTTGGAGCGAAATTGGACAGATTCCAAAATTTTAACAGAGAGAGAGAGAGAGAGAGAGAGAGAGAGAGAGTTTTCCCGGAATAAGAATATTAATTGGCATAATATTTTTTCCGATCATGGTTATTCACGTTCCGTGAATCTTTTGTCTGGCCTCGTGGGTGGTGGCTGTTGGAATACACACACACACACACACTATATATATATATATATATATATATTGTGTGTGTGTGTGTGCGTGCAAAAGAACCATAGGGAAAATGAAATCAGGAAGTATCCCGAAATTAGTCGTGATACAATCTTATATTTCCTATTTTAATCTTCCCTGTGGTTCTTTTGCATCTGAGCATCACGTTTCTCTGTGTTTTTACACACACATACACACACGTGTATATATATATATATATATATATATACACACATATACACAAATACACATACACACGCACCCGCCAACACACATACAGTATATATGTATGTGTGTATGTGTGCGTATTGTTGCATGTGCTATCGTAACAAGTTGCAATGTTAATTGCACGTTACACTGAAGCCAACTGTGGTCATACTTAGCTCGTAAGTAAGAGTTGCGTCGACTTAAGACAGGGATTGTAAACTGTAACAAGCCCTTGTTGAGACACAATGGCTCCAGCGTGTTTCTCTTTAAAAGTATTGACTGCAGCTTAACGGCCGGGAGAGAACGAGGCGGATAAACAATACAGAAAATATTTGTGGGTCGTGGAAAAGAGAAGGTGGTTGCAACTCGCTGGGAAATGGAATTTTCTGAACGCCGTTCGACATTTAGATAAATGATGTTGATATATGTACTTGCCCGAGGTTTGATTGGGGATCTGAATGGAGAGAAATTTGGGATGGTTATTTGTTTGTAACAATACTGTATGTATTTTTCAGTGAAGGGTAATTTCATGAATGATAAATACGATAAATTGAATCAAGTTTTAGAATTATTTATTTTCCTGGATGTTAATGGCGAATACAGCATACCTGAAATGATAGAAAAGTTGGTAAATTGTAGGAAATTTTAGAATAATTAATTTCTTGTATTTTAATGGTGAATACAGCATACCTGAAATGATAAATAAGTTGGTAAATTGTAGGAAATTTTAGAATAATTAATTTCTTGTATTTTAATGGTGAATACAGCATACCTGAAATGATAAATAAGTTGGTAAATTGTAGGAAATTTTAGAATAATTAATTTCTTGTATGTTAATGGCGAATACAGCATACCTGAAATGATAGGTAAGTTGATAAATTATACCAAATTTTAGAATGATTATTACCTTGTATTTTAATGGTGAATACAGCACATCTGGAATGATAAATAGATTGATAAATTGTAGCAAATTTTAGAATAATTATTTTCTTGTATTTTAATGGTGAATACAGCACATCTGGAATGATAAATAGATTGATAAATTGTAGCAAATTTTAGTACAATTATTTCCTTGTATTTTAATAGTGAATACAGCATATCTGGAATAATAAATAGATTGATAAATCGTAGCAAATTTTAGTACAATTATTTCCTTGCATTTTAATGGCGAATACAGCATATCTGAAATGATAAATGGATTGATAAATTGTAGCAAATTTTAGAACAATTATTTTCTCGAAGTGAATGAATTAATTAGAATGAACTCATCAAAATGTCATACATTTGTGAATATTGACATAACGCCTCGTAGCCTCCAACCATTTCGACTGGTTTCAGAGAGGGGTCATTCCGATGAGAGGATGCCAGAAAACTTCAAAATCAATCAATGCAATCAGAGAGGGTCTATAGTCCATTTCTTTTAGCGATGCATATTTGCACCGACTCGCAGCGGTGCCATTTTAGCTTGGAAAAGTTTCCTGATCGCTGATTGGTTGGAATTATCTCGTCCAACCAATCAGCGATCCGGAAACTTTTCCGAGCTAAAAGGGCACCGCTGCGAGTCGGTGCAAATATGCATCGCTAAAAGAAATGGACTATAGTAATATAAGTGTTTGCAGGAGTTAATTTGCCCTTTGCAACTGTTTCCCTTAACTTGGTGAAAGGGTTTTCTAGTAGCCATAATCCACAAAGCTTTACTAGGTTGGTTTGCTGTGAGCGATCAGACGAAAATCTCCTCGGGGGTCAGTGCGGTGATGAAAACTGATATTTCTGAGGCCTTTGTCCAGCATTGGACTTGAAACTGCTGCATATGTTACAAAGCTTTACTAGGTTGGTTTGCTGTGAGCGATCAGACGAAAATCTCCGCGGGGGTCAGTGCGGTGATGAAAACTGATATTTCTGAGGCCTTTGTCCTGCATTGGACTTGAAACTGCTGGATATTTTACAAAGCTTTACTAGGTTGGTTTGCTGTGAGCGATCAGACGAAAATCTCCGCGGGGGTCAGTGCGGTGATGAAAACTGATATTTCTGAGGCCTTTGTCCTGCATTGGACTTGAAACTGCTGGATATTTTACAAAGCTTTACTAGGTTGGTTTGCTGTGAGCGATCAGACGAAAATCTCCGCGGGGGTCAGTGCGGTGATGAAAACTGATTTTTCTGAGGCCTTTGTCCTGCATTGGACTTGAAACTGCTGCATATGTTACAAAGCTTTACTAGGTTGGTTTGCTGTGAGCGATCAGACGAAAATCTGCGCGGGGGGATCAGCGCGGTGATGAAAACTGATATTTCTGAGGCCTTTGTCCTGCATTGGACTTGAAACTGTTGCATATATGTTGTTGCTACTGTGTATTGCATTCTGAATTTCTTTGAGATTAACATGTGATCCTCCTAGATAATTCCGAAGGCTTTGGTCATTCTTTTATGTGGGGAAATATTATCAGGTTATTGTGTGTTTTAATATATCTGTTGACTGTACTCTGACATGTTTTCATATGGACATTTATCTGTATTTATTTTTTGTTAATTACAGGGTAGATGCATTTCATCATCTATTTTTACTTATTTTTATCTTCTTTTCTTTACAGGTAAGAATTGTTGAAGACTTGGGTGACGTGAGTACCACGTGGGTTTGTTTATAAACATCAGATACTACTACTACTACTACTACTGATTTTGTTGCAATTTCAAAGTTAATTAGCCCTCAGTGAATTAGTTAAAGGAATGAAAAAAAAAAAACTTGAAATTCCTTGCCCGTTACCCTTTGATTCCACGCTCTGGAAATCTCTATATTGTCTTTATGTTCCCAGACTAAAAACTCTTCCTTTCGTGTTGAGCTTCGACTATCTCCTCTCCTCCTTTTCTCATCGTTTTATTTCTGGCTATAAGAGAGGGTTAGTCTTGGCTTGTAAGAATCTCTCTCTCTCTCTCTCTCTCTCTCTCTCTCTCTCTCTCTCTCTCTCTCTCTCTCTCTCTCTCTCTCTCTCTCTGCTTTACGTAATGGATAGCTGGGATTACGAAAAGCATCTTAAACCTCCTTCCTTCGACTTCGTATTACCCCTTCCTCTTTCCTTCCCCTTCCCCTTCCCCTTCCCCTTCCCTTCCCCTTCCCCTTCCCTTCCCCTTCCCCTTCCCTTCCCTTCCCTTCCCCTTCCTAAAACTCTTCCCCCCCCACCCTTCCTTACACTCCCTCCCTCCACCCCCTCTCTCTCTCCCTGTCTTTCGGTAGCATTAACCGTTGCAGAGGTAAGGTTTCATGCTTGTCTGGATTACTCTCTCTCTCTCTCTCTCTCTCTCTCTCTCTCTCTCTCTCTCTCTCTCTCTCTCTCTCTCTCTCTCTCTCTCTCCATAGACCTGCTCATTATTCAACGCACTTTACGTGAAGCTTGTAAGTCAGGCGATTAGTTGCTGTTGCCATCAGAAGCCATTGAAATGGCAATTTCTCTCTCTCTCTCTCTCTCTCTCTCTCTCTCTCTCCTCTCTCTCTCTCTCTCTCTCTCTCTCTCTCTCTCTCTCATAACTACTGTATATACGGACTTGATAGAAAATCCTTCAGAACTTTGTGAAGGAAACTGCTATATGCCCAGTATTATCTTTAATTTGGGTCGTTATGACCTATATGCTAACGTCCCTGATTGGTGAACGCCAGACTGGGATTCGACTCCTGCTCAAACTCGTAAGTTTCTTTGGTCGCTGCTTCCTCGCCATCCTTGTGAGCTAAGGATAGGGGATTTGGTGGAGCTTATAGGTCTATCTGCTATCATCAGCAATCATTGCCTGGCCCTCCTTCGTCCTAGCTTTGGTGGAGAGGGGTCTTTGGCGCTGATCATATGTAAATATAGTGTAATGTTTGCGTATCACCATGATCAGCAAAGCTGTACTAGTCGTTGCACCCCATACTAAATTGCTTTGCTGTGAGCGATCAGACAAAGTCTCCCACTATCATCTCCATGATCAGCAAAGCTGTACTAGTCGTTGCACCCCATGCTAAATTGCTTTGCCGTGAGCGATCAGACAAAGTCTCCCACTATCATCTCCATGATCAGCAAAGCTGTACTAGTCGTTGCACCCCATACTAAATTGCTTTGCCGTGAGCGATCAGACAAAGTCTCCCACTATCATCTCCATGATCAGCAAAGCTGTACTAGTCGTTGCACCCCATACTAAATTGCTTTGCCGTGAGCGATCAGACAAAGTCTCCCACTATCATCTCCATGATCAGCAAAGCTGTACTAGTCGTTGCACCCCATACTAAATTGCTTTGCCGTGAGCGATCAGACAAAATCTCCCACTATCATCTCCATGATCAGCAAAGCTGTACTAGTCGTTGCACCCCATACTAAATTGCTTTGCCGTGAGCGATCAGACAAAATCTCCCACTATCATCACCATGATCAGCAAAGCTGTACTAGTCGTTGCACCCCATACTAAATTGCTTTGCCGTGAGCGATCAGACAAAGTCTCCCACTATCATCTCCATGATCAGCAAAGCTGTACTAGTCGTTGCACCCCATACTAAATTGCTTTGCCGTGAGCGATCAGACAAAGTCTCCCACTATCATCTCCATGATCAGCAAAGCTGTACTAGTCGTTGCACCCCATACTAAATTGCTTTGCCGTGAGCGATCAGACAAAATCTCCCACTATCATCACCATGATCAGCAAAGCTGTACTAGTCATTGCACCCCATACTAAATTGCTTTGCCGTGAGCGATCAGACAAAGTCTCCCACTATCACCAATCTGCACTGACCAGCGTGGTGATGAAAACTGGCCAAACCCCAGACTTAGATTGACATGTCCGAGGTCTTTATCCTGCAGTGAAATAGACATGACGGCATTTATTTTTGTATGCATATAATTATCTTCATCGATAACAAGGGAAATTGAAATAATTCTCCTGACAAGTACAGTGGTAACTTTTTAGCCTAGCATTCGCATAGCAGCAGATCGATCCCCACCGGGGGACCTAGAGTTTAAGCTGTTAACTGGGAGACCACCATAGGTGGCGGTTTGGGCTAGCCCGGCTGACGTTTCTGGTGAGCATCTATTCTGATGAAACTGAAATCAGACACCTTCAGCCTTTTAATGTATTTTATATTAATACTATATATATTTTGTATGTAACAAAGAGGGATCAAGATAACTAACTCTTGAGTTAGCATCTAACATTCTACAGTTTTACTTTGGTAATAATTTCGTTTTAATGAAATAATCGGACATCACTGAGATTTCTTTTCACCTGTTTATTTAATTAGGCAAGGTGGTGGTGGTGTGTTGTTGTTGTCGTTTTTTTTTTTTCCCTCGTGTATAACTTCTAGTCATTCATTTAGTTAGCCTCTCTGTTACCTCTTTAGGCTCAGGAATACCTTGCCTTAATTATTTTCCTTTTTCTATAGCCATTTCGATCTGGATCTCTATAATACTCTGACTTACCCCCCCCCCCCCTTAAGTTTTAGTTGTCCTTCTCATTTAATCTTTAGCTTTTTTAGCGTGTCTTGTTTATTTTATCACTATCCTCTACTAGGATCTTTATTTGGAAGTCAGCAGCATCCTTCAGTTAGTATTATTGTTGTTGTTGTTATTATTATTATTATTATTATTATTATTGTTATTATTATCATTATTATTATTGTTATTATTATCATTATTATTATTATTATTATTATTATTATTATTACTGTATTATTATTAATAGCTAAGCTACAACCCTAGATGAAATCGCAAGATGCTATTTTTCCTGATTGGAGCCCTTGTCCAATCAGGAAAAATAGCCCACTGAGGAAAGGAAATTGGGAAATAAATGAAAAGTAGGAGAAATAATGAACAATTTAAATGAAATATTTTGAAAACAGTAACAACATTAAAACATATATTTCATATATAAACCATAAAAAAGCATATGTCAGTCTGTTCAACATAAAAACATTGGCTGTAAGTTTGAACTTTTTAAGCTCTACCGATTCAACTATGCGATTAGGAAGATCATTCTACAACTTCTAGTATACTTTGTAGTATTGAGCCATAGGAGGGAGAAGGCCTGGATATTAGGGTTAACTGCATGCCTAGTATTACGACCAGGATGGAACTCTCCGGGAAGATCTGAATGTAAATGATGATCAGAAATATGAGAAATCTTATGCAACATGCATAACGAACTAATTGAACGACAGTGCCAAAGCTTAATATCTAGATCCGGAATAAGAAATTTAATAGAGCGTAAGATCTTTTCAGCAGCTGAAGACCAGACAGGAGAACAATACTCGTAACAAGGCGCAAGAGGGTCTGCTCCTCTCTTTTATTCTTCTCCTGTACTTCTCTTTCTCCCTATTTTCCTTAATCTTTCCCATCCCGAGTATCTGCCTTTGAGCTATAAACTGGATTGTATCCAGGGGTATTCTTCCTTTCCCCATATTCCCCACTTTTCTATTCTTATTATTGTTGTTAGGTGGAATGAAAGAATTGAAACACTTCTTCAAAATAGGTTGAACAACCAAAAATCTTGAAACACTTTCTCAATAAGCCAATTTTTTGTGCATTAGAAAACACAGCCCTAATTTGTTTCTCAAAATTATATTTGGTGTTGAGAATCACTCCTAAAATTTAAAGCCATACAGACTTAAGAAATAATCAATGCTG
>NC_090753.1:77960989-77970989 GCF_036898095.1 Palaemon carinicauda
TATATATATATATATATATATATATATATATATATTAGTATATAAATGGCTAAGGACAATGAAGTGTGAAGTCGGAGATAATGAATGGAGAAGTATTGAATCAAAAGCTTACGATAGAGACGACTGGCGAAATCTAATCGAAGCCCTTTGCGTCAATATGCGTAGGAGGAGATGATGATGATGATGATGATATACTGTATGTATTATCTATAATCTTTGATTCTGAAATGTGTTACTCCTTACCTTGACAGTACTATAGTCATGTAATGTTTCTATATTACAGAATCTGGTATGTATTTCAAACACCGTGGGGTAACAGATTTCGGATACTGTTTAGAAAGGCGTCTTACTTTTAATATTAAAAATGAAAGTTACATTATTGAGTCCTTATTGGGTACAACTATATTCAAAGTCTTGTATCATTTAATATGGTGTTATGGGCATTACATCTATCGCTTTCCTTATTAATGTAATATCGGTTCAATAGACTTGCTTTTTCTCTCTTCACTCCCTCGAGAAAACGGATCTTGGCTTTCATCTTGAGGCCTAAGAGCTCGAACTTCTAACCCAGGGTTATTTTTACTATTTATTCTCTACTAGTGTACGTAACCCCCTCCCTATAACTACAACAGGGCAGTTTCGGTAATTTGTGGGAGGTTGGGATTTCCGAGTGCAACCCTACGGGTACCCCCCCCCTCCTCTCATCAGGGTATGAATACTCCCTTCTCCCCGACCCGAGGGCTGGTGATAGATCCAGTAGTCATACGTCTGGTAATACCGCTGAGCGTAACAGGAAGTTTATTAAAGGATTAACGGCCGCTCATGAATGGGGGCAAGGGACAGTGACAAAACTGACATTGCTCTTACAAGCAGAACAATGCCCTAGAGACTAACCATATATTATATATATGGTCAGCGCCCAAGCCCCCTCTCCAACCAAGCTAGGGCCAGGCAATGGCTGCTGATGACTCAACAGATAGACCTATAGGCTCCTCCTAAATCCCTCATCCTCAGCTCACAAATATGGTTAGATTGCAGCGAGTAAAGGAACTAACGAGTTTGATCGGGACTCGAACCCCAGTCTACGTTCACCAGTAAGGGACGTTACTACATCGGCCACCACAACTCTCTCTCTCTCTCTCTCTCTCTCTCTCTCTCTCTCTCTCTCTCTCTCTCTCTCTCTCTCTCTCTCTCAAATGTGAGAGGAGCGGAATCTCCCTTGGAGGTCGACGACCGGGTTTAATTCTCCGAACAGAAGAGGTCAAAGGTCACTAGGTTCATAGGTTACTTCCACCACACATCTCCCCCTCCCTTTTTCCTCCTCCCATTCGAGTGGGGGTGGGGGGGTTAGAGATGGGTCCACAATGTCGTTGACATGTATTTTGTTAGTTACCTTTTTTGTCTCTAAGTTTTCTTAGTGGTAATATTGAGGGATGCCAGATCACGTCTTCCTTAGATAAGATTATTTGGATCTCTCTCTCTCTCTCTCTCTCTCTCTCTCTCTCTCTCTCTCTCTCTCTCTCTCTCTCTCTCTCTAGTGTCTGAGATCTTCTTAGCTGTCTTTGCGAAATGCTCCAAGTTGTGCAGTTTATTTCGTACACGGTGTCGCAGACCATTGCTTTGACGAGCCAAAGTACAAAGATATTTATTTTTAAATATACGATACTTTAAATGTTACAGGGTGTATTGATATAGCGATAAAATGTGTCATTATTATTATTATTATTATTATTATTATTATTATTAATATTAATAATAATAAAAGCTAGGCTATAACCCTATTAGGAAAATTATGACGCTATAAGCCCAAGAAGTTCCAACAAGGAAAAATAGTCAAGTAAGGAAAGCAAACAAGTAAATTAACAAGAGAAGAAAAAACAATCAAAATGAAATATTCTAAGAGTGGTAACAACATTAAATTAGATCTTTCACATATAAACTATAAAAACTTAAAAAAAAAAAACAAGAGTAAGAGAAATAAGATAGAACAGTTGCCCAAGTGTACCCCCAGACAAGAGAACTCTAAACCAAGACAGTGGAAGACTATGGTACAGAGGCTATGGCACTACCCAAGACCAGAGAACAATTGTTTGATTTTGGAGTGTCCTCTTAGAAAAGCTGCCTACCATAGTTAGTCTCTTCTACCCTTACCAAGAGGAAAGTACCCACTGAACAATTGTTTGGTAATATCAATGTTTTCAGGTGTATGAAAACAGAGGAGAATGTAGTAAGAATAAGCCAGACCATTCGGTGTATGTGTACGCAAAGACAAAATGAGCCGTAACCAAGAGGAAAGTAGCCACTGGACAATTGTTTGGTAATCTCAGTGTTGTCAGATGTATGAAAACAGAGGAGAATGTAGTAAGAATAGGTCAGACCATTCGGTGTGTGTGTTGGCAAAGACAAAATGAGCCGTAACCAGAGAGAAGGATTCAATGTATAGTAGGACACTCTGGCCAGTCAAACGACCCAATAACACTCTAGCGGCAGTATCTAAACGGGTGGCTGGTGCCCTGGCCAACCTACTACAATGTTCCCAAATACGGTGTCTGTCACATCCTACTAATAACTCTATCGTTAAATAAGGAAAACATTATGTATAGGTACAGCGACAGTGACCTAACGTGTGACCTCCAGCAACTAAAAACAGCACCGTTTGTTTAGATGGGTAGTTCCTCTTTTCTTGCTTTGGGAGTATTGAGGCTAGAGGTCAGAGGTCAAATCCATCATCGCTTGTTCGTTGAGCAATATTTCTCGAGCTAGAGGGTTCATTATTTTTTTTATTTTTCTCCGCCAACGAAGTTGGAAGGAGGTTATAATTTAGCCCCTGTTTGTGTGTTTGGTTGTGAGCTGCTTCTTGGACACAATTTTAATCGTAGAGTAATGAAAATTGCCGGTATTAACTGTTATATTAAAAGCTGGAAAGTATTAAATTATGGAAGGTCAAAGTCAAAGGTCAATGTCACTGTCAAGCAAAATGTGTAATTCACGTAATCCGCCTTAAATTTGACATCGTTGTCACAGACTTCAATCTTGGTTCACATTTGAGTGTATGAAAATCCACGCCAATTAATAAATGTTAAGGTCAAAGGTCAAGGTCAAGGTCGAGAAATATTCTGCCGTGTCGTAGGTGTCTGCTTTACTGAGTGCCCCTCTAATTTTTATCGAGAAGCTATGTTTTTTTAGTAGGTTTTGTGAAGATCCTTTATATTATATGAAAACAAGAATTCCCTTTTTTCCAAAAAAAAAAAAAAAAAAAGTGAAATATAATAGATGGGGATAGTCTATCTCTCTCTCTCTCTCTCTCTCTCTCTCTCTCTCTCTCTCTCTCTCTCTCTCTCTCTCTCTCTCAAAAAAAAAAAAATGAAATATAATAGATAGGGATTGTCTCTCTTCAATATTTTTCTTCTGAATTGTGTAAATTTGCTGTGCTCAACTTGCATTCTCATACCTGGTGAGAGTTTCTTCAATTCATAAAAATCAGATTCTAATTTTTTTATGCAGATAAAAGGCCAATTTATGCCATTATACCTAACAGAATCAGATAACCTTTTGTAAGTTGTCAAATCCCAAAAGTCGATAACTTCTTTTAAGAGTTCTCTTGCTTGAAGGTACACAGGCACACTATTCTTGTCTTATTTCTCTTCCTTGTTTTGTTAAAGTTTTTATAGTTTATATAGAGAATATTTATTTTAATGTTAATTTTCTTAAAATATTTTATTTTTCCTGTTAACTTTCCTCACTGGGCTATTTTCCCCCGTTTGAGCCCTCCGGCTTATAGCATGCTGCTTTTCCAACTAGGGTTGTAGCTTAGCAAGTTATAATAATAACAATAATGATAACAGCATCAAACACATGTGATTTTGTATGTTTTCTAATATCAATACTCGAGCATTGTCCATCACAGAATCAAAATATCTTCCCTTATCAGTTCTCTTTGTGTCCTCTAGGGTTTATGGTAGCTTATTTGGAAACTTCCCTACCTGACGATCAGCGAGGGTTGTGGTGGCCGAAGTGGTAACGTCCTTGACTGGTGAACGCCAGACGGGTGTTCGAGTCCCGCTCAAACGCGTCAGTTTCTTCGGTCGCTGTAACCTCTCCATCCTTCTGAGCTAAGGAACCTATAGGTCTATCTGTTGAGTCATCAGCAGCCATTGCCTGGCCCCTCCTTGGTCCTAGCTTGGGTTGAGATGGGGCTTGGACGGTGATCATATGTATATATGGTCAGTGTCTAAGCATTGTCCTGTTTGATAGGGCAATGTCACTGCTCTGAGTGGCCTTTAACCTTTAAAATTTTAAACTAGGGTTGAAGACTAGTTCAAGTTTGATAGTGTCTTGTAGCGTCTGCAACCTCATCATCCTAGCGAGGTAAGGGTAGAGGGTTTGGGGGAGCCTATAGGTCTACCTAGTGAGTTGTTAGCAGCCATTGCCTTGCCCTCCCTGATCCTAGCTTGGGTGGAGAGGGAGTTTGAACGCTGATCATATGTATATATGGTCAATCTTTAGGGCATTTTTACTGCCCCTTGCTTCTGTCATTCACAAGTGACATTTAAACCTTTATAATGGTTTTGAATATTTTTTTTGTCTAGTTTTTTGAAAAAGGAAAGTCATATTGTTTCTATTGTCCAAATTTCGATTCCTAAATAATCTACCACTTTGCAGGATCAAATAAAAAAAAATGTCCTTTTATTTTTTTTTTAAGTCAGCTGTCTTGATCATTATGTTCTTATCGTTGGCACTTCCTCATTCCTGAGGTCACTTTGTCGTTTATCTCCTTCCCCCCTCCTCTTTATGCACTTGTCCTGCTCACAGGGTCGTCCTTACATCGGGGGGGGGGGGGGAGTTGGGGGAGAGGGAGGGGGTAGGGTTTAAGTGCTATCTTTTATAGTGTGTCTCAACTTATAACAATGACGGATGGGAGAAATTGCGAAGCTTTTCTGGTGCCAGGTGGAAGAAAAAGGTTTGGCGTTATTTGCAGTTTAAAACAAGAAGAGGAGAAAAGGGAGGAGAAAGAGGAGAAAAAAGGAGAAAAAGAAGAAGAGAAAGGAGGAGGAGGAGGAAAAATTTCGACAAATGTTTTTCGAGAAGCTGACCAAAAAGGAGATGAGTTATGCATAGATATGGAACATTTTAAAACAGAGAAGAGAAGAAGTGGGTGAAAAAGAGAAAAAAGAGAAAAAGGAGGAGAAAGGAATATTTCGACAATCGTTTTTCGAGAAGCTAACCCAAAAAGGAGATGAGTTATGCATAGATATCGAACAGTTTAAAACAGAGATGAGAAGAAGTGGGTGAAAAAGAGAAAAAGGAGGAGAAAGAGGAGAAAAAGGAGGAGAAAGGAATTTTCGACAATCGTTTTTAGAGAAGCTGACCAAAAAGGAGATGAGTTATGCATAGATATGGAGCAGTTTAAAACAGAGAAGAGGAGAAGACCTTGTTCTACTATCGTTTTTTGAGAAAATAACAAAAAAGGTTTTTAATAGATATAGAAATAAAGATTTTTTTTCATGGCGATCATAGTAGTTAGCAGAACGCCATGTGTGCATTTTAAAATGATTTGATTGTGATTGAGGTAACCAGGCTACTAGTTTACTAATATGGGCTGATGCGGTGTATATATATATATATATATATGTATGTATATAAATATATATATATATATAATATGTATATAAATATATATATATATATATATTATATGTATATAAAATATATATATATATATATGTATATGTATATAAATATATATATGTATATATATATATATGTATATAAATATATATATATATAAATATATATATATATATATATATTTATATAAATATATATATATATGTATATAAATATATATATATATGTATAATAAATATATATATATATATATATGCATATAAATATATATATATATGTATATAAATATATATAATATCATATATATATGTATATAAAATATATATATATATATATATATACATACATATACATACAACATTAACAAAAAAGGCAGCCGTTTCTATTCCACTGCATGAAAAAGATCTCGACATATCCATATTCGTGTTTGTGGTTCGGCCTTTTCATCACCACGTTGGTCATTGCTGATTGGTGATGAGAGAGAGAGAGAGAGAGAGAGAGAGAGAGAGAAATATCTCTTTCTCAGCTAATATGAAAACTTTTAATATTATCACTTTGACGTAATTCTGTATTGCTTTAATTATAATATTACCGGTGTGAAAAATTAAAGGTAAACTTTGGTGGATGATATAATGATGAATTATTACAGCAGAATTAAACAAACCATTTTTTTTTTCCCAGGCTTACATACGGTAGTCAATTTTTTCTATATATACCCCTATGCTCTTTTAAATAAACGTATTCTATTCTAAGATTTTTATTTAGCTCCTAATAATAACTTAGAAGAATCGAGGATCTACTCAAAGTTATTTTTCCTGAATAGTAAAGAAGACTGGCTGATCAAATGATTACATTATCTGGGTTTTTTTTTTTTTTTTTTTTTTTTTTTTTTTTTTAAGGTTAGAGAGGAATCCAGGCGTTATTTGAACAAGTTCTTTGGAAATACCAGTTCGGTCTTGCATCTCGTGCAATAAAGTCGGTATATGGAAATTTACATCAGACGTTGTGTCTGGTGTGAGCGGCAGTGGATCGTAAATAATTACTGAGAAGTCAACGTTATTATTATTATTGTTATTATTATTATTATTACTATTTTTGTTCTTGTTGTTGTTGTTGTTGTGGGTATTGTTAGCTCAGCTACAGCAGATTTTACAAGTTGTTTTGATTAGTAGAAGTAACATGAATTAAATGTTTTGGTGTGTTGGTAAATTACTTTGGAATGATAAAAAGATTTTATGAACTTATAAGATCTTTGGACTCCTTTATATATTAATTATATAACCATATCCCCTTTCCTTTTTATATTATTACATAACCATATCCCCTTTCACTTTTTAAAAGGTGACAATATCCCCCTCGAGATGAATTAGGACGATAAAAGAGTGGGTCCGACTACAACTTATCCCAGTACAGATTTGGCATACTCTCCATCAACCTGTTTATATAAACAGAATCAGAAAGGGGGAGAATTAGACGAATATTTACCAACATACCCCATTTTAGCTTTTGGTCTCCATCAACAGGAAAAATATGTGTTTCCTCCTTACGTGTCCTTGATGCATGTTTAGCATACCCTCCCCCCCTCCTCTAGGGTGACCTAGTTACACCTAGTTACACTTAGTTGCACTTACTCTGAGGAGGATGCGTTGCCGTGCCCATTAATAACCCTTTTTAAGAACTTTTAGCTTTTGCAACAACGGCAAAAGTAGCTGACGTTTACTGCTCCTATTCAACACAAGTCAGTGGGAGGAAGGGGTCAATTTAAAATACAGACAGGCTGATTAATATGCTGGTTTTTTTTTATCACGGAGGCTGCCGAAGTCTCTCTCTCTCTCTCTCTCTCTCTCTCTAAGAACAACACATAATAAATGAGGTTTAGGTATAGACATTCTCTCTCTCTCTCTCTCTCTCTCTCTCTCTCTCTCAAGCAAAACACTTATCTGATAAAAGAGTTTAGGTATAGAAATATTCTCTCTCTCTCTCTCTCTCTCTCTCTCTCTCTAAGTGCAACACTTATAATAAATGAGGTTTAGGTATAGACATATTCTCTCTCTCTCTCTCTCTCTCTCTCTAAGTACAACACTTATAATAAATGAGGTTTAGGTATAGACATATTCTCTCTCTCTCTCTCTCTCTCTCTCTCTCCATATATATATATATATATATATACCACTTATCTGATAAATGAAGCTTAGAGAGAGAGAGAGAGAGAGAGAGAGAGAGTCATACCATTAACATCAGTGCATATAGATATTGACGTTTTTGTCATTAAAACTTCCCTCCCTCACTCCTCCATCCATTCCCTCTCCCTCCCCCATAGGTTCCTCCTATATCTCCTCCTCCCTTTTTTTCTACCAGAAATGCTCGCGCGATCTCCTGCCTGCTTGTTTGTGTTAGTAAATAGCAACAGCTGGTCCAACTCGAAATCATTTCGGTTTTTTTCTGTTTAATCTAGCTGTCAGTCTTGCTTTCTAGTCCATAAAATTCAAGATATACACCACACCCCTCAAATGGAAACCGCTCATTTGAGGTTTTAGAATTTGGGGGATGTTTATATTGATTTAGATAAGTTTTTTTTTTTTTTTTTCAATGCGGGTTAATCGTATAGGTTATATTTAACATAGTTTTTTTCTCATTTATTTCCCTTGTAGAGGGAGTGGCATTATATATATATATATATATATATTCATCTTAGCCACCCTAATGTCTTTTCATTTTTCATTTGTGGCTATAATACATGTTAAGCTCAACACTTGTCAACTCTCGTAATTTCAACACGCACACACACACACACACACACACATATATATATATATATATATGTATGTGTGTGTGTGTGTGTATGTTAGTACAGTATGTCTACATGCATGTAAATTTATTTTGACCATATACATTTCTAGCAGTTATCATCTGACATTGTAATTACATTCTATAATACTACTCTATTAATTCAACCCTCCCAGGCGACTGAAGTCGTGTTGAATACCATGTAATGGCCACGGCGAGGGGAACTCTGTTTTTTATCATTACTTAGTTTGATTAATTCAGGGTGTGTTGTTTGGAGTAATTCTCACGCAACCTGCCTTTCCCCTCCAGTACATTTGTTCGATTCTGTATTGACAGGTTCGTTTGTTTATTTCTTCATCTGGATGTGGGTTTTGGTCCGAGTTGTGCATTGAGGGGTTGTTTTGGTTAATGTGTTTTTTTTTTAAATAATGTTGTTTATTGTTGGTTTCTTTCTTAGAATTTGTTTTTTTCGATTTTTAATTTTTGTTAGTTTTATTTGTTCGATTCTGTATTGACAGTTTCGTTTGTTTATTCTTCATCTACATGTGGGTTTTGGTCCGAGTTGTGCATTGAGGGAGTGTTTTGGTTAATGTGTGTTTTTTTAATTAATGTTTATTGTTGGTTTCTTAAAATTTTTTTTTTTTTCGATTTGTATTTTGTTGGTTTTAGTTGTCAGTTTCTTCTATCTTGGTCAGAGTTGTGCATTGAGGGATTGTTTTTGGTTAATGTAATTTTTTTTTATTAATGTTTATTATCTTGTTGGTTTCTTTCTTAAAATTGTTTTTTCGATTTGTGTTTTTGTTGGTTTTAGTTGTCAATTTCTTCTTGCATTGAGGGATTGTTTTGGTTAATTTTTTTTTTTTTTAATTAATGTTTATCATCTTGTTGGTTTCTTTCTTAAAATTTTTTTTTCGATTTGTATTTTTGCTGGTTTTAGTTTTCAATTTCTTCTTGCATTGAGGGATTGTTTTGGTTAATGTGTTTTTTTTGTAATTAATGTTTATTATCTTGTTGGTTTCTTTCTTAAAATTGTTTTTTCGATTTGTGTTTTTGTTGGTTTTAGTTGTCAATTTCTTCTTGCATTGAGGGATTGTTTTAGGTTAATGTTTTTTTTTTTTTTTTTTTTTTAATTAATGTTTATCATCTTGTTGGTTTCTTTCTTAAAATTGTTTTTTTCGATTTGTGTTTTTGTTGGTTTTAAGTTGTCAATTTCTTCTTGCATTGAGGGATTGTTTTGGTTAATGTTTTTTTTTTTTTAATTAATGTTTATCATCTTGTTGGTTTCTTTCTTAAAATTGTTTTTTTGATTTGTATTTTTGCTGGTTTTAGTTGTCAATTTCTTCTTGCATTGAGGGATTGTTTTGGTTAATGTGTTTTTTTTTAATTAATGTTTATTATCTTGTTGGTTTCTTTCTTAAAATTTTTTTTTTCGATTTGTATTTTTGTTGGTTTTAGTTGTCAATTTCTTCTTGCATTGAGGGATTGTTTCGGTTAATGTTTTTTTTTTTTAATTAATGTTTATTATCTTGTTGGTTTATTTCTTTAAATTGTTTTTTCGATTTGTATTTTTGTTGGTTTTAGTGGT
>NC_090753.1:77975764-77980764 GCF_036898095.1 Palaemon carinicauda
ACACCTGGACATCCGACTCTCTCTCTCTCTCTCTCTCTCTCTCTCTCTCTCTGTGCATATTCCTGGAACGTAAGAAAGAATTGATTGGTCACAACTGGTTTAGGTGACCATATGAAAATTTATCAGTACTTCGTCCGAATGTAAAATAAAGTTTGCATAATCTCTCTCTCTCCCTCTCTCTCTCTCTCTCTCTCTCTCTCTCACTCAACTGGTGAAATCTGATTAATTTTTGGTAGGGGGGAAAATGATGATTCCCAGTTTTAATTGATGTTCTTGCGAATTTAGTTTAAAATTCAATTAGTAAGGACAAATGTTTTTTGTGTCGTTTAATATCCGGTGTGGTAATTAAATTCCAAAGCGGTAATCCATGTCCGTTTTTTATGTTTGCAATGTATTGCAAACGTTTGTGTTTGCCCCTTGTTTTTTATGTTTTTGTATTTACAAATTGTTCTGTCAGTCAATCAATCAATATATTCTTTGTCATGTTTTAATTATATTATTGTCCTTATATTTGTATTATATTGCAAATGTTTGTCCCCCCCTTGGTTTTTAATATATAAAAAATGTTTGTTTCATTGTTGTTTAATTGTATAATAAAGGAATTTTAAAAAAAAAATATATATATATATATATATATAAATATATATATATATATATATATATATACAATAATTCGTAAATATATAGTTTATATATAATATACGAAATCGTACTCTACACCAGACTTAAAATCTGTTATCCCTCACATGATATATTGGCCAAGGTTAAAATTGTAAACAGACACAGACGAACGATCTCCTATTATGAATTTTCACGCACGAGTAGAAGCAGATGCACTTGGGACGAGATGGCGTTTGATAGGCAGTCACAATAATAGACAGGCATGATATCCTTTCATGCATATCAATTCTTGATGGATTATCATTGTACCAAGGCTGACTGGAAGCCCTCAAACTTGACAGAATGGTGAAATGCAGTCACTTGCTAATATCGGTAATTATATTATTAACCATTAGAATAAGTAAGTTGTAAAATCCATCTTGTCTGTCTGTTTACTTAATGGGGATGCCTTAACGCGGTGAAAGGGCTTGTGTGAGTTCTAAAGTCCATCTGACTGTCTGTTTTCATAATGGGGATGCCTTAACGTGGTGAAAAGGTTTGTGTGCCTTGATCAGCAATGCTTAGTTAGGGACACTCATACTAGGTTGGTTTGCTTTGAGTGATCATACTCAAGTCACCCACCATCACCAATCCGCAGTGGCCAGTGTGGTGATGATTATAATTAAAAATAAGTCTGTGGCCTTTGGCCTGCATTAGACTAAAAACGGCTGCATTTGTCGTTTTCTTATTAATTTGACGTTGGTGTATTGAGTGATCTTACTAAAATCTCCCACCATCTCCAATCCGCAATGGCCAGTGTGGTGATGAATATAATTGAAAATAAGTCTGAGGCCTTTGTCCTGCATTAGACTAGAAACGGCTGCATTTGTCGTTTTTTTTTTATTGATTTGACTTTTTTGTATCCTGAAAGTCTTCCCCCCCCCCCAAAAAAAAAAAAGACTTTTCTCCAGAGATTTTGCAAATATATAAAACGAGTAAATGTCGCTATGATTAGTTGCTGGGCGTCCCCTTCTGTAAACAAGTCGTATTTCGTGAGTTAATTACGGTGCATAGGCTCGTGCCCTCAAATGGCCTTGCTGGGTAAACATACATCGTTGTTGTCCTCTGTAGTGGCGATGTGTTTGAAGCTTACACTTACGTATAAAACCCTATTGATTGTAGAGTACGTCAGTCGTTTATTCTTCCGTGTTTTTTGCGTCCTTATTGAACGTGGCCGTTTTCAGCTAGTTTATAGAGATAGGGTTGCGGGGCCTTGATGCTCTCACGATCCCCACTACTTCATAGTCCTCAGCCATGTAGGCAGGGGGTCTTCCAACTAGTGCCTTGTGGAGCCCAGTTAAACGTTTGGTGTATACATGTAGCATACACATATGTATAGTAGGATACCACTTAACTCTCCACAATAATAATAATAATGATGATGATAATAATAATAATAATAATAATAATAACAGTTGTAAGGTTCATGGTTCGAGCCGATCCTAGCTTACCAGTCGGATCGAACCATGGACCTTACAATTATTGTAGTTATCATCATCATCATTATTATTATTGTTGTTGTTGTTGAGAGTTAAGTGGTATACTATGCATATGTATGTATGTATATATCCATGGTTCGAGCCGATCCTAGCCTACCAGTCGGATCGAACCATGGACTTTACAATTATTGTTGTTATTGTCATTATCATTAATATTACTATTATTATTGTTGTTGTTGTTGAGAGTTAAGTGGTATACTATATATATATATATATATATATACTGTATATATATGTATATATATATATAATATATACACACACACATATATATATATATATGCAGAAAACGTATAACTGGGCTCCACAAGGCTAAGGCAGTAGTTGGAAGACGCAGGCCTTCATGGCTGAGGACTATGAAGTGGGAAGTAGGAGATGGTGAATGGAGTATTACATTAAAAACTCAAGATAGATACGTCTGGCTAAATGTAATCGAGGCCCCTTGCGTTAATAGGCGTAGGAGGAGATGATGATGATACATATTAAATATATACTGTATAAGCTAAATGCATACTACATACATACACTATATATATACATATGAGCGTGTATGTATGTATGCTTGTATTTGAAAAATATATATTTTCTGGAGTGGTATTGATTGATAGATAAGGAAAGAAATGAAGGTATGTTTAGAATTTTGATAAAGTCGAAAGCTGTATAAAAAAAAAGGTAGAAAAGGGGAGATGTTGGCTTCATGTGAAGATTTATCTCAAACACAAGCATTTGCTTTTTATGTCAGTTCTTCATGCAAGGTAATATCTAACCCTTATGTGAAGAGTAAAGCCAGGCTGACACTTGCACGAATTTGTGGCAGGCATTGTCACGACTCGAGTCGTGAACTGGCGTGAAGTGTTCGTAAACCCGTCGTGACGAGAATTTTGAAATGTTCAAAATTTTGGTCACGACAAAATTTCGTGACCGGGTCGTGAACTATGCGCGAACTGTTCGTGAACTCGTCGGGACGATGCGGGAAGTGCGCAAACTATGCTAGAACTCGTCGTGCCAGTTCGTGTCAATGTGGACAGGTCAGCTGTGATTCCGAGGTTTTTTTTTTTTTTTTTTTTTTTTTATCTTCCAGTTCGTGCCACAAAATGTCGTGCAAGTGTCAGGGTACCTATAGTGAATATCTGGACATTATTTTAAGGGACTAAACGTAAGATGAAGGATTGTCTGAACTCGATATGAAGAGGACCCGTCTAAGCTTAAGAAGAATAACTTGAACGTTCTGTTAAGAAGGTTTAAAATAGGTTGAAGTACTGTATATAGAATCATATATTACTTTAAAGTGTTTGGTCAAGTCATACTCGAATATCGGTAAGCGTCGAGTACAAGTATCTATCTACCCTCTCAAGCATCGCCTTGGAGCTTGATTAATTCATTTCTGGTTGTTCTAATTATGCGTCTCTTGCCCCACTCCCCTCCCTCTCCTTTCCTCCTCCCCCTCCCTCTCCTTTCCTCCTCCCCCTCCCTCCCCTACCTTCCCCCTCCCCCCTCTTTTAGCTCCTTATCGATCGATTGGTTTGTCTTGTCTGTCTGTAAGGTTTTCTGTTGCTGTTTCGATTCAAAAGTATTGCTTTCATTTATGTGATTTTGGTTAGTATATAAGGTAGGATGATAACGCTCTTTTTAGACGATTCTCTCTCTCTCTCTCTCTCTCTCTCTCTCTCTCTCTCTCGTTGGATGGTAGGAGCTTGCCCTCTTACTTAAAATGTGCTCTCTCTCTCTCTCTCTTCTCTCTCTCTCTCTCTCGTTGGATGGTAGGAGCTAGTCCTCTTACCTAAAATGTGCTTGATGTTCTGAGAGAGAGGAGAGAGAGAGAGAGAGAGAGAGAGAGAGAGAGAGGGAGGGGGGGGGCGTTGGATCGGCTCCGTCATTTCCGTGTTCCCCTTTAATATTCCTATGATATTTGCGCTCCGGTGTTTGTTAGTCTTTTTCCAAATTCAATTCGTGGGGATCATTTTGACGTGTTCTCGCATGTGGGTGATACAGGTCATAAATTTTTTATTGTATCAATTTTTTTTGTATGGATACATGATAGGGAGGGATACATAGGTTGTGTGTTTTTCTTATTTTTGCGTGTGTATGATGTTTATGATTGTGTATACGTTTGTGTATGTGTGTGTGGTTGTCATTATTTTTGTGCGATTTCATACATTTGTGTATGTGTAGTTGTATTTTTGTTGTATGGATATGTACATGTTTATCTTATTTGTATGTGTTCAACTAATATGTAAGTGTTTGTGTATTGTACTTATGGTTTAACTTCACATTTATATGTATAGATAAGCAGTCTTCCACTGTATATACATTTTCAAAGGTAGAATTTGATATTAAATGCTATTGTGGTTGATATTTACATATATAATATATATATATATTATATACATAATATATATATATATATATATAATGTGTGTGAGCTGGCTTGTATATGCATACGTATATGCAAGCATAATGTATGCATATTACGTATGTATATCCCTGAATCATGATAATGCATTATGAAACGAAAAGAGAATAGTTATCGCCTATTATTATTATTATTATTATTATTATTATTTTGCAAAGTTATTCCCTCAAATAAAGAGGGAAAGCGACCAGTCTTGCATCCCGGGGCTAAACATAATTATAATGTGCTTGCACTCACACAACTACACAATTTCTTGTAATCTCCGCACCGTTTGTTTGCGCTTGAAAAATAATACTAGTTTTTTTTCCTTTCTCCTTTTCAGGTAAGGATTGTGAAATGCAAGGTGGAAATCAGGGGAAAATGATCACTTACGGTACGTTTGTTTTCGTTCCAAGTATGTTATTTTTGTTTCCTTTTTGGGGGGAGTT
>NC_090753.1:77988264-78016210 GCF_036898095.1 Palaemon carinicauda
TTCTGAATGAATTGAGTATATATATATATATATATATATATATATATAGTTTGGAAACCGTTCATTATCATCATAGGCCTACGTGTCATACTCATCATAGCCTTGTAACTGCCAGGTACATTATTCACTGTTTTTGACCAAAGGAGCCTTGATTTTAAACAAACATTGCTCCAACCGGCCAATTTTGCCTAACTTTTAAACTTGGGTCCCCTCGTTTGAGAGAGAGAGAGAGAGAGAGAGAGAGAGAGAGAGAGAAAGTTCTTATGATCTTGTCTAACTTACTCTTGAACTCGTTTACCGTGTTACTGTTTACGACATCTGCTGGAAGTCTATTCCAAATATTTCCTATTTTATATGTAAAGAAATTGCCACATTGATATATATATATATATATATATAGAGAGAGAGAGAGAGAGAGAGAGAGAGAGAGAGAGAGAGAGAGAGAGAGAGAGAGAGAATTTGCTCATCGGTAGAGCGATTAAGTTTAACCATATAGAAGTCTATTCCAAATATTTCCTATTTTGTATGTAAAGAAATTGCCACATTGAGAGAGAGAGAGAGAGAGAGAGAGAGAGAGAGAGAGAGAGAGAGAGAGAGAGAGAGAGAGAGAGAGAGAGAGAGAATTTGCTCATCGATAGAGCGATTAAGTTTAACCATCTAGAAGTCTATTCCAAATATTTCCTATTTTGTATGTAAAGAAATTGCCACATTGATAGAGAGAGAGAGAGAGAGAGAGAGAGAGAGAGAGAGAGAGAATTTGCTCATCGATAGAGCGATTAAGTTTAACCATCTAGAAGTCTATTCCAAATATTTCCTATTTTGTATGTAAAGAAATTGCCACATTGAGAGAGAGAGAGAGAGAGAGAGAGAGAGAGAGAGAGAGAGAGAGAGACTTAGTAAATACAATCCGCCCTGTGGTCATGTCCCATAGTGACGTCATCGCCTGGGGGTGGGGGTCTTCCTTTTCTATAGCGATTGATTCCTGAGGAGATGGAAAAGGTCACTCTTTTTCCATTGGATATGTGTTCCCTCCTTTCAGTCTCAATATTTGGTTTACTTCAGATGTGTTTACTCAGGTCTATAGGAAGATGATTCTGGGTTTGCTTTATCCCCTCTATCCCCTCAATGTCCATAGAATACATCGAGTACATATATGACTTCTCATAAACCAACAACGATCTTCGTACTTTGGCTTTTGGCAGAGGTGCCATTCGTACGATAATTATCGTAAATGTACGATTATTTTTGGTCCAGTACGATGTACGATACATACCTTAGGTATATACATATGTATTTATGTGTTTAATTAAACAATTATACTAAAATATTTTGAAATAAGTTAATCATGTAACTCCTTAATAATTATAATGAAACTGTGCACGAAAATTTGGTTGAAAAACGACAATTTTAAGGCTCATGTACGATAATCCAGACGAAATAATCTGGCAACCCTGGCTTTTGGCCTCAACTGTCCGAGTGGGGATGCCTTAACGTGGTGGAAGGGTTCACCTATTGTCATGGTCAGCAATTAGCTACTGGTTATGGCCACCCATACTAGGTTGGTTTGTTGTGTGCTCACACGAATGTCTCCCGTCATCACCAATTTGATATGGCCAGCGCTATGATGAAAACTGGTCAAACCCCAGACATGAATTGACATTTTGAGGCCTTTGCCCTGCTGTGGACTATTGTCCATTTCTTTAATCGAGGCAGATTTGCACCGACTCGCTACGGTGCCCTTTTAGCTCGGAAAAGTTTCCTGATCGCTGATTGGTTAGAATTATCTTGTCCAACCAATCAGCGATCAGGAAACTTTTTCCGAGCTAAAAGGGCACCGCTGCGAGTCGTTGCAAATATGCATCGCTAAAAGAAATGGACTATATTTATGGCCACCCATACTAGGTTGGTTTGTTGTGTGCTCACACGAATGTCTCCCACCATCACCAATTTGCTATGGCCAGCGCTATGATGAAAATTGGTCAAACCCCAGATATGAATTGACATTTTCAGGCTTTTGCCCTGCTGTGGACTAGGAAAGTACTGCATTTGTTAAAGGGTTTGCCTATTGTCATGATCAGCGAAGCTCTACTAGTCAGGACCACTCTTACGAGGTTGGTCTGCTGTGGACCGTCAGACAAAAGTTCCACACCATCGCTACACTCAGGCAATCTATTCTCTTTCCTTGTTTCCTTTCCTCACTGGAGCCCTTGGGCTTATTAGCATCCTGCTTTTTCAAATAGAGTTGTAGCTCTCCTCGTGATCATCATCATCTCCCTCTACGCCCATTGACGCAAAGGGCTTCGGGTAGATTTCGCCAGTCGTGTATATCCTGAGCTTTTAAACCAATACTTCTCCATTCATCATCTCTTACTTCACGCATCAGTCCTCAGCCATGTAGCTTATCTTGTAGTAGTAATAATAATAATAATAATAATAATAATAATAATAATAATAGTCTGCAGTGGCCAGCAAGCATGGTGATGAAAACTGGCTAAAGTAGGGCATGCATGAGTTCTTTGCCCTACAGTGGACTAGAATCGACTGCGTTTGTTGTTGACGTTTGCCTTAATCGAGCTGGCTAATGGAATTTCCTTCTTTCGTGCATGTTGCAGCATGCGAGGTGCGTACCTCGATGAGTTTGCAATAGCTGGGTACCATAAAGTAGGTGCCTTAACGGAGTGCGTGTTAGACCACATGATTTGTTCGTACGCCATGAGCTGTATTGGCCGATGGAGCCTTGGCTATTTATTTAGTACTTATTTAGTACTCTCTCTCTCTCTCTCTCTCTCTCTCTCTCTCTCTCTTTATATATATATATATATATATATAGCGCAATCCAATAACATACTTTTTATATCTACAATGCTGGAAATAATTATATAAACATTGACCGAATATCTCTCTCTCTCTCTCTCTCTCTCTCTCTCTCTCAATCTAAAAGACTTTTAAGTGTACAAAGTTGAAAATAATTAGATAAACATCGCTTGAATATCTCTCTCTCTCTCTCTCTCTCTCTCTCTCTCTCTCTCTCAGACAATGTTTGTCTTTTCATTAAACGTTCTTACACTGTTGTTTGATCACGCATCATTATTTTATTGCTGTAAATGATAACCTATTCTTGAACAAGAATTCTTTGTTTACTTATTCTTTGCCTTAATTTAGTGGTCTTAGAATTCATAGAATTTGGACTAAACTTGCTGCCATGCTGGAGAATCAGAATTAGAATTATTTTCAGTATTATTACTAATAACTATAATAATTTTTTTTAATGAGGCGCATTTGCACTGACTCGCAGCGGTGCCCTTTTAGCTCGGAAAAGTTTCCTGCTATCTAATTGGTTAGAATTATCTTGTCCAACCAATCAGCGATCAGGAAACTTCTCCGAGCTAAAAGGGCACCCCTGCGAGTCGGTGCAAATCTGCATCACTAAAAAGAATTGACTATAGTATATTGACTAGCGAGACAGGTTTAGTCCGTCTTAGGACCGTTTCACACTTGTACGGTTCGTATTCGTACGGATACCGTTCGTTTACGTTCCAACAAAATGTCAGTGTGTTCACACTATACGTTTCGGATACGTTCAGTCTGGTTAGAGGTTTTGCTACGATATACCAAGTTGTTGAATGATCTTCCTAATCGGGTAGTTGAATCAGTAGAACTTCAAAAGTTCAAAGTTGCAGCAAATGTTTTTATGTTGACCAGACTGACATGAGTTTTTTATAGTTTATATATGACATATCTGTTTTGACGCTGTTACTGTTTTTAGAATGATATATTCTCATCATTTATTTATTTCCTTATTTCCTCTCCCCACTGGGCTATTTTTCCCCATTGGAGCCCTTGGGCTTATAGCGTCTTGCTTTTCCAACTAGGGTTGTAGCTTGGCTAGTAATAATAATAATGATAATGGCGCCAAAAGAATTTTTTTAATCTATTAGAAAACACGTATTTACAATCTTACAATTTATTACATATCATAGTATATTTACATGAATATTTTTTTTTATTCTACATATACTGTATTTACAGTTGCAATTTTTATTATTTATCTAAATATGTTTTTAAATCAAAATATCGACTCGTTTAATACTTTTTAATATAAGTTTTAAATCATATTTTATATACATTAAACGTATTTATTCTACTTTTAATATTAAATTACTCTAAAGCACCTCGCTGCAATAGCATTACTTGTAGAGTTAATAGTTTATATGGAACATACCTGTTTTGACGTTAGTTTTTGGAATGATTTATTGTTAATTTATTCTCATCATTTATTTATTTCCTTATTTCCTCTCCTCACTGGGATATTTTTCCCTATTGGAGCCCTTGGGCTTATAGTATCTTGCTTTTCCAACTAGGGTTGTAGCTTGGTTAGTAATAATAATAATAACAATAGATGACGGAAATACCGAAATGAGGTGGAAGGAGAATACTAATTTATTCTCATCATTCATTTATTTCCTTATTTCCTTTCCTCACTGGGCTATTTTTCCCTGTTGGACCCCTTGGGCTTATAGCATCTTGCTTTTCCAACTAGGGTTGTAGCTTGGCTAGTAATAATAATAATAATAATAATAATAATAGATGACGAAAATACCAAAATGAGGAAGAAGGTGGAAGGATAATACTAATTTATTCTCATCATTTATATATTTCCTTATTTCCTATCCTCACTGGGCTATTTTTCCCTGTTGGACCCCTTGGGCTTATAGCATCTTGCTTTTCCAACTATGGTTGTAGCTTGGCTAGTAATAATAATAATAATAATAATGATATTAGATGACGCAAATACCAAAATGAGGAATAAGGTGGAAGGAGAATACTGTACTCTTACTAGACGATGAAGAAAGTCTTACCAATACTTTTGAATGTCAATATTTTAATTCAATGTTTTAGTTCAGATAATTTAAGATTATCTGCTCAAGGCCAATACTAACCACCGAGAAAAAAAAGACATTTCATCAAGGGAGACTGTCTGTTTGCCTCAGGTTGTTATTATTAAATTCAATGTGTAATACAATAAACATTTTATTATACTAATAGTATTCACTAAACATTTTATTGACCAGATAATATATATATATATATATATATATATTTATATGTATAGATATATATATTTACATATATATAGATATATACTTATATATATAATATATATATATATGTATATATATAAATATATATATATATTTATATATATATGTATATATAAATATATATATATATATATTTATATATATAAAAATATATATATATATATATATATAGAGAGAGAGAGAGAGAGAGAGAGAGAGAGAGAGAGAGAGAGAGAGAGAGAGAGAGAGAGAGAGAGAATTTTTTTTCTGATACCTTTAATCTCTTAGCAACCTCTTGCCATTCATTATTGTTTTAGTAGCCGACAATTAGTAACGTTAGTAAAAAAAAAAGAGAAAGAAAAACACATGTTCAAGTTCTCTCTCTCTCTCTCTCAAAAAAAAAAAGAAAAAAAAACGATATGCTCAAGTTCTCTCCAAAATACAAAGTGACCGAAACCGATACGTATCTGTGTTTACACTGAGCGGTAGGATATGTATAGGCCTTGCGTATATCTTTTGTACGGCGGAGATTTCTTCCAAACTTATCCAGCCGTGCTAACGAAAGCCGTACGAAAGACGAACGAAGACCGAACTGTATAGTTTCTACGTAATGATAATTTACGAACGAAAGCCGTACGAAGACGAAATGTAAACGAATCGCACATTGGGAATCAGCCTTTTAAGCCCTGTCCACACGATCGAGCATGCCCAACGGGCAAACAGTGATACCAGACCACAGTAGTTAGTAAAAATGAGGGTTAATGACGTCAGAAGCGGGAAAACCACAGACAGGGACCTGGCATCATAAGGTACCCTGACACTTGCACGAATTTGTCGTGGCAAGTCGTGACATTTTGTGGCACGAACTGGAAGATAAAACAAAAAAAAAATTACCTTAGAATCACAGCTGATCTGTCCACAGTGACACGAACTGGCACGACGAGTTCACGCATGGTTTACGCGTAGTTTGCGCACTTCCCGCATCGTCTCGACGAGTTCTCAAACAGTTCGCGCATAGTTCACGACCCGGTCACGAAATTTTGTCGTGACCAAAATTTTGAACATTTCAAAATTCTCGTCCCGACATGCCACGATGTCACGACGTGTTTACGAACACTTCACGCCAGTTTACGACTCGAGTCGTGACAATGCGTGCCACAAATTCGTGCAAGTGTCAGCCTGGCTATATAGTGTTGCCAAGTCCCTGCCTTTAGTTTTCCCGCTTCTGGCGTCATCAACCCTCATTTTCACTAACTATTGTGGCCTGGTATCACTGTTTGCCCCGTTGAGCATGCTTGATCTTGTGGACAGGGCTAAAGCTTTTAAGGTTCAACCTAGGGAATGGATAAAAAGTGAATAGATGAAAATAGAAGGAATATAAAGTTGAAGCTGTACAATTTAAGGTATGAATAGAACGAAATAATTAGATTAAATTATGCATCTGGAAGTTTAAGGAAATAAAGGTCTACGTACCTTAATGGATTTTTTTCCCCTGGGCAACAGAATATATAATAGACTAGTAATTGTAATAGTCAGGCCTTCTCCATCACGAGGTTCAATGCTACACAGTATTCCAGAAGTTTTATTCCAGCAACTTCAAAAGTTCCAACATGCAGCAAATATTTTTGTGATAAACAGGCTGACATGTCTCTTTTTATAGTTTGTTTATGGGAGATATGTTTCAATGCTGTTACTGTTCTTAAAAAAAATTTATTTTTTGTTGTTTATTGCTTTTCATATAGTCTTTCCTTACTTCCTTTCCTCACTGGGCTATTTTCTCCCTGTTGGAGCCCTTGGGTTTATAGCATTGTTTTCCAAAGTTTTAATGCTGTTACTGTTCTTAAATAAATGGATTTTTTTTATTGTTTATTGCTTTTCATATAGTCTTTCCTTATTTTCTTTCCTCACTGGGCTATTTACTCCCTGTTGGAGCCCTTGCGTTTATATTGTTTTCCAAACTAGGGTTGTAGCTTAGCTAATAATAATAATAATAATGATGATGATAATAATAATTGACACTTCATCTACAGGTATACAGTACAGTATTATCATTATTAGTATTAATAGTTTATATGTGACATGTCTGTTTTGACGTTGTTACTTTTTTTAGAATGATTTATTGTTAATTTGTTCTCTTCATTTATTTATTTCCTTTCCTCACTGGGCTATTTTTCCCTGTTGGAGCCCCTGGGCTTATAGCATCTTGCTTTTCCAACTAGGGTTGTAGCTTGGATAGTAATAATAATAATAATAATAATAATATTCAAGCTTTTACCTTATTTCATAGGATGCTATCTAGGACGCTTAACACTAAAACAGCAGCCTACATATTCTTTTGTGAATTGAAAAAATTCCATGTTTTTAAGATTGATAAAGTCTCCCATATCTAAGGGGTGGATTAAAAATGTTTGAAAATCTACTTTTTCGTTATTGTTAAAAATTCCTACTTTATCAAGGTATCTGAAGGTTTTCTTTTTGATGTTAAGTTTTCCACTTGATCGGAATTGATAAAGTCTCCTGCTAGGGGTTGATAAACTATTTTTTGATAGTCTCCTACTGTGGGTTGATAAACTTTTTGATAAAGTCTCCTACTATGGTTGATAAACTATTTTCGATAAAGTCTGCTGTGGGTTGATGAACTATTTTTGATAAAGTGTCCTACCATGGGTTGATAAACTATTTTTCATAAAGTCCCCTACTATGAGTTGATAAACGTTTTGATAAAGTCCCTTACTATGGGTTGATAATATTTTTGATAAAGTCTCCTACTATGGGTTGATAAACTATTTTTGATAAAGTCTCCTACTTGTCCTAGATTGACATGATTATTCTGTGTTGCTTAAATCTAATAATAGCAAAAAAGACATCCAGTTATGCCCCGCCATTAAAGGGACATGTCTATCACCTTGCATCTTCCCCTTTCTTCCTTTATTACCGGGAAGTAATTTGAAGGTCCCCCCCCCCCCCCCAACAAGTAGGAAAAAAAGGTAACGGTTGATTTGCTATGATTCAAAACATCGTTCTTGCCATTCATAGGAGGCCATTGAAGATCCCCGAGAGAGTGAAATAAACTGCGTAAAACAGTTGATTCTGTCATTTGTCCAGACAACTTGCAACGTATTCTATGGTCCATTGTAGTTCCAAGAACGTTTGCTTCTTTAAAAATAATCTACACAGTGTGTGTTTTAGGGAGTGTCGTCTCCTGGTGGGTGGTGACTGGTGGTGTACCAGAGTGTAGCTGAGAGAGCGGTGAGTCCGGACTCGGGAGTCAGCAACCTCTTGTAGGTGGCAGCGGTGGTGGTGGCCATGGCCAAGCGCACACCGGGTTTCTCTTTCCTCCTCTAGCAATCTCTCAATGTTCTCCAACTCCACCTCCTCCTCTCCATATTGTTTTCCCTCCCTTCCCCATTCCCCATGTGGTTATCCTCCCCCTTCCCCCCCTGAGAGGAGTACCGTATTGTGGTGGTTCTTCACCCCTGGGCGTTTGTTCGTGGCCACCGTGTGTTGCTCTGACTCTATCCATCGAGAGGGAAAAGTGGGTAGGGTGTAAACAAGTAGAGCCTCCCTTCTCGGTGTTTACTGTACTACCGGTACAACACCCCGAGAAGGGGAATGTTACTCTTTCCTGCCCTCCTTGTATGTGTGACTTTGGTGTTAGTGGCAGGGGCTGGGGTGATGGGGGGTTAGAGGAGAGATTTGCATGTGGACGTCAGTCAAAGTTCATTGGTCATCCACGGACTGTGGTCCACCCACGATTATGTGCCGACCGCTTGTGTGGAAGCGCGGAATCCGTGAGACTTAGAATGATTACGTTTCTCAAGTCAGTGACCTTTAGTGCATTTGTAAGCACTGGCGCACTCGTGCGCTTACAAAGCAGTTTTTAATAATGATATTCTGGGGGGATTTTGGTACACTTGACATCTTTCTTGAGCTATTTTATAGCGTTCCGGATTCTTGTTGTTATTCTTTTACTTTGGGGGAGGGGGGTAAATAACTGTCAACATTTTGTCCCACCGTTAGGCAAGTCAAAAGTTTTTTTTTCTTTTTTTTTCTTTTTATTAATCGAAGAAAGTCTTTCATTCATTACAATATATCTGACTTTCTCGTCACTGACTATTTATGCTTTGGTGGACACCATATACAGTATACATCATCATCATCATCTACGCCTTTTGACGCAAAGGGCCTCGGGTAGATTTCCCCAGTCGTCTCTATCTTGAGCTTTTAAATCAATACTTCTCCATTCATCATCATCTACTTCACGCTGCATTGTCTACATTCATGTAAACCTTGGTCTTCCAAATCTTCTAGTGCCGTGTGAAGCACAGCTAAACGTTTGGTGAACTAATCTCTCCTTTGGGGAGTGCGAAGAGCATGCCCAAACCATCTCCATCTACCCCTCATCATGATAATATCATCCACATATGACACTCGAGAAATCTCTTAAAATTTCATTTCTAATCCTGTCCTGCCATTTAACTCCCATCATTTTTCCGAGGGCTTGTTCTCAAATCAACAAAATCTGTTGGATATTGTTTCATTGTTATACCACGAATCATATCTTTTCAGTAGAGTAACACCGATCACACTAATCTGATATATAGCCTGATTTTTATATGTAATTTCAGGCGACTTGATTTCCAAATTATACTTAACCCACAAACTTTCTTTGTATATATATATATATATATATATATATATATATATATATATATATATATATATATATGTATGTATGTATGTATATAAACTTGCTTAAACACAGTTTTTAGAAGTGTGTTTTTTCTTTATGTTGGTAGTGCAAATGACCAAAGTTTTTGTTGGCAACTTTATGTCACGAAGTTGTAATGGCCCACGGGGAGAGAGAGAGAGAGAGAGAGGAGAGAGAGAGAGAGAGAGAGAGAGAGAGAGAGAGAGAGAGAGAGAGAGGAGCATTTACACTGTTCTTGCAAACTCGTCTAAGAGTTATTTTTATGCGTTGTTTGTCTATGCCTCTGTGGAAGCCTCGTATTTTTTTTTTGGGGGGAGGGGGGGGAGAAAGAAGGTTTTCAGGAACCACATGATTATATTTGTCGGTGGTAGAATTAGTTCCCTTATATTCATATTTCTTCTTTACATCGCACACGTGGCTATCATAAACTGATGTACATATCTGAATTCGCCTAGTATTCACATGGCAGCAAATCGATCCCAGCCCGGGATCCTGAGTTTAAGTTTTTTTTTTTACTGGGGAAGGCCACTGCTGAGAGTGGGCGGTTGGGCTTGCCCGGCTGACGTTCTGGTGATTATCTATTCTGATAAAACTGGAAGTGAAACCAGGCACCTTTAACTTTTATATTTGCTGTTTTTTTTTTTTATATATTTGCTGTTTTTTTTTTTATACGGTGGTTACCGCCTTTTTTGAATTGTGAGTTATTATTATTATTATTATTATTATTATTATTCTATACATATATACTAAAATGCACCATTGTGAACAACGTCAGGGGAAGATGGAACAAAGATCCTTATAATTAGAAACAAAATAATATTGTTTTTGTTGTTGTTTGTATACACGAAGGGAGAAGGACCCTAACGGCAAACCCCAGGGGAGACTGGACCGAAGATGCCTCCCTAGAATAATGATAAGAAATCTCATTGAAACAAAAGCACCCTCTCTCTCCTCTCTCTCTCTCCTCTCTCTCTCTCTCCTCTCTCTCTCTCTCTCTCTCTCTCTCTCTCTCTCTCTCTCTCTCAAGATACGGACTCCGGAAGGGCGTGGCTACAGTAATCCAAAAAAGGCAGCGCTGTTGCTTGGGGTTGAGGCGTAGCTGCTGCTGCTGCTTCAGTTGCTCCTTCTTCGTCTTCTTCAGTTGCTCCTTCTTCGTCTCCTTCAGTTGCTCTTTGTCTTCTTCTGCTGCTCCTTCTTCGTCTTCTTCAGTTGCTCCTCCTTCGTCTTCTTCAGTTGCTCCTTCTTCGTCTTCTTCTGCTTCTCCTTTTTCGTCTTCTTTTGCTGCTGCCTTCTTCGTCTTCTTCTTCAGTTGCTTGCTCCTTCTTCGTCTCCTTCAGTTGCTCCTTCGTCTTCAGTTTCTCCTTCTTCGTCTCCTTCAGTTGCTCCTTCTTCGTCTCCTGCTGTTCCTTCGTGTTTGTTACCAACTTCTCTCTCTCTCTCTCCTCTCTCTCTCTCTCTCTCTCCTCTCTCTCTCTCTCTCTCTCTCTCTCTCTGAGAATTTTTTGAATGCGTATACTGTATTGATCTTAAACTTTGTATTAGACAAAGACATCCTTTATCCTATTTACATACTCTTTGGTAGTTGGTTAAGAACAATGATGATAAAGATAATATTAATATTAATGAGCATCATCTATGAGATGATTTCTTTTTTAGGCTTTTTATTATGAATTAAATATTCTGATACTAGAGGATAAAAAAAGCCAGATGTGACGGCTGTGTTGTTTATTATTGTTATTGTTGTTGTTGTTATTTTATTATTACTATTGACGCGACCCGTCAAAATGACAGCTAAATGATTAGTTAGATATGCGCGCGCACATACAATCAACCACCCTCCCCATACCCCTTTCACCATCTCCTCTCTATTAATTGGGAGAGGCCGAGTAGTCCTACGTTTGCCAGTGTCGCTCAGCTGGACAGGGAAGAAACAATTATTATATATATATATATATATATATACAGTATATATATATATATATACATACATATATATATATATATATATAATACACGTCTGGCAATGCCGCTCAGGGGACCATGGAAGAAACCAATATATATATATATATATATATCTCATGCTCTTTATTGTATAGGTAATGTTATTATTATTGTTGTTGTTGCTTACAATGACACTTTATTAGCGTCTGCAGTATCTATTTCAAGCCATTGCCGGTGTGTGTGCGCGAGGAGTGTCGGCATTCTTCATTGATTTCTCGGACCCTTTGGCGTAAGTGTGTGTGTGTGTGTGTGCGTGTGTATGTGCGTCCTGGCGACCGTACATTCATTGTCTCATTCATGCACACTGAAGGTCACTCTGGAACTGCTGGGTAACAGCGTCGTGTTTGCGGAGCCGATGAAATTCGAGATAAGAATGGGAAAAGATAAAAAAGAAAAAAATGGGTCGATAGTTTTACTTATCATCATGACTTTGCAATCTCTGCCTTAGGCATTAAGTTTTTTTTTTATTTTATTGTTTATTGGAATTTATTTTATCATTTATTGGAATGAATAGATCGTGGGGTTGAGAACTCCTTAGGATTTTTTTTTTTTTTTTTTTTTTTTTTTTTTTTTTTTTTTTTTTGTGAATACGGCATTTTTCCTTTTATAGTTATTTCGGCATATTTCCTTTTTTTAGTTCTTTTTTTTATACTATTTCTTTGTTTATCTTCATATTTGTGATAATTGATAGATAGTGGGATTGAAATTTTTTTATGCGCATTTACGCATGCGCATAACATAAGCATAAAAAACGGCATTTTATGATCCTTTTAAGCCGCTCCCTCGCCAACAGAAAAAGACAAATTTTGGAAATTTTAAGACCTTTTCGTCAAACAAAGGAAGGGAGACTCATAAGTGCCAGGAAAAACAAACTTAGACAAAGAAATCCAAAGCTTAGTTGTAGAGGGGAGGAAACTGTCCCTGAATAGCGTAAGCCTCAGGAGATGCGTAAAAAACTTGATGGGTTATTTATGTCCCAAAGGAATTACTCATAAATTAAAGGAGTTGCGTATAGACTTAATGAGTTACCTCTGGCCCAAAGGAATCACTTATAGATTAAAGGAGATGCGTATAGACTTAATGAGTTACTCATGTCCCAAAGGAATTACTCATAGATTAAAGGAGTTGCGTATAGACTTAATGAGATACTTATGTCCCAAAGGAATTACTCATAGATTAAAGGAGTTGCGTCTAGACTTAATGAGTTACTTCTGTCCCAAAGGAATCACTTATAGATTAAAGGAGATGCGTATAAACTTAATGAGTTACTTATGCCCAAAGGTTATTACTTTTAGATTAAAGGAGATGCGTATAGACTTAATGAGTTACTCATGTCCCAAAGGAATTACTCATAGATTAAAGGAGTTGCGTCTAGACTTAATGAGATACTCATGTCCCAAAGGAATTACTCATAGATTAAAGGAGTTGCGTCTAGACTTAATGAGTTACTTCTGTCCCAAAGGAATTACTTATAGATTAAAGGAGATTCGTATAGACTTAATGAGATACTCATGTCCCAAAGGAATTACTCATAGATTAAAGGAGTTGCGTCTAGACTTAATGAGATACTCATGTCCCAAAGGAATTACTCATAGATTAAAGGAGTTGCGTCTAGACTTAATGAGTTACTTCTGTCCCAAAGGAATCACTTATAGATTAAAGGAGATGCGTATAGACTTAATGAGATACTTATGTCCCAAAGGAATCACTTATAGATTAAAGGAGTTGCGTCTAGACTTAATGAGTTACTTCTGTCCCAAAGGAATTACTCATAGATTAAAGGAGATGCGTATAGACTTAATGAGATACTCATGTCCCAAAGGAATTACTCATAGATTAAAGGAGTTGCGTCTAGACTTAATGAGTTACTTCTGTCCCAAAGGAATTACTCATAGATTAAAGGAGATGCGTATAGACTTAATGAGATACTTATGTCCCAAAGGAATTACTCATAAATTAAAGGAGTTGCTTATAGACTTAGTGAGTTAATTACATGTTAAAAGAGTTATTTAAACTTGAGTTTCTCATAGACAGACGGGCGGGCGGACTTATAATTTCTCATAGACAGACGGGCGGGCGGACTTATAAATTAAAGTAGTTATTTATAAACTTGAGCTTTGTGAGCTAATGATGTGGGGTTTGGGAGAGACTATAGGTCTAGCTGCTAAGTCATGCTTGAGTGGAGAGGGGGCTTAGGAGCTGATCATATGTATATTTGGTCAGTCTCTAGGGAATTGTCCTGCTCGATAGGGCAATGTCACTATCCCTTGCCCCTGCCATTCATGAGTGGCCTTTAAACCTTTAATAAAGCCACTGGGAATAATCTAAAACTGGAAGCCAAGACAGAAAGCGATCGCGTATTTGTCAATACAACTCTCTCTCCTCTCTCTCTCTCTCTCTCTCTCTCTCTCTCTCTCTCTCTCTCTCTCTCTCTCTCTCTCTGTAGCATGACGTCACCGTGTTTATGCAAACACTTTGTGTGTCCACGAAACAAAGTGGTTTCACGGTGTCTTGGGCGCTTTGTTTACGTCGACTGAACAGAGATATGGATTTAGATATCTTCCTATTTTTCTTTCCAGTGTTCAAAACTTTTTAGATTTTTTTTTTGTCTGTACTCTTGTTCATAACTTCCACTACGTATTGAGCTACGTGACGCATTCCTCTCCTCTCTCTCTCTCTCTCTCTCTCTCTCTCTCTCTCTCTCTCTCTCTCTCTCTCTCTCTAAACATTCGCAGGTACTCAAGTCGCAAGCAATGTTTGTTTTTACGAGTGGGTCGCTCTCAGTAATACAAGTTCCTGGTTATACAGTGGCTGATCCTTGTCAATAGAGCATTTCATAGGGGAGAGAAGGAGAGGGAGAATGCTCTCTCTCTCTCTCTCTCTCTCTCTCTCTCTCTCATTTATTGCGTTGTAACTTCATCTTCCCTATATAATAAAGAGCAAGTATGTGACTATATATATATATATATATATACAGTATATATATATATATATATACAGTATATATATATATATATATATACAGTATATATATATATATATATAATATAATATATATATACAGTATATATATATATGTGTGTGTGTTATATATATATATATATATACATGTGTGTATATATATATATATATATATCCTGTCACGCTCAGGTTAATAGTCATGCCATGGTGAGTGAGGATACTCCGAGAGGTAGACTCGGGAACCACAATCTCCCACAAATTACCGAACCAGCTGGTTGTAGTTGGAAAAGGGGCGGAGTTTGAATATATATTTAGACGTCATTATTGACGGTCAGGTACACCAGTAGAGTAATAATTTTAAAGGCATTCCTGGTAAATTGAGAAAACCTCAGTGTTAATATAGTATTTATGGACAATTAAACAATAGAGAAAACATTGATGAAGAATATTCAGGACAATACCAAAGCATGTATATATCAAATCCCAATGTATTTTTTAATGATAAAACTATATTAAACAAACTTACAGCAAAGTTTTTTTTATGTTGAAAAGGTTGACATAAATCTCGCTTTATAGTTTATATATGAAAGATCGATTTTAATGCTATTGTTCTTAAAATGTTTTATATTGTTCATTGCTTCTCTTGTAATTTGTTTATATTCTTATTTGTTTTCCTCACTGGGCCTATTTTTCCCCTGTTGGAGCCCCTGGGCTTATAGCATCTTGCTTCTACAACTTGGGTTGTAGCTGGGTTTATAGTAATAATGATGATGATAATATCAATAATAATAATAATAATAATAACTCCTAGAATATGCTCTATAGAAGTATGTGTGTGTGTGTGTGTGTTAGTGTGAAGCCGCGCACGCGCGGAGAGGCCATCACGTCTAGATTTTTTCCTTTTTTTTTTTCTTTTTTTTTCATAAAGTGGAGGGTGGCTTTGTACGGTGGCACTAGAGCATAAAAGAGTAAAAAATAAAGACGAAGTAAAAAAGATATTATGAGGAGCAGACGACGTGCGAGAATGAGGGGAAAGGAAGAGGATATATATCTTTGGTGAGGGGACGGATGAGGAGGGAAGGACCGAGAAGAGAGGAAATATACCAGATGGTTTAAAGATAGTTTTTTTTTTTTTTTAAGAGGGGAGGTCGGACGTTATGGCTTGTGTATGCGTGCGCTCAAGCACGTGCCTTTGTTTTTATTTGGAGTAGAAAAACCTTTTCCTCATTCTTTGCTCTATATTGTAGGAGAGACTTTGTTTGGAGGTATGTGGGTCTCTCTCTCTCTCTCTCTCTCTCTCTCTCTCTCTCTAGTGTGTACCCGCTTTCCGTTGTATCATTTATATTGGGATATTTTCCTGGCTATTTTTTACATCTCGTCTTCATTTTTTTTTTTTTTTTTCAAATTAAGAGCAGAAATTTCCATAATTTTTGCCGAAATTTGCATATATTTTGCCGTTTTGTTTTTGATAACACGAATAACATATATTGTTGGATTTTCCATTTGCCTGAGATATATAAGTTTAATCCTTAGTGTCAGAAAAAAAAAGCGATACATAAGGTTAATCATTACTGTCTGAAAAAATGGATATTACTAATACACTATCTGACTGACTTGCGCAAAGATATATTTATTGTGCTTTTTTTCACTTAAGACACGGTGTTGTGAAAATATATATATATATATATATATATATATATATATTATATATATATATATATAATATATATAATATATATATATAATATAGATATACTGTATATATAGATAATATATATAATATATATATATAATATAGATATACTGTATATATATATAAATATATATATATATATATATATATATATTTATATATATATACAGTATATCTATATTATATATATATTATATATATATTATATATATTATATATATATATATATATATGTGTGTGTGTGTGTGTGTGTGTGTATGCAATGTTTCCAATATATAATTGATATCCACAACATGATATCTTAAGTAAATAGAAAGGACAGGAAATGTAATTTGTGCAATGAAGTCAGACACATACATACATATTGACATGCAGTAGGTACACACACACACACACACACGAGCTCGTCCTAATCGTTTTTGGACTGAACGTCTCCAGAACGAAGGGTACAGCCTTCTGGCATCTCGGCATGTCTTTAGGGGCGAGGCCAAGGTTCTTAGCCCCACGCCCATTAAGGAAGTTCTTAATAGAATACACACCACACATACACACACACATTTATCTATATATATATACTGTGTATATATATATATATATATATATATAGTTTACTCAATTCAGATAAGTGTGTTCATGACAAAATAGAATTTTGATTTATTTCTTGCTCAAATTACATATGGAAGCCCTTAGGTTAGAGAGAGAGAGAGAGAGAGAGAGAGAGAGAGAGAGAGAGAATGGTGTTCGTATTGAATAGATCCAAACCCTCCATTATGGGAAATCAGCTTGATCCCTTCTGGACCTCGGTAGGAATTTTCGAGTGACTCTCTCTCTCTCTCTCTCTCTCTCTCTCTCTCTCTCTCTCTCTCTTTTCAGTCACGCCCAATGGCTTTTTTAGACAACTAACCACCCCGTTCTTTGGTTGTGTGTGCGTGTGTGTATCTATCTATCTATATATATATCTATATATATATATATATATAGATAGATAGATAGATAGATAGATATAGATATATATGTATATATATATATATATATATATATATTCCTTTATATAAATATGTCTCATATTTATCTATACTGTATACACATCTAAATTTGCTTGTCCATATTCACATACTGACAAGTTGTAACTTTTTTAAATGATATAAATTTTATCTTTCGTTAACAACATTAATCCTTCCCTCATAATTTCCCTCCTCGGTCACCTGCTTAACAATTTAAATACATTAAGGCAACGTGAACCCTTTGCCACGAGAAAGGAGGATGTCTGGGATTATAGGATTGTCGACCTAGGAGGGACGGACCTATAGCCTTGGTCCCTCTGCCAACAGGAATTCAAATTCCCGTCGTCTAGTCCGGGGTTGGAATCTCCAAGCAAATGCTTTGGCCTCGTTATGTGGCCGCCTTCATTATCCTGCCTTCACTCAGCTGAAGCTGAAAACACTTTTCCTTTTATTTTCCTTTTTTTTTATTTTATTCAATCCTTTTTTGTTTATATTTGTTTTTGTCTTATTTTTCTTCAAGTGTAATGACCGAGGATAATCAGGTATTATTTTTTCTTGTTTTTAATCTGTTGTTTATTCTCACATTGCAATTTCCAGGTTAATCAGGTCGTATTTTCTCTTGTTTTCTATCAGACATTGATTTTCCTTGGGTAATTAACAGGTAAATCCGGTCTTATTTCGTATCTACCATTGATTGTAGCTAAGTAATTACTAGGTAAATCAGGCTTTATTTTGTATTTTCCACCTACCAGTTATTCTCTTAGTGCAATTACCATGTAAATCATGTCTTATTTACTCTCAATTCCCTTCGCTCAGTGATTCTTCCCCGAGTAATTACTAAGTAATTCAGGTCTTATTTCCCATTTCTCATTGATTGCCCCTCAGTAATTACCAGATATATCAGGTCTCATTTTCTGTTATTTTCAATCTGCTTTTGGTTATCCCTTAGCAATCAGCAGGATTACAACATGTATTTTCTCTTATTTTCTACATATTTTTTATTCTCACCGAAACATCGGGTAAATAGGGACTTATTTTCCACCTGTCATTGAAGCCAGGTGTTTAATTACCTAGCGATTATAAGCTTTAGTTTTTCTAATGTCGCCCTCTCGGAAATCTTCAAAGGAAATCGTGATTAATTTTGAATTCTCTTTATCGTTAGTATTTATGTAATGATTAATTCCTCTCGCTGCTCATGACTTTTTCATTCTTGCATTTGTCTCGTTATTAAAGGCGCTTTGTATTATTTGCAGGTGTGATGTTATTAAAGGCATTTTGTAATCCCTACAGGTGTCACGTTATTAAAGGCACTCTGTAATCCCTACAGGTGTCACGTTATTAAAGGCACTTTGTAATCCCTACAGGTGTCATGTTATTAAAGGTACTCTGTAATCCCTACAGGTGTCATGTTATTAAATACACTTTGTAATCCCTACAGGTGTCACGTTATTAAAGGTACTCTGTAATCCCTACAGGTGTCATGTTATTAAATACACTTTGTAATCCCTACAGGTGTCACGTTATTAAAGGTACTCTGTAATCCCTACAGGTGTCACGTTATTAAAGGCACTTTTTAATCCCTACAGGTGTCAACGTTATTAAAGGCACTTTTTAATCCCTACAGGTGTCAACGTTATTAAATACACTTTATAATCCCTACAGATGTCACGTTATTAAAGGCACTTTATAAACCCTACAGGTGTCACGTTATTAAAGGTACTCTGTAATCCCTACAGGTGTCACGTTATTAAAGTCACTTTGTAATCCTTACATGTGTCACGTTATTAAAGGCACTTTGTAATCCCTACAGGTGTCGCGTTATTAAAGGCACTCTGTAATCCCTATAGGTGTCACGTTATCAAATACACTTTGTAATCCCTACAGGTGTTAGGTTATAAAAAGCACTTTGTAATCCCTACAGGTGTCACGTTATTAAATACACTTTGTAATCCCTACAGGTGTCACGTTATTAAGTATACTTTGTAATCCCTACAGGTGTGTTGTCTTTGCAAGCAATATATCACGAAACATTTATGTGGATTTACCTGTAACTTTGTAAACATTAATTGTTTCTGCTCTGACTTTTTTAGCCCTCTGAACTTTGTAATCCCAAGCTTTATAAATACTGTTTAAGTCTCACAGGTTTTAAATTTCTTTCACAACATCGTGGAATAATAATGGAAATGACAAAAATTCTTATAAATGGCCATCTCGTAATTATTTAATCAAACTTAAATATAATTTGTAATCCTTATTTGCAAGCGTCATTGCTTTGCAATTCCTGTTTTCAAATGTTATTGCTTCATAATCTCTTCATGCGTGTGCCTTGACCACTCACAGATCATCAGACGTTCCAGATGAACGTATCAAAATATAACGTTTCAGATGACCTGTTTAGCGAACACTTTGGTTGAAAGAGATAGAAAGATAAATATTTGTTTGGTAAACGATATGGTAGAGAGAGAGAGAGAGAGAGAGAGAGAGAGAGAGAGGGGGGGGGGGGTTTGGTGCCGTTTCCCTGAGAAATATTTTGAGCGTCTGTTGCTAAGCCGTATGTAGGGATCATTTGGGTAAATCGACTGTGGTAGGTCGTAGCCATTTTAGGAGAGGAACGTGGGTCCAGCAGCGTCATCTCAAGTAACAATTGATGGAGAGAACCAGAAGATTGAAACCGGAAAGTATGAGTGCGTTAACTTTAAAAATGGAATCCCGTCTTTGTTATGGTAATCTCGTATGATAACAAAAACAATTGTAACGGATGATGTATGTATTTTTATATGAACATTAAAAATCTCTCTCTCTCTCTCTCTCTCTCTCTCTCTCTCTCTCTCTCCAGTATTTTGATCATGATTTGTCACATGACTCCCTCTCTCTCTCTCTCTCTCTCTCTCTCTCTCTATATATATATATATATTTTGATCATGATGTCACATACTTTACCCAAGCAATGATTCTCTCTCTCTCTCTCTCTCTCTCTCTCTCTCTCTGGGGTTGCGAGAGGGTCCATAGGTTCAGTAATCCTCTTAGTGAAGTCTTCTTTTTCTGTAAGCTCCTCTTAACAAGTCTGTAATGCATCGGGAGATCATTATTAGATACTGTCCCAATATTTAACTAAAGGGGGAAAGTTCAAGACTTCTTTTAAGACTTCTTTTTAAGACTTTATTTTATCGCTCTAGCCATTCTCATCTTTTGCTTTGATGTTAGTTTTTTTTTAATTTCATCTCATGTCGGTGCCAATAACCTTTGATGTCAGCCTTCACTGAGGCATCAGTCTCCACCGATTTCGTCTGTATGGTGGTGGTTTCCCCCCCCCCCCCCCTCTTACATCGTCCTCACTAACTATAGTAACTTCCCCCCCCCCCTTCTTCTTACATCGTCCTCACTAACTATACTAACTTTTCCGGCAATTTTCTCTTCCTTAAATACCAATAGACTTGACTTTCTTTGTACCCTGTCAAAGAGTCCCATATACATGGTAGTCCTTTATGAGAGTAGGATGCTATTTCACCAAGGTAATCCCATGGGAAAATACACTCCTATTTTCACCATGGTAATCCTTCATGAAAGTAGAATCCTATTTTTACCAAGGTAATCCCATAGGAAAATAAACTCCCATCTTCACCATGGTAATTCCATAGGAAAATAGACTCCCATCATCACCATGATAGTCCCATAGGAAAATAGACTCCCATCATCACCATGATAATCCCATCATGGTTATCCAGTATGAAAATAACCCCCTCCTCATCATGGTAATCTCTTATGAAAATAGATTAGGTGAAGATGGGATTCTATTTTCATAAGGGATTACCATGGTGAAATTGGAAGTCTACTTTCATTCGAGATTACCTTGGTAAAGATGGGATTGTCTGACGGGATAAGGTGAAGGATGATCTGTAGAGAAGAGGTTTTGGTGGAAGAGGATGCCTTTGCTAGAAGGCATTGGAAAAGGCACATCAGGCAACCGACCCCTTAATGTAAGAATAAGCATTTTCACTATCCACCAAACACTTGTAAATTGTCCTGTTTCCTTCTAGTACTTCTCTAAGGCTGTGGCCTGATTGTTAACGTCTCTGCCTGGTGTTTGCCAGTCGGGGGTTCGAGTCCCGCTCAGACTCGTTAGTGCCATTAGTGTCTGCAACCTTACCATCCTTGTGAACTAAGGTTGGGGGGTTTGGGGATAGCCTATAGGTCTATCTGCCGAGTCATCAGCAGCCACTACCTGGCCCTCCCTGGTCCTAGCTTGGGTGGAGAGGAGGCTTGGGCGCTGATCATATAATATATGGTCAGCCTCTAGGGCATTGTCCTGATTGCTAGGCCAATGTCACTGTCCCTTGCCTCTGCCATTCATGAGCGACCTTTAAACCTTTAAATATAGCATCCACTATGTTCTTTCCTTTCATAATCCAAAACTGTTGCTCAACCTTATTTCTAATATTCCCAGTATCTTCAGTACTGGCCCAAAAGCTTTATTCCTCTATAGATCCCACAGTTTTAACACATTTCCTCTTTGTTATAGAATTTAGAGATCCAAGTATCTTCCCAGTCCCTTCGCATTCTATAGCTCTTCCCAGTCCCTTCGCATTCTATAGCTCTTCCCAGTCCCTTCGTATTCTATAGCTCTTCCCAGTCCCTTCGTATTCTATAGCTCTTCCCAGTCCCTTCGTATTCTATAGCTCTTCCCAGTCCCTTCGTATTCTATAGCTCTTCCCAGTCCCTTCGTATTCTATAGCTCTTCCCAGTCCCTTCGTATTCTATAGCTCTTCCCAGTCCCTTCGTATTCTATAGCTCTTCCCAGTCCCTTCGCATTCTATAGCTCTTCCCAGTCCCTTCGTATTCTATAGCTCTTCCCAGTCCCTTCGTATTCTATAGCTCTTCACAGTCCCTTCGTATTCTATAGCTCTTCCCAGTCCCTTCGCATTCTATAGCTCAGATCTTTTTCCAATAGTATGTGCACCCACTCTTTACGTATACTTCCCAATGCCTTGAATAATTCTATTGTTATCCCTGATTTTCTTAGTTTGATTTACTTTTCCTTTTCATAGCATTCTCGACTTCACTCTCTTTGATGTTTCCTATTCGATGTTCAACTCCCAAGATTATTTTCCAGTTCCTCACATTAATCATCAATAATTAATAGCTTTAAAAATATTATTTTCCACTTCTCTTGACTTCCTTTCCCTCAATTATGGTATTCCCATTTTCATTTTTATACTTCTTACTTTTCCTGCATCCGCTTTTGTCAATATTAGATGAAATTGCATGATACTGTAAGTGAAGCTCTTAATTTCATCATTATTAGATCTTCCAGAATGTAATCTGTATACCGAGTTAAAAGAACACACACACACCGAATCGACATTTACATTCCAGGCCAAATCCAGACACATTTCAATCAATTCCGCATCACCTTTTATATTTCCGAGCTAATCCAGACAGCGCCTAGTGGGGCGGGGTTGGGACGTGAGAAGGAAAGACGGGACGGAAACACTAAAAGGAAGGAGTAGGTTTAGAGAGAAATATTTAAGGAAGTAGGTGGTGTAGAGGGAAATATTTAAAGGGGGGAGTAGGTGTAGAGGGAAATATTTAAGGGAGGAGTAGGTGTATAGGGAAATATTTAAGGGAGGAGTAGGTGTAGAGGGAAATATTTAAAGGGGGGAGTAAGTGTAGAGGGAAATATTTAAGGTAGAATTAGGTGTAGAGGGAAATATTTAATGCAGGAGTAGGTGTAGAGGGAAATATTTAAGGGTTGAGTAGGTGTAGAGGGAAATATTTAAGGTAGGAGTAGGTGTAGAGGGAATTATTTAAGGCAGGAGTAGGTGTAGAGGGAAATATTTAAAGGGGGAGTAGGTGTAGAGGGAAATATTTAAGGGAGGAGTAGGTGTAGAGGGAAATATTTATTGGTGGATTTGATGTATAGGGTAATATTTAAGAGAGGAGTAGGTGTAGAGGGAAATATTTAAGGTAGGAGTAGGTGTAGAGGGAAATATTTAAGACAGGAGTAGGTGTAGAGGGAAATATATAAGGTAGGAGTAGGTGTAGAGGGAAATATTTAAGACGGGAGTAGGTGTAGAGGGAAATATTTAAGGTAGAATTAGGCTTAGAGGGAAATATTTAAGGTAGGAGTAGGTGTAGAGGGAAATATTTAAAGGGGGGAGTAGGTGTAAAGGGAAATGTTTAAGGGAGAATTGGGTGTAATGTTTAAGGGAGGAGTAAATGTAGAGAGTAATATTTAAGGGAGAAGTATGTGTAAAGGGAAATATTTAAGGGAGAAGTAGGTGTAAAGGGAAATATTTAAGGGAGGGGTAGGTGTAGAGAGTAGTATTTAAGGGAGGACTAGGTGTAGAGGGAAATATTTAAAGGACAGGGTGTGGAAGGTAGTGTTTAAGGGATTAGTGGGTGTATTAGAGTTTCAAATGAGTTGCAGGTGTGAGGAAAGGGGTATTTAAGGGAGGAGTAAGTGTAAGGAAAATGTTTTTTTGGATGAATTGTAGGTATGATTTAGTATAGAAGATCTTCAAGAGAGGAAGGTTTATGGGGGAAAACATCCAGAGAATAAGTGGATATAGAGGGAGGTATGTAAGTAAAGAAAAGGTGTGAAGGAATATGTTTAAAGGAAAGATGGTGTTTGTAAACAAACAAACAAGAATGACCAGTGAAGAGGAAGCAATATTTTAGAACAGTAAAGGTAAATAAAATATCCTACGCACATTTTGAGAAACCAATAAAGCAACATCAACAACAACAACAACAAAAGGTGGGGTTCAGTTGCTGTTGTTTATCGTCTAAAGGCAACTCACTCACTCACTCACTCGGGCAGACATCGTCTGTGGATCAATAGAAACTGTTGATTCATTTTTTTTTTTGTCTCTTGGTATTTCTTGAAACGTTTCCCGTTGGTGCACCGTAGAAGTCTTGAATATTGTTATTGTTGTTGTTGTTATTATTATTATTATTATTATTATTAGTAGTAGTAGTAGTAGTAGTAGTAGTAGTAGTAGTAGTAGTAATGTGCGCTACCTTTCAAAAAGGACTGCTAAATGTTTAGATAGATATGATCACACACATACGCAACACCTTTTCACTAAGGTATGAATTCTCCCTCTACCCCCTACCTGAGGGACGGGGAGAGCTGGGCTTGAGAGGAAAGAATATATATATATGTATATGTGTGTATATATATATATATATATATATACACATATATAATGTATGAATGTATATATATATATATATATATATAATACATAAATACTCTCATTGCTATCGGTCATGGGTTCGAATCCCTGGGCGGGCTGAAATAATTATCATTAAAGAAATTTCCCTGTGGGTCTGATATATATATATAATATATATATAAACATACATACATACATGCATACGTACATGGACTGTCTTAATCTCTCCTCACCAGGAAGAATCCTAGTGTGGGAGAATAGATTTTGACACTCTGTAGAAGTAAGTAATTGATAATTATATAGCTACTGATAGATTGCAGACAAGATAACAACGTGAGAGAGAGAGAGAGAGAGAGAGAGAGAGAGAGAGAGAGATTCGTAGTTAGTGTATTCTTGGAAAATATTTAGTTAATTTTTATTTACTAAAGAATTATATTATTTTTCATGAATATATCCGCTTGTTTGACCTTAATGCTAGCGACGTCACTTGCATTTAATCAATCATTCATTCCTAAACAAATAATAATTGTAATTTTAATAGGAATAGAAGTTGAACGGCGATCAAGTTTAAGGTCTCAGGGTTATAGGCTATAAAACTATTTTGGATGATTTATAATGGATTACTCTGTTTATTTGTGAAATGTTAATAGTAATGATGAAAATGTGTTTATGAAGTAGATTGCTAGAAATATATTCATTAACTGGACCTTATTTGTATCCTATTAGGTAGTTAGTAGTTATCTTCAACTCCTCTTTACTTTGGTTTGTACAACGAAGGCTGAGGTCAGTTTAATTAGCACAATTTTATTTACAGTGATTTAGGAAAAATAAAGCCTCAGACATGAATTGAACAAACCGGAATTAAAATAAAACAAACAAATTGAAAGAAACAAATTCAAAGAAATTCTAAAGTAAACTACGGAGATAATGACCAATTCAAGGAATGTTTCTCCAGTAAGGTAATTACCGATTATAAAGAAAATTTTTCAATCGCCCAAAATAGCCATAAACTTTTTACAAAATGTTATAGGAATATATATTTGAATATATATTTTATACACTTGTATTCATTCGAACGTAAAGCTCTTCAAATGTTAACAAAGTTAGCATTGTAGTAGTAGTAGTAGTAGTAGTAGTAGTAGTAGTAGTAGTACTACTACTACTACTACTACTACAGCACTGTTGAATGAATGGAGAGAGGAAGTCCTAATGTATATGCGGCAACCGCTCTTGATGGCCCAATCTAAAGAATGTGAATACTCTATGGAGGGAAAATTACAACATTACCAGTCATGTGTCAAAAGCTTTTAGTATAATGGATGCATTCTTTCCTTTGATTGTTACCATACAAGTGTCTTTAATGTACATATTCTTTGACAACTATTTCATCTATTCATCTCTTACATTTTGTTAAGGCATTTGTTCATTCTGTTCTTTAGAACTTTGCGTAAGAGTTGTAATAACAGCGGTAATGAGTCATGTAGAGAAGTTACCAATGGTTTTAACTAGTGTAGATAAGATGCCAATGGTTGTAACTAGTGTAGAGAAGATGCCAATGGTTGTAACAGTGTAGAGAAGATTCTAATGGTTGTAACTAGTGTAGAGAAGATGCCAATGGTTGTAACTAGTGTAGAGAAGATGCCAATGGTTGTAACTAGTGTAGAGAAGATGCCAATGGTTGTAACTAGTGTAGAGAAGATTCTAATGGTTGTAACTAGTGTAGAGAAGATGCCAATGGTTGTAACTAGTGTAGAGAAGATGCCAATGGTTGTAACTAGTGTAGAGAAGATGCCAATGGTTGTAACTAGTGTAGAGAAGATTCTAATGGTTGTAACTAGTGTAGAGAAGATGCCAATGGTTGTAACTAGTGTAGAGAAGATGCCAATGGTTGTAACTAGTGTAGAGAAGATGCCAATGGTTGTAACTAGTGTAGAGAAGATTCTAATGGTTGTAACTAGTGTAGAGAAGATGCCAATGGTTGTAACTAGTGTAGAGAAGATTCCAATGGTTGTAACTAGTGTAGAGAAGATGCCAATGGTTGTAACTAGTGTAGAGAAGATTCTAATGGTTGTAACTAGTGTAGAGAAGATGCCAATGGTTGTAACTAGTGTAGAGAAGATTCTAATGGTTGTAACTAGTGTAGAGAAGATTGCCAATGGTTGTAACTAGTGTAGAGAAGATGCCAATGGTTGTAACTAGTGTAGAGAAGATGCCAATGGTTGTAACTAGTGTAGAGAAGATTCTAATGGTTGTAACTAGTGTAGAGAAGATTCCAATGGTTGTAACTAGTGTAGAGAAGATGCCAATGGTTGTAACTAGTGTAGAGAAGATTCTAATGGTTGTAACTAGTGTAGAGAAGATGCCAATGGTTGTAACTAGTGTAGAGAAGATGCCAATGGTTGTAACTAGTGTAGAGAAGATGCCAATGGTTGTAACTAGTGTAGAGAAGATTCTAATGGTTGTAACTAGTGTAGAGAAGATGCCAATGGTTGTAACTAGTGTAGAGAAGATGCCAATGGTTGTAACTAGTGTAGAGAAGATTGCCAATGGTTGTAACTAGTGTAGAGAAGATGCCAATGGTTGTAACTAGTGTAGAGAAGATGCCAATGGTTGTAACTAGTGTAGAGAAGATGCCAATGGTTGTAAATAGTGTAGAGAATATGCCAATGGTTGTAACTAGTGTAGAGAAGATTGCCAATGGTTGTAACTAGTGTAGAGAAGATGCCAATGGTTGTAACTAGTGTAGAGAAGATGCCAATGGTTGTAAATAGTGTAGAGAATATGCCAATGGTTGTAACTAGTGTAGAGAAGATTCCAATGGTTGTAACTAGTGTAGAGAAGATTGCCAATGGTTGTAACGAGTGTAGAGAAAATTCCAATGGTTGTAACTAGTGTAGAGAAGATGCCAATGGTTGTAACTAGTGTAGAGAAGATTCCAATGGTTGTAACTAGTGTAGAGAATATGCCAATGGTTGTAACGAGTGTAGAGAAAATTCCAATGGTTGTAACTAGTGTAGAGAAGATGCCAATGGTTGTAACTAGTGTAGAGAAGATTCTAATGGTTGTAACTAGTGTAGAGAAGATTGCCAATGGTTGTAACGAGTGTAGAGAAAATTCCAATGGTTGTAACTAGTGTAGAGAAGATGCCAATGGTTGTAACTAGTGTAGAGAAGATTCTAATGGTTGTAACTAGTGTAGAGAAGATGCCAATGGTTGTAACGAGTGTAGAGAAGATTCCAATGGTTGTAACTAGTGTAGAGAAGATGCCAATGGTTGTAACTAGTGTAGAGAAGATTCTAATGGTTGTAACTAGTGTA